>NC_133585.1:52383029-52704420 GCF_964106895.1 Numenius arquata
GGTCAGTCCTAAAAGAGGACTACGCGCCTCGTCATTACTCACAATAAGTTCGGCAGTTTTCCTGTGCAAGTGCACTTCCAATTCTTTCAATCTTAGGCAAAGGTGATGAATGATTATTTTCCACTCATTCAGAATATTTCAGCCCACTCTGCGCAGAGTTTAACACAGGTGAAGCTTTCTAAAGGAACACAAGTGTCATTTTTTTCCATCTGTGTCTAACATTTAAAAAGCTTAACTTAGTTAAGTGGGTAAACTACAGAAGCATTTTATTAGTACAGTTCCTTTATTTATTTCCTCCTGAATTCTTATTCTGTATAAAAATCTTCAAGTGTTCAAACCTAAAAGATATATAACATTAGTGAGGTCATCAGCACACAGCATCATCTCTCTATACATCCCTGAGCATACAGAATTCCTCTCGCTATTCTGAAAGGCGTAGATCTGTAACTACCTCCCGAGAAAGTCTTTCAAACCCACACAGAGGGAAGCCTACAACTGTATTTAGAATGAAATAACCAGCAATAAGATCTCTGCAGACATGCAGAAAAGATGGGAGAGCTAATGTCTTTTCTCATTTGGAAAACAATACAGTGGAGCATTATTTTCTGGTATCACCGCTCAAACACCTACATTGTACAAAGCGTATGTATTGTGACCTTTTATCTTTCCTTGTATAGTTCAGCAAGCGAACTGGGATGCAAAACAAGCGACAGAAAGAAAAGCTGTAAAGTCTGATCTCATAATTGCTTCTCAGATCACTTCAGTCCTTTTCTAAGTCACGTTAAGCCTTCACAGATGCACATCAGAAATACAAGAATGCAGCTCAGGACAAATTCTTTAAGTTGGGTCAGCTGACGTGATGCAGTTATGGGTGCTGAGCAGCATTCTCACGGTGAACCTTTAAAGCGAACACATAGCTGACATGACATTTTACATTTTTTTTTATAGCATCAATTATCAATTTTTTTAGAGAGCTACCACCTCAGCTGCTTTTCTGCAAAAGGAAAAAAAAAACCAAAACCAAACCAAAACCCAACCCAACAACCTAAAATGTATCCCATACTGCATGGAATGTATTACTTCACGTGTTCTCAGTTCTACTGCAAAAAAAAAAAAAAGGTTAGAAAGTAAAAGTGACAAGTATGCCAAAACCATCTAAACATTGAATGTTTTTGTAAAGGTTCTGCTATTGTAGGTTTCTTGCTACATCGTAACACTGCCTTTTTATAACTCCTTGGAAGCAAAACCAAAACATACTGTGATAGAGATGAGGCCATTCTCCACCTAGAGTAATTAACCAAAAAATGTTGTAACATCTCATTTGCAGTTATCGAGCTGCTTGACACAGTTTTGAGCCCCAAACTGATGGATGAGAAAAGCGGTAGGCTACATGTTCTGTTCTGCTTTCTCTTCACTTTCCCCTTCCCAGTTTTTACTCAAATACTTTCACCTGAACTTACTGAGGATGTATTAAAAGATTTATCTTTTGAAAGAAAAGAGGGAAAAGCCGACTACGTCAGCTAAGCGCACGCCACCAACCCGTTCAGGGAAATAAACCTGGCCTATTTGGTACCATTATGCAAATGTACAAATGTACAAATTCTTATCTTAATGGTAGCCCGCATTTAACGTCAAGCAATCAGATCCTTGTATCTATTAAGCAATTAATACACTTTCTAACGGATAGGGGACTCCTGCCACCTTCAGTAACTTTTCCACGCATTTTTAGTGCATTTATTCTGCGGATTAGAGAGCCGGGAGAGAAAAGGTGCTTCCCTTCCTCTCCCTCCATTGTTCTCTACCTTCAAAGCTGGTAACAAACAGCTCCAGAGCAGCTCAGTCTTTGTCTGGGGCTCTGGGAGTTCACATCCCAAGTTTCTCTCCCCACGACTGGGATTATCAGAAGGCAAGGTTTCAGAAAGCTTTCCAGCCGAACGGCCAGAAAACAGGCAGAAAGTTAACAAAGGGGAGCTATCGCCGCAAAGTGTCAGGATTGTTTACTGGAGCAGAGCAGTATTCCCCCCCAAATCTTCAAAGTTCAGGGTTTTTTTTGTTTAATAAACTGTTAAGAAAAAATGGCAAATGGGCTAAGGGAGGCGAACGTAAACTAAGATGGTTTAAAACAAAACACTCTACAGACAGATGAGTAGTTCAGATCCACGTGAATTAACAGGAAAACTAAAACGTAGCGGGCACAAAAGCTGCAACGGTACGTTCATGCACTGGAATACAGACATTGTAAATTTAAGTAAATTTAATTGCTGACATACCTTTCTCAGGGTTTGTTTTTTCCCCCCACTCCTTCCTTAAAGTCTACTCTAGCAATTAACAAACAGAGGTCTCCGAATGGCTCAGTGAAACATTTAAAGCTGGGGAACAAAAGGTTTATTTTAAAAATGAAAACCTTGGCTTGTACAACTCCAGACGTGAATCTGCTTTCAATTACTGAAAGTATTTCCACTTCAGTGAAAAAAAAAAAAAAAAAAAGGATCAAATCTTCAACTACACCATCTCTAAGCACTGAATTCCATTCCGTTGGGCTTTTAAGAACAGGGGATGACTCTGTGACAGAGCGGTGGGTTCCGCAGGTACCGCCTGGGAGGTACCCGAGGCAGAAGGAGCCGGCGGGAGAGGGACGGGGCTGCCGGCAGCAGCGCTGCCTTCCCAGCCCTCGCCTCCGCCGCGGGCTCGGGGTTCTATTCTTCAGGTGCCCATATCAATGTCAAAGATTAAGCCAGGCTTTAGAGGAAGCATTTTAGAATCCTTTAAGAATGAACCTAGGCTGTTTTGGTGTTGGGTGGTTTTTTTTTTTTCTCTCTCTCTCTTCCCCCCCCCCCCCCCTTTTATTTCTTTTATTTACATAATTTGCACTGTTGTAAAGTTGCATTTTTCTTCCTAGACTTTTGAAGCAGCACAATCTCCCCCCCCCCCCCCCCCCAGCACAGCAGGTACCGCCGCCCCTCGGAAGCGCAATAATTAGAAGTACTTTCCGCTCTTCCCATTCACACCGGGGTAACCGGAGTTGGGCGAGGGAGCTCCCCCACCCCCCCCGCCCTCCCTCCAATGCCAATTATGCAAAAAAAAAACCAACCAACAACCCCAAAACCAACAAAAACACACCTTCTCCTTTCTTAACGCCTCCCATTCCGCGCACCGATCCTACCGCACCCCCGGCTCCCCCTCACACACCGCCCCGGAGCGGTTCCCTCACGGCTCCGCCGCGCTACCGGCACCGCACCGGCCATGCCCTCCTCCTCCTCCTCCCGCTCCTCACAGGGGAGCAGCCGGACCCCCGACCCCCGCCTCACCTCACCTCGCCTCGGCGTGCCGTGCCGTGCCGCTCCGCTCCGCGCCGTTCCCCTCAGCGGCGGCCCTCCCGCCCGCCCGCCCGGCCGAGCCCCGCCGGCCCCCGGCCCCGCCGCGATAGGCCGAGGCGGCGGCGTTCACTCCCCGGCGGGGAGCGGGGGCCGGGCCTGACGACGCCTTAACCCTTTCGGGGGCCGCGGCGGGGCGAACCGGCGCCGAACGGGGGCCTTCGGGGCGGGGGATAGCCGGGGAAGGGCTACAGGGTCCTGTCGTCAAGGGCTGGAGCTGCTGCCGGACCTGACCGGACACGGCATCAGGTGCACCGGGGCTGTGGGATAAAGCTGGCAGATAATGGGTACAAAACACAGCGTTCGCATTACCCACCCCTAATTCCTGATCTGCTATACGGAGCCCGCACAGCTCGACGCCTACCAAGTACGCAGATACAAATCCCATCTCAACTGGGGTTGAGAGCAGCCCTGCCGAGAAGGACTTGGGGGTGCTGGTGGGTGAGAAGCTGGACATGAGCTGGCAACGTGCGCTCACAGCCCAGAAAGCCCCCCACATCCTGGGCTGCATCCCCAGCAGCGTGGGGGGGGATTCTGCCCCTCTGCTCTGCTCTGGGGAGACCCCCCTGCAGTGCTGCCTCCAGCTCTGGGGCCACCAACAGCAGAAGGACATGGACCTGTTGGAGCAGGGCCAGAGGAGCCCACAAAGATGCTGGGAGGGCTGGAGCCCCTCTGCTGTGAGGACAGGCTGAGAGAGTTGGGGGGGTTCAGCCTGGAGAAGAGAAGGCTCCGGGGAGACCTTAGAGCCCCTTCCAGTCCCTAAAGGGGCTCCAGGAGAGATGGGGAGGGACTCTTGATCAGGGAGGGGAGCCACAGGACGAGGGGGAACAGTGTTAAACTGAAAGAGGGCAGATTCAGACTAGAATTAAGGAAGAAATTTTTTAATCTGAGGGTGGTGAGACCCTGGCCCAGGTTGCCCAGAGAAGCTGTGGCTGCCCCATCCACATTCATCCACACATGGAATGGAAACATTCCAGGTCAGGTTGGACGGGGGGCTTGGAGCAACTTGGTCTAGTTGAAGATGTTCCTGCACGTGGCAGGGGGGTTGGACTGGACGCCCTTCAAAGGTCCCTTCCAACCCAAACTATTCTATGGTTCTACACTCATTCAAAATAGAAAATCCCGTTTTCATTTGGTAATCGAACAAGTTAATGCCTCCATCTTTAGTAAAAGAATCAGATTTTTATTTTTTTTTTTAATTAACTCCTCGTGGGAATGATATCCCCACCTTCATTCTGAACATCAATACACGAATAACCTTCTTCTGAGCTGCCTTAGGAAGTACGGTGATATGTAGTAATTCCTACAAAACTTACTACAAATCAAGCTCTTTTTTTTCCACCGTAGACCTTTGCTAATAGCGACCGGCCTTAACTCTCCTCACCCCCCTTACAAGATGCGTCGCCGGCACAGGTCAAGTTATCGCAGCGGCTACCCAGAAGCCCCCATTTTGCCAAAAATCACATCAAGGTACTGTCAATGACTACACAATACTTCCAGGGAAGATAACACCATTCCAGAATACGTTTCAACACCGTTGCATAGAAGGCTGCAATAATGGCACGTATTTTAGATGTATTATTCATAAGAAATATAATAATAATATTCAAAAAGCTCACAAAATTAGTGCTCATTTGCAACTTCCTACAGAAACAAAGGCTACACAGACGGAAATTTTAGAATCCCGTGAAATGGAGGAAAATAATGAGCTAAGTCTTGGCTGGGAATGGGGAAAAATACTGAAAAAATGCAGAAGTAGTAGCGCTAAAACTACGTCTTGAACTGAAGCTCTTCGAGTTGGACACGCAACAGACTACGTGTGACTTAGCACAAAGGAGAAACCGTAACACAGTCACCATTGACTTCTACTTTGCTCCAACTTTGGGGGTTTGGGCTGAAAATTGGAAGCTTTTTTGCAGTTGGAATTCTGGACAGACTCCCGCATCTGCGAGAGCTGCAGCATCGGCCAAGAAGAGAAGTGTAAGATGAAATCGTGAACGAATATAGTCAGCTGAGGAAGTCTCCAGCAACGCCACAGCAACTCTCATACTCCGTGTCTCTTCCAAGAGGTCTACTTGTAATAAATGGGGGATTAGATCACACAAATACCATTTTCCAAGCTGCTTGAATGGAGGACCTATGGAGAAGCACTGTCTGCCATTGAAAAATCTACTAAGTAGGTAATTAATTCAGGCGTATGCCCTTACAGAGCTTGAAAACAAGAGGAACGGGGATGGGATGCTTGGAGTCAGCTCATGTGGAGCTCTTTCGAGAATTACTGCCTCCTTACAGAAGACTGCCACAGACTCGGGCAGGAAGCAGGGTTCTCCCAGATGCTACGCAAGACATGAGGTGTTCAAACAATCCCCCTTTCCAAAAGAAAGCTTCTTTGTGAGTACCCACCTATACGTTCGATACCGTTTTTTGACAAATCCATACGACCATACATTGACTATCTGAGGTTTGTAGCCTATCAAAAAAATAGGATTCTGCCTACACCGGTGTTGACCTTCTTCCTTGACCCGGCTGTCCCTCATCCCTCCATCCCCATCCAGGAACAGACCCGGATGTCACTGCAGTGGATCCTCTTCTCTCCATTTCCAGCCAGCTGCAATGGAATTTTCCTGTGCTCTGATGCCCCCTGTGCTGCGATTCCACCGTCCCATTAATGCCAGCACAAATGATTTATGGAATCTATTAGGTGCAACGCTAAAGACATCTGAAACATAGATGTTTGCGTAGGAAAATATTTATATGGAGCAGGCAAACGGGGGTGAAGCAAACTCCAGCACAGACACCGCACTTTATGCCCACATTGCTCATGCCCAAACAGTAGAAAGATCAAAAAAAACCCTCGGGGGTTGGTTGGGGGGGGAAGAAGAGCATATATTTTTCATTCATAGCAAAAGAGAGCAGCACTTTTTCTTTTTTTTTTTAATTATTTGGTCAGAAGGATTATTACAGTAAATTATGCAGAGCATTAACCATTGAATTTGAACCCATTTTTAGACTTACTTTATTAATAACTCATTATAGTCCTTTTTTTTCCTTAATGTGGAATAAATTAGAGCTGTGTTAATCCACGCAGCTATCTGCAGGTACATTTATCACTACGGTAGTAGCCACTTTTACTCTCCTTACTGGAAGCTGCATTTCACGGGCAACAGAGACTCGTCCCCTGCTGAACACAAGTGACGGTGGCCTTTTCAGGTCACTGCCAGGGTCACCTGAAAACTTACCTTTTTTTTATTTAAAGAGGACTGAAAGGTACCGCACAGCTGGCCTTGACATACGTGAAAGAATGTCTCTGTCTCTCTCTCTCTCACTCTCTCTGTCGTATCGCCACAATTTAGATCAGTGAAAACAACTGAGCTTGGGGCCTTGCTGGTATAAAAGGGCGAGGAACTGCTAACAGGATGTTCTTTGTGGGAACTCAAAGCTTTTGGAACTGATTCCTCATCCCCGATCCAGAAGAGCTCAAATTTTATGGCCTTCAGAGCATGTTGCCGAGTTCATATTTTTTCCAGAGAGTATGAAAACAGGGGAGAACGGTGAACGCGGTTAGTTTCTGGGGACGGGGCTTTGTTTCAGCTTTCGAACTGGCTGGTTTGCGTTTGGTTGAGGAGGGAGGGCTACTGCAGCTCAGTCATGATGATTAATTTTTACATTTGCATTTGAATTTGTGTCAGGTTTTTTAGGAATTTAAAGGTAGCGGCAAACAGCCATACTCACTCTGCTAAAGATAAATATCACGGAGAACCGACGCGTCGGTAATTCCATCACTTCAAGCTGATGCCAGGAAAAGACTTGAGAGGTGACACTGGAGGTGACTCATTGGACTAGAGAGCCCCAGGTATGAGTAGATGTGCTCCTTGCAGCACATAACGATTCAGTCCTTACCAATATCTTCTCTGAACGTCGTCACGCTGAAGTAGAAAACTTCATTATGCCCATTTTTAACATGCCAAATGGAGACACAAAGCCGACTTGTCAATACCACAAACGCGGTGCCACGGGAGAGGGAAAGCTTGATGCCGTGGATAGTCTTCCAAGGCCTATCCTAATCCCTGAACCTTTCTTCTTCTCAGCATCCAAATAATAATTTCAGCTATTTATCAACATTAACGATGACCAATGGCTTTTATTAAAAGGGAACAAACACCTTTTTAGCCAAATCGTAATTCACTTATTTGAATAGCAGTAGCCTAAGTGCCCTGTTAAGATACCCTATCATAAATAGTTAATTAGCATTTACAGCTACTTTTACTGCAATGTTAGGTGTACTTTAAATAAATCCTGTTGTCTGCATATGCGTTATGAACAGGCATGAATGGAGTATCAACATAGAAACCGAAATCACGCAGCATCAGTACATCACTTTGGAACCTGTTTTTCTTATGTCCCTACAACAAAGCGGAGTATTAAGCTATGAAATTTAAACAGTGATTAAGAGAAAGATTTTTGTCAGATAAGGTATCATTTGTAACAGCAACATACATTCTCACATCTGTTTTACAAAAACAGACTTAAGTAAAATATTTATAATTTAGCTTTCCAGCTCCTGATGGAAGTATATTAAAAAAGGCAAATTCTCATCTAGAAATAAGTCTAAGAATACCATCTGATATCAACAGGATTAGTAGCATAATGTGTTCCCATGAGAAAGCACATGTGCACAAATACATTTACATGTAGAACATCCTGTAGTTCTTAAGCACTTAAGTGGTACACTTCATCGACTAGATTTTTCTCACACGTAAAGATTAAGATGAGCCATTTTTCACGCAGTAATGATGCTGATTTAAATGAGAACAGACTAAGACCATGATGAGATCACAGATTCAGTGTTCAAATCTGAAAACAATAAAATATTTTTTTTTTCTCCTTTTAATTCACATAGATAAAGCCTAACTCTATTTTTTATAACCCCTTCCAAGAGTTTATTAAGAATTTTGCAGTTTCAGATCGGCATTTCACTGAAAATCCAAGTGGCAAATGTCAGCAAGTAGATGAAACTGGGGTAGGGCCAAAGTTACAGCAAAAATACAGTCCTTTCGAAAAATGATTGAATTATGACACTTTTCTTGAAGCTAAGTGGATAATACTTATTATCCACACCAGAGGTGTTTTTTCCCTAACAAGCAACACAAACCCACCCAGTGTATATTTGTACTGTGATTTTTGAGTTCTGCAGATTAATATACTGAAGTAAATAATGTTATTCTGCTCTTTGACAAATTTCCCAGCGGGCTCAATGCAGTATCAGGCAAGGCAAAAAGTGCAAAATATTTTTGTATAACAATACCTAGAATTTTGCTGTTTAATAGTACAACACCCTGCTTAGAATCACCCTCCTCTACACTACCTTCTGTCATAAATACAAGTACAGGAAAATACAATTTTACAGTTATTATACCAACTGAATATCTTGGTCTCCCAAATCTGAATTATTGAGGACATAAATATTGGGCATGATGCTTTTCATAGTTTTTTTATATAATTTTAGTTCCTTTTTCATCACTACGTTCCCATGTTCGAATGCAGACAGTACCAGTCAGCCAGCAGCCTACAGAGAAAAAGGGCACATATGCTTTGAATGATTAACACCGTTCTGGGAAAACACAAAGCATACATGCTTCCCTTATCTTCCAGTACAGCTCAGTGATGAGGAGGGAAGACATATTCATGAAAGTTCCGGGGGATTAGATGATGTATCCATGAGGCCTTTGAAATAAATAGTTTCCACCCCCCCACCCAAAAAAAAAAAAGGTTAATCCTGTTTGGTTCAGAATAGCTGCTGTATGAGTAACAGTAGTGAGCTGAAGCAATAAAAAATAATGCTCTGATGTTTTCAGGCCATTTTACCTAATTTTAGAGGAAGAGGCAATAGTATTTTAGGAAAAAGTTTAAGCCCTTCACAGAGGAAATAAAAATCCATCCATAATCCGAGCCTTATACCTCTCTTTAAACTGAACTCGCTGTGAATTGGAATCCTGTTTGCATCTTGCCAGACTCACTTCAGCGCATCCCCAGGCTTCAGGGCCCTAAAGAGAAAAACTCTTAAAGATCCCGAAACGTGCACAGTTGTGGCACCTTCCACCCTTAATTTTTCATATTGCTTTCCCATTTTTTTTCCGAGACCTCTATCAGCAGCTGCTACTCACTGGCTTTCACCTGGAAGAGAAGGCGAAGAAGCAGTTGCTTGCAGAGCTAATGCTCCAAACTGGAGACTGAGTGTCTAATCTTCATATTAAGCAGCTTCCAACTGACTAAGTTTTGATTTACATTTACTACTTGGGTCCACAGCTCTAAATCCCTCTGGATTACTGGATGTATTTTTTTTTAATTAAATTTTTACACTTTTGTCAGAAAGAAAAAGAGAAAGATATTTACTGCTAATGAAAGTGACATAAAGAGCAACCAGAAAGAAAAAGAGGTCAATTTGGCGTGTAAACTCATGAGATACAGGACATTTTGTAACAAACAAGGTATCTGTAGGCTGTTTGAAACAATCAATTTAGAATAAAATAGTTTTGTATAGAGGTCTGACAAAGACAATTGGCTTTCGTGAAAAAAACCTACCCTATTGTGAATCTCGTAGAATTGGTAAAGACCACCAGCAGAGCGAGCCTATCGGTATAAGAGAACAAGGTCTACGAAAAAAACCCTCTCCTCTTTTTAATGATGAAGCTGGAATCTCGCATCTCTAGAAAAGTTTATATTGTATTCCGATCATCTTAAAAAAAAAAAAAAAAACAAAAACGCAACAAAACAAACCAACCAAACAAAAACCCCAGTTCAAGGTACTTCTCCCAAGTGACATCTTTAAAAAGATATTTTTAAAATGGAAGTGCAGAAAAAAAATTTAAAAAAAAAATAAATCAATATCCGTGTGATCCCTACAAAAAATATTTCACATATTTCTTGGAATAGGCATTATACTGATCATGATAGAAACTATGTGGCCGGGACTGTGGGTTCAGCTGCTGCTGTCCTTCATCTTCTATTTCATCTTTTTATTGTAGGGTAGGTGACTGAAAACTCCCTGTATCATTTTGGTCGGAAATTTCTTTTTTTTTTCTCAGTAGAAAGAAATCACTTCTTTTCTCCTAATTACGGCTTCTCCTCCCTCCCTCCACATCATAACTCCTTGGGGAGAGAGGGGGGAGAAGTACCCAACCACCAGAGCAAATTTTCTTTTTACACAGTTGCTGCTTTGGCAAGATCAGAAAAAAGTGTCATCCTTTGGGTAAGTCTGTCAAACAGATTTCTAACATGCAGTTTGAGAATGTTCATCTAAAAGTACTATATCTGCACTTGTGTATGCTTATATGACATTTATTGCCTTGGAAAGGTGGCATAAAAATTATTTCACACTACTCTGACACCTGGTGTAAGCCGTGTCCCTGCGAGTGGTCTATATACAAAATGGGTATAAAAATCATACGTTTAAAAAGAAATAAATGCTTTCCAAAATAGTAACTTGGGTTTATATTAAAAAGAAAAGAAAAAAACAAAAAACATTGCAGGCTGCTGTTAAGTAGACACCTTATCACCTTTTCCAGGAGGGGGAGAAAAAAAAAGAAGAGGAGGTTTTCATAAACCATAAGAATAGGGTTTATATACATTTTATATACACTCAGAACTGCCTACTTGAACAAACCTTCCCATGGTGGACGTTCAGGCAGATGATGAATGCCTGGTGATGGGGGGGTTGTTAGGCACAAGACTAAGTGCTGTAGAGCATCTAGAATTGCATTTATGGTACACCTCAAAGTGATTTATCGGATACTAATTCTCTTGGAGAGAAGGTGATCATTTTCCATGTTCAACCCAATACCCTTAATATTTGCCAGCGTGCCGAACTGCCTGGGAAATAATTTTACTGGATACCATCAGACGTGGCATATTCAGAAACAGGGTATAGACACCATCAAGAATTTAAAGATCCCATTTATTTAAGAGGAGAGGAAAGAAAAGAAAATATTTCTTCTTTCATTTTATCCATACTTCAGGATTTTTTTGACGTACTCACCACGTATTGGTGAGCCACGAGTTTGTATTGCACCACCCGGGCTCAACTTACTTCAAGCAAAGGTAAACATCCCAAAAGTTTCCAGAACGCGGTATATCAGCTAGAAGTTATTCACATGTAATAATCCCTAAAGTCTTTCTTCCCACTGCCACTCCCCCATACTCCGTTTATCCGCCGGCCGCTGCACCGATGTCAGACTGGATCCACGTGTGTTAAAACAGCTCCAGAAATCACAGCGTTGGGCTCTGTCATACAGTTGCTATTTCACGGCAGCCAACTTTATCACTCGCACTTCCTAATTCCATCATCTAAATGATTTCACTAACAACGCCTTTCACTGAGGACCTTCCCACAAGCGCTGCCAGATCTGCGAGTTGTGGTGCAATCTGCCAAGAGAAGGAACTCAAAGGCCAGCTGAATTCTCTCACACAAGAGCCCTTAAAATGGGAGCAAGTGGTGGAATATTCGGCGTAAAAGGTATTTCTCAAGGAAACTAAATACAGTTGGTATATACTGAGGGCAGACAAAAGCTGGTGACGTGACACAGGAGTTTTTAGACTGTTGATGAATCAGCGCAAGTCACAGGAAAGGTTCCCCCCCTCCCCCTCTTCCCACCCACCGTGTGCTTACAGTTTAAGAGCAAAGCATGCAAAGTGAAAGCCCAAGTGAAAACCTACACGGAAGAGTGGAGCCACATTTAGGACTGAAAATGCCAGTGTGACCGGATCAGTTCTGAGGTCAAAAATCTGAGATGATCAGAGCTGAGCCTGCTGGAGAAGGATTCAAAGATAAAAAAAGCATCCAGTAAAAACCCAGCTTTTACTGCAAATATTCTGAAGATAATCAAATTTATAGAAGCTGCCCTTAACATTGGTAAAAAGGCAGACAGAGCATTACCAGTGTCTGAAGGAGTTCACTCTTCTCTCTACAGCATTATTTCCCCAGCCACACGTGACTTGCCTTAACTTCCCCCTGCCATCCATTATACTGCGAGGAGCATCGTCAGCCCTTTCTCAAGAGCCTGGAAGTTTCCATACTTTGGGATTACTCCTCCCTCCTTCCCAGTTGCTGGGGATGCTTGGGCTTTGTTGGAATTGAAATACTCATCTCACTGCATTTGCTCAGTACCTGGGTGAAATGGGGTCAAAACGGTAGAAAAGTATGGAAAACAGCTTGTTCTAAAAACTGCATGGAAAATGTATGCAAAAAATATTAGTTTTATTACAAGAAAGGGCTCTATTCCACATTTAATGTCTCAATCCACTCTTGGTAAACAAGTTATTCTCACATCTCTGTGTCCACCACTGAGACCCAAATGTTTTTTTCTCCAGTGAGGATGACCTACAAATACACAACCCACTCCTCTGTCTACGCAAGGGCACTGACTGTTGATCTTCAGGAATTGCTGCCACCAGTTCATCCCTCCCTCTCCCCTTCTCTCCTCCCCACCTTGAGTTGTCCTTTCTCATCCTGTCCATCCTACCTTTGTGATGACTTTTCTGGGGGGAGAGACAAAATCATAGAATGGTTTGGGTTGGAAAGGACCTTGAAGATCATCTAGTTCTAACCCCCCTGCCCTGGGCAGGGACACCTCCCACCAGACCAGGTTGCTCAAAGCCTAATCCAGCCTGGCCTTGAACCCCTCCAGGGATGGGGCAGCCACAGCTTCTCTGGGCAACCTGGGCCAGGGTCCCATCACTCTCACAGGAAAGAATTTCTTCCTAATATCTCATCTCAATCTCCCCTCTTTCAGTTTAAAACCGTTCCTCCTCGTCCCTTGGCTCCCCTCCCTGATCAAGAGTCCCTCCCCATCTCTCCTGGAGCCCCTTTAGGGACTGGAAGGGGCTCTAAGGTCTCCCTGGAGCCTTCTCTGCTCCAGGCTGAACCCCCCCAACTCTCTCAGCCTGTCCTCACAGCAGAGGGGCTCCAGCCCTCTGAGCATCAAAGTCTCCAGCAGAACACTTCTCTGTCCTGAAGAGCGGAGTACTGTTGGCATTCGTTTTGAGACAAGCCCTCAAAGGAACGATACCAGAATCCTAGTTTGTGAGGGTTTGAAATCCCCTTTTTTTCCTACTCGTGGCCTCCCAGAAGTTCTTCTGAAGCTTCCCAGGAGCCAGTGCTTCCTGCAGCTGGACCACAGATACTGAGAACAGTACTCCAAGGGCTCTGTAATTGCAGGGCAAACATGCAATGGAATTATTCCATAGAGAATTCAACTGGTCGTGGTTCTCAGCCCTTTATATAAAGGAAAGGGATCTGTCCCTATCCACGTTAGCTCGATGGAGAGCGCTTAGGCATGTAAGTACACGATTTCAATACCTCATCTATATTATACTCCAAAGCCCACGAAGGCAGAAGAATTTATCAGCTGAAGTCCATCGGTATTCGTTGCCTTTTTGATAACGCTCCTGCTAACATCCAGCAAGCAAGGGTCACACTGCTGTTTAAAACCCTCCTGCACCAAAGTAAACAAACCAGACACTGATAGATTTCCTGAACTACCCTCAGGCAGAAGCAGTTTCACAGACAGGGGAAAAAAAAAAAAAAAAAAAAAGATGGGCAAAGGAAAAACTGCTTGAGAGAGAGAATTTTGCTCCAGGTTTTCTAAATCTTACCATCTATATTTCATTCTGGAAAAATCCTCCAAGTAATAAAGATCTTTTCACTATTATAATGGGAATTTTTTCCCCAAAGTATTCAGAAATTGATAAAGTTGGACCTTCTTCTTTGCTGCAAATTTTTCCATCCTGATTAAACATGTTAAAAACGTGCCCCACTGCAGAGAAACAAGGCGGTGCTGGTAGTAACAGAGTGTTTTACAAGTTAACAAAAACGTCCAAGGGAAAATGTATCGCATCAAACAGTGTCTGAAAATCTGAAGCATTTAGCGATGAATGTGTAACTCCCCCTAATGGAGGCATATTTGAATTTATCTTAAGAGGAGATGTCAATAACTTAAAATCCTAATGCTCAAAATAATAGCCATACTGTCTTATCACTTTCCCCTTCCTGGCTTTTTAAGGAATCTTTCAAGGTATGCATCTGTGATTTACAGGAAACCAACACTTTTTTTTTTTTTTTTTTACTTATTATTTTCTTAGCATGTTTTATTACATGAAGTAAATTGTTAAATATATGTGCACTTCAGCATAGTTCCACAGTACGCACTCCAGTAGCCATTAAAATTCCCTTAAATTACCTTCTGTCAGTCATTTTAACTTCTGTTTCTGCTAAACGTTTTCCTGTTTCTTAAAAAGTCAGCAAATTGCTATAAAAATGACAGTGACAGGCCACAGCGGTTTGGGTTGGGAGGTATAAAGAAACACTTCTCACACGCACAGCTGCTGGTAATGAATGCAGCATGTTCGAGGCCTGAATCTTGGACAGTTTCCTACATTTCTGACTGCAGTTTCCTTGGCAAGTTTTCTGGGACCATATTATCTCCATGTCCCGGTATTTCAGCCCAAACTTGGCAATACAAGAGCTTGGCACCGCGCACCGGTGGAACGGCTTTCAAAAGCCTGTCCTCCCAGTTAACAACTTTTTAGGAGTCTTTGCCCTGATTCTCTTCTAACAACAATTAATTTTTTCTTTTAAATGCATCATTTTCTGCATAACCACCCCGTAAGGCACGGCGGACAGAGTCAATTTTCATACGATAGAATCACTGCTTGTGAAAGATGCCAGATTGACGGCATCGGGGACTAAAATGACATTTACCCGCTGCCCAGCTACAATTAACAGCAGCAGCAGCAGCAACGCGGTCGTGCCCAGAGCTCTCAAATCTGAGCTCCTGCAACTTCCAGGGTAAGAGAATAGCTCCGGACTTCGTTCTGCCCGGACTTCTGATAAGCCTGGATGTTGCTATAATTGGTCTGGTGATACTGTAATAAGTGGTATAAGCAGGACGGCGATTAAAGGCTGGATTTTACACAGGTCACACTCCCCGAAGGAGGCATTTAACCTGTCCCCTCGGAGTGGTGAAAGACTCTACATCTTACTTGCGCTACCAAAACTAGGCTTTCATCTAAACACGTGGGTACGCAGATTTTTCTCCTAATACAGAGAAAAGGCAAAAAAGGGCAGCAGCCTGGAATGAAGCTTTGGCTGTAATCCCGAATGACTTTTCCTAGATTTTAGTTATGTATTGGAAAGGAAGTTTAGGAAATTTGGTGCTAAAGCATAATTCTCTTTCAATGTTTTTGGTTTAAATGGGATCTTACGTATTTTCTGTTTTTCTTTGCAGGAAGTAGTTCCTAGCAAAATATGCTCTTAAATAAGACTTACCCAGCTGTCAAATTCTGCTCGGTAATGCCAACAGAGTGAGATTCAAAACTATGGATGAACATATGTTTAAAATAATTACATTGTAAGGCAAATGTACAGTGTAAGACGCATTTTTGTATAGCAGAAAGGGCAAAAATAAGCTTATAAGCAAGAAGAAGGACATAGATAAAATGTGTACCTGCACCATTAGTCATACGGAAATATTTCTAACATTATGTGTAAGTACATGGGAATTTAAAAATGAACTACTCGGAAGCAAAGATCTGTGTTACAAACCAGGAAATACGGAGAAGATAAAGGGTATATCTAGAACTATAAATGAAGTAGGATAAGCTACAATTCACAGTGGAGCCTAGCACAGTAACAAGAAAGAAATAAGGGCAACAATTAAAAAAGTATTTAGGAGAGTTAAAACTTCCCCAAATATTTTGCTGCCAGGAATTTCTGTTTATTTTACTTTTAAAAGGGAGCTAAAATTGAACACCACTACCTGTATAGACAAAAATATCAAATTTTGACACGCTTAATCTTACCCTGTCTTATTTAATGTATTTTAAAAAGTCTCTATCGATTATCTGGTGACAGAGTAATTTCACCACCATCTCCCCCAACAAAAAAAAAACAACAACTCCACACCAAAACCATACCAGACTCTCTGAGCTAATGTATTTAACCAAGAATCAGTCTAACCGTGGTTATGGGTGTTGAAACAGGGCTTTTCCCATCTGGCTGATCTGGACAGTCAAACTGTAGGGCTAGCCACGATAGAGATTTCCTTTCCAAGTTCCCTTTCTCCCTCAACAGAAAGTATTACTGAGATTTGTTTTATATGTTTGACAGAGAGTAAATTACATAGATATAGGAGATTCTCTGAAGATTTGTGATCCTTGTGAAAGAGGTTAATGTGAGTCAGGGAGCACTGGAGTTTAGGATATATAAGTAATACAAATGCCGTCAGTCATTGTCTTAAGACGAAAGCACAATTGTGTTTGTTGGATTTCCTTGGAAAAATATCTTCTCTATTACTTCTGGGATTGCAGTTCAACTCCAGTACACAACCCTACTGAAGTTGTGTTCCTGCTTCGAAATACGTTGAAGTACGTAGCTGATTATTTAAACCCACCGTTCACTGTTCAGCACTACCTGGTACAAGAGCGGTTTTGCATCGTGGGAAACCTAAGAGAGCAAATGAATAGTATTTCCCTTTTTCTTTGTTTAAAAAAAAGAAAAATTTTTTCCCCTCCCACCCCTAGTACCCACACTATATAAAGTACAAAAGGAAAAGCATGGCCCATAGCCGGGGGGTTGGAACTAGATGATCTTTAAGGTCCCTTCCAACTCTAACCATTCTATGATTCTATGACATACATAATTAAAGCCCTTTACCTCTGCTAAGCAGTGCACCAACACGTAGATAAAATAAATACAATCTCAAAGCCTATTTAGGACATATACAAAGACTACATAAGTCGCAGGTTTAAGCAAGGTATATGATAACAGGCACAGCATAGCAGTAAATTGATGGGGTTACAAGTCATAAACATTGCCCTTTTAAAATGCTTCTAAGATGATGACAGTAGAAAAACATCAAGCTCTTGAGGGACACTGAACAACTGCGGAGAATCTGGTGGAAAGCCACCAGGATGATTTAAATATTGGAGAATTTGCCACATGAAGAAAGGCTGGAAGGAGGGATTCATGCAGTTTAGGGAAGAGAAGGCTCAGAGGGAGCTAATCACAGTCTCCCAACACCAAAAAGGTGGTTACAGAGAAGATGGAGGTAGTCTTTTCACAAGGGAGCATGGTGGCAGGAAAAGAGGCAACAGGCCCAAGCTGCTTCAGGGGATGTTCTGGCTGGATATTAAAAAAAAAAAAAAAAAATTTGCTATATGAACAATCAAAAATTGGAATAAGTTATCTAGATAAGAGGTGGGATCTCCCTTGGTGGAAATTATTTCTATCTCGGCTCGAGACACACAGCCCTGGGTTGTCTAAAGCCCTGCTTTCAACAAAAGGTTGGACCTGATGAGCTCCCTTCCAACCCTGGCTTTATGCAATTGCACATTCGCAGTTCCCTGTGGTTTGTAACTACAGGACGGAAGGGCTCCTACCTGGATCACCCTTTCTCACCCCCAAATTACCCCTTGTTCTTAAAGTACCCTGCCAAACAAAATACCATCCCACACAGGCAAAAGAAAACAAAAGGGAAAAAAGAGAGAGAGAAAAGGGTTCAGTCATATTGCTATTAATATTCTTTAATTGTTTACCTACTGTATTTGTGCCTAGAGCTGCAAAATAAAGCAAAATAAATCTGGCTGTGAACCAGCAGCCTACATGCAGATAAACTTACAGAACGTCCTAGGTTCACCTATACCTCTTTCCTTCTGCTTTCTTAAGTTGCCAGTGAAAAGTGGTAATTTCAGTGAAGCGTATTGAGTGTAATAATCTGCATGTTCATATTATTTCTCTCTATATATGTAATTATATGTACAAGAGCAACAATGCACTTCTTGATGGGTAAGCCCGCATTTCCTGTGAATAATATGGGAAGCAGAGGGCGAAAAAAGAGCACATAGAGGGGCATATGTAGAGAGCTAATGACAAAGTATGATTAACTGATATAATCAGCTGAAGTGAAACACAGCCTAAATTAACGCAGCTCTGCTGGTTTAGAAGCACATACAGGTGCAGAGCATTTGAGAAAAGCTCTTATCTCATGGTACTGAGAAAGCTCAGAGCCAAATGTGTATAACCAGAAACACTACTACTGCCTTTAAGTCCCATTTAGCTACAAATAGACACTTAAATATATATATACACAGAGAAATATATATATATTTATTTATTTCCTTCTCTCACTGAACTACCTCATCATTTTCTTTCTTCTTCTGCTATGGGAAAATCTACTTGAAGCAATTCAGCACCGGCAGAAAAGTTCTCCCGCATGAAAAGATGCCCATGATAGGGCTGTGTAACCTCCCAGCAAGGGCAGAAACGCTTCTGTACGTACGGTGGCTCAGGCCTCGGGCAGAGGGAGGTGAATATAGGAAATGCTCCGTGATGAGATAAGGAGGATCCAAGCTCACCCCAAGCTGTCATATGGTGCCTGGACCAACTCCCCAGTGTGAAGTCCTTACACCAATTATATTAGCAGTTGTATAAGTAATGACTATACATCATGGTAACGCTTTTGCAGAAAATGAAATGTACAAAGAAATAATATTTAATTTTGAAATCATAAGAAGAAAGGTTATATTTGTAGCAGTGGCTTTATTCATGGATTTGTTACTTATTATAGACTGGAGACAAAAATCCATCACTAGCTGATCATCTTTTATATTACTAATTTTGAAGTTACTGATTTTGTATTTATTAATTTTGAGTTTTGGACATCAGATAAATGGAAGCGTTTCATTCTCAAGAATACAGAGCTAGAACATTCAGTCTTCCAACTACAAAACTTGTCATGGTGTCAAAACTTAGGGAAATGGCAAGGATGCTTTCAGGTGAAATATAGCTAATTATTGTGACTTGACAAAACTAGCAGTGAAGAAATAATTTTTAACATATTTCTTTAGCAAGGCTCTGGAGAGTAAGCGGCTATTATCTTTTAAGTACAGGACGGAGTTTGCACATCCCAGCAAACTCCACAAACCCACCAGTAAAACTGTTTGAACAGAACTTACAGGAGGAGAAGTTTCTTTTTAATTTGATAGCCTATTTGTTCTCAGTTATAAAGTAACATTCTTATATTTTAACATAATATTGACCATTGATTTAGAAGCCTGTGCCTGCAATTCCAGATATCTAAAAGTACAATTACTGACATGGAACTCCCTCCTTCCTCAAACCTGTGACGAACAACGAAGGAAACAAAGCACCTTTTATCAATCTCTCAGATCCCGTGGCCGCTTTCAGGTGATGCAGCACCGACTCATAATTCAGCAATGTATAGGGGATGACTAACGTATAGTTACCTCACCTCCAAAATGGGTGTTCCAGTAGCTGCTTAAGGACAAGGAGGTGGAAAGCTACAAGTTTAAGTATTGAAAGCCGAGTATTAAAAGCTTCCTTAATAGGAAGTTAAAACTGTAGTTTCTAATGAGTTTATGTTCTTCACCCTCCCTAATAACAGGGTCTTTTCTGGATAACCTGTTCCAAAAGCCAGGTTATACCACAGGTGGCTACTGAGCTAAACTAGGCTGAAAGCCAGGCACTCTTCCCACGGCTTGGAAATTATAACCATTCCCGGGATAAACAAGCTGCAGAATGAGCTGCTTTTCCTCGGATCTGTCCTGACACCATCAGGTTTACCCGAAGCATTTCAATGAACAAGAACCTGTGAAGTCCCTTCCATTGCTGACGCAGATGGGAATGCCTGGACTGTCTGACAGCAAGCCCGCTCAGCTGGGAGCCTACGTGGACATCGGCAATGTCGAGAAAGCTTGTGGAAACAAAGGTGTCGTTCTGAAATATCTGAAAAGGCGGTTCAACGTGAAACAAAAGAGAATCAGTAAAGGAAAGAGGCAAGTGATGCTTTGGAGCAGGAATAACTTAACGTTACACAGAACTGCCCTGCTCCCTCCTGTTTAACGGCTCTTACCTGCCTGATCCGAGCACCAGGTCAAAATGGTAAGATCTACCTCTTCTCTCTACCTTCAGACCCAGTTTCTGAAGCCTGGGAAAATACAGGTGGCACAAGTTAAGTGAACAGGCTGTGAATTCCTGTTATGCCTCGTGCCTTCTTAGGAAAGGGAGGCCAAATAAGAAGGTACAACAGGACAATGAGCTTTGCCTGCTGCAGGAGGGAGCACAGGGGTCTTGGGGACACTATCAGGATCTCCAAAATAACTTTAGATTTAGTTCTGATGTAGATATTTTGACAGCTTAATTATTTATGGAAAGTCCTACTTGCACTTCTAAATTTTGGGTTTGAATGAATTTCTTCCTTTCTCTGCCTCACAAATAATTTTGTAACGTAAATACAGACTGCAAAGAGCGATGAGAAAAGTACACGTGAGCACAAATTAGGTAATGTAAAACTGAACCAGGCACTTCCAGATTCTTCAGTGAACCTTAAGCAGTTTCGTGTTACCGCTCTGCCAGTCTTGGGCTGCCACAAGGGGATGTTCCCCCTTTCTCATCCCTTGAAGCCATGGATTCCTGCCTGTCTCCCTCCTCCTCTTGTAAGATCTGCCTGCGCAGCTGCAGGGTGAGTTGGTTCAGCTGGCTGCTGATGGAAGGTCGTATTTTTTTTTTTTTCAGGGTTAGGATACAGTCCCATTAAAGCTGACATTAAAATATTTAGTGCTGCTGCAGTTACGTCCATTTTCTCCGAAGCCCAGCCTCCTGTGTTGTATCAACTGTGCCGATCGTCTGACTCCGCAGGGAGCGAGTTCAAGCTAGTAAAATCTTCGGGAAACTCTCCAAGGAAATCGGGGGTAGAGGGAGGTGGGGAGAGGAGCAGGGAATAATACTCTGCTGGCTCCAGAAATTGGATGAAGCCTACCCCGATAAAAAGGAATAGCAGCCGCTGCACAGCAAACCTCAGGATGGAGGCGGCATCCACCATCGCCCCTGGATCATCCAGGGACCTGACGCCCTCCCTGTCCCTATAACTAAGTGCTCATTCTGCAAAAGAAACGGCCTCAGCACCTGGCTGGAGTCAAGTGGGATGGGATCATCCCCTTCTGATGCAAAGGGGTGTTGGATTGGCTTGCCTATGGTATGAACTCTCATCCTTAGAAAGAAACTGTATGTTCCATTAAGAAAACATTGGGGGGAAAATGTTATATCAATAGATCAAGGAAACAACAATATGCTTCAATTCAGCTTTTTTAAAAATCTTTTGATTTAGTATGTTTATATCTTATTGGGAGAAGAGATATGGAAAAGTGGCATCAAACAGATATTCGTTGGCAAAAGCCTGTGGCATTAAGAGCTTTTTTTCTAATGAGGTCATATTCACTTATTCAACTGGAATCATTTTATAATTATTCAAACCATGATTTATTAACCCCTGTCTGGCACAAGAGTTAAATCCCATAAATAGCTAAAAAAAAAATCCAACAGTGAATCAAAAGAAATATTAAACTGAACTAAAACAATCCTGAGACAGCTGGATCATGAAAAATTGTTCAACTCAGAGAACATTTAAAGGTTAGAGCTCTATTACAGGTAAAAGAAAAAAGATCATAGACAGAGAAAAAAAGATTAATACAGTGAGTACCTAGTCCTTCTTTTATTCATTTCATTTTTACTGCAAGGCCACCATTTTGCAGATGGTCTGAAGTATCACATTCCTCACAAGGCTTTATATCAATTATTCTAACTATGCCGCTAAAAGAACAGCCTACAGACAGCTGCCGGGAATAAAATAGACATTATAGAAGAAGTTTCCTTCATGAAGATTTTTAAATAAAGGATGCGATTGTTACATGGTGCAAACCTGCCAAGGTTTATGGTCCTGAATATCTTGGAAGCTACAAATGGAAGTTGGACTAGAAGACATCACTGTAATCATGCAGAACACTGGCCACAGAACTACCACTTGATTCTGGTTTAACTTGATTTTTGGAGAAAAGACGGCGATTAAAACTTCTGGCAATTGAAAATCTTCCACAAACCCACAGAGAAGGCTTCAGTGGTTAATTAGTCTTGATGCTAAAATCCCACTGAATGTTCAGTGTTAATGTTAAAAATTCACGTGAATGATTCCTCCATCATTCAGTCAGTTACTTCCCCAGAAAAACAGTCTGCTTTGTAAAATTATACATGGCCAGTATTTATAAATATATATATATATATATATATTTATTTCAGGGAACAGCACTGTCTTCCTTTCATTTCTTTAAAAGTTTTCCAGTGTTAGGCAACTTCATAGAAGTCAACACTAACAGCTGGAAGAGCTCTCCAGCCAGCTCTTTTAATATTCTTAATGGAACCTGACTATAAATTGGCATCAGTATTCACAGACTTAACTCATCTGCTTTGTGTCTACCTGGTGTTTCGCTACATATTTTGCACTCCTGAATGAAGTTATCTGGCCACAGCACTTAAAAACATCCAGTATTAATAGCTACAATTTAATATTTCCATACAAAAGTAAATATTTTATCATATGATCTATCTCTTTGCCTCCTCTTCCTCCATCTGAGCACAGACAATAAATATTTATTTGATACCTCAGCATTTTCTGCCTTGTCCTGGGGAAATCTTCTATTTTTGCACAGATTTGGTTAACATTGTTAGGATTCCTCTCATTCCTTTTCATCTCAGCGGCCACAACAAGAAGCCCAACATCTGCCCCGTTAAAGGAAAGAAAAAAACCCACCACCAAACTCACTGGCCACAGATTTCTCCCTACTTTTCCTCCTGCCCCTTCAGTTTTCTAAATTTCTTACCGATACAAATTCATTATCATTAAATTATGCTCTCCTCCAGTTGTTTTTCAATACGCATCCTCTCAAACTGATTTATTTAACCGGGTTTTTTGTTTCCTAGCTAAGGCAGTTTTCAGCACAAACTTGAAAGAACCATTTCAGGTTTTAGATTTGAATTTTTTTTTTTTTTAGTTTGTAAAATGGGTTTTTAATTTACTGAGAGAGATTTTACATTACAGTTTTTCACAGAGAATATTTCCTGGTTTTCATTTTCCTCTATTTAACAAAGTCATAAATTAATCTGTTCACTCACCTAAGCCAACATTAACTGTGATTTTTTTTTCCTTCCTTTTTCAGCCATCAATATGATGTTTAATAAAGAATTTATTGCACCAATATTTTAGATACCTATGATTTTTTAAATGTCAGAGTCATTTTAGCACTGACAGCATAAGACATACAGAACATAATCTCTCCATTGAAGTCCCCATGATAATACAATTTTTTCCCACTTAGATATTATAGGTAAGTTCTCAACGAGTCACATTGTCCCCTGGTGTGATTTAATGTCATAGATGCTCGGCCAAGTTCAACACTGAGCCAGTTTTCAGAACCAGGCTCCAAATACTTTGACTAATGCCAACGGGTTCTATTAGGTAGTGAAGAAAGGGGGGAAGAACCCACCTTGACCATACAATGCACTCTTTCAATGGCAGCATATCGTTTCTTATCTAAACTGTGTAAATTGAAATAGAAATGAGAAGAAAAAACCCAACAAGTAAAAAATGTGGTTAAGTGTAGCAGTAGTTTTAACCAATGTAATAAATGAATAGTCTGGCACCTTGCCATAAATATTTGCACTCTGCACTGTCTGTTACTTGACATATTTTATAATCAGATTTTAGTTTTCTATATGACACACTCAAACTCAAAAGTACAGATATTGCTATAGTAATGTTGTTACTAAACTGCTATTTGTACTCTTAGCATCTTCATTTTTCTTCTTAATGCTTTATTATCTTTTTCTTCTGCCTTTATTTGATGTTACTAAAGTGTTTTTATTTATAGACAATCCCACTTGCAAATTTTGGAAATGTTTGTCATTTGTCTTTTATGTGTAATGCAGGTGAATTATATTTGTGATTTCTGTTGGAAGTACATTAGCTTCTATACCCCATACTGAAAAAGGAATGTGCTTAAAATAAATTTTCCCTACATCTTCAGACACAACTGAGTATCATTACAGCTCCAGCATATTTGGGCTTAGTTTTTGCCTTCAGAGGTCTAATTAATTGCCTTAAACTGTTAAAGAGTCCACATTCAAGTAAGACGTGGCCTTCTTAGATAGTCTTTCTGCAACTATTGTACCAAAATATATTTGTACTTACCTACTAGTTAAATAAAGAGAATTCTAACAGAATGAATCAAACATAAAATGCAAGATTGTGTTGCCATTCAAAGAGTTGGCAAGCGCATGGAAAAATGACCATTTCTCCCCCCAGATTATTAGCAAAAGTCATTTCACATCAATAACTTATTGCTGTTGGGAAAAAAAAAAAAAATTAATGTAAAGACATTTTCTCTTCCACTTCTCACTTCCTGCTTTAAAAAAAAATAATAAAGTCTCCATGTTAACACATTTCAGACAGTTAGAGTCTTAGCATTCCTCGCTGGCATCAAACAGATCACTGCCAAAATGATGAGACAACCGTGCAGTCAAATGTGCCATCAGGCTTGAAAATCTCTGTGGTCAGCAAACTTTGTTGTACAAAGAGGCTGACCTTTACTATCTTATTTTATTTTATTTTTAAAGAAAGGTTAATTTGGAGAGCTGTTAACTCGCACAAAAATAGATTTAATGAGGTCTTTCATGCTTCTGCACGAGATGTTGATGTACGGGTTGCCACCAGTAGGTGCTGAGCAGAAAAGAGTAACTTGTTAACTTCGACAATGTCAAACAGGTTTAAATTGAACGAAAAGACATGAAAGAAGCGAGTTGAAAGGCTACACATTGTTTTACAACGCTTTTTCACAACGCATCATTCACTAGTAATGATTTTAATGACTGGAAAAATATTATATACATTAGCTACATGAGTGCTAATATGAAAACGTTACATCCCTCGATAAAAAGAGTAAGGGTGTTTTTCATTCTCTCTTAGTGTTTACATGCTAGCTTTTATTAAATTTCTATATGGAAAACAAACCTCATTTCTCCTTAAAATCACTGGGACGTTAACAATAATTATCATATAACCAATACACAAGTAACTATGGTAATGAAAAGATAATAAGAATCTGCAACTCGCATCTCGATTCTTGAATTTCTTCATGAGTCTTTGTTTTCAGAAACCAGAGCGGGTTTCAAAACAAATGGGCTTAACAACAAAAAAAAAAATCACTGACTTTCAATTCTGTAAAACAGGGACATGCCTTCCGTCCATTTATTACAAACCCATTTTTCAAATTACACATCTAAGGATGGATGTCTACATCCGGCTGCTAAAATACCTGACCTGGCAAGTATGGGAGTACCTCGGAGCTGCAAAAACCCATCAAAGCGCGTTAGCAGCGTGCCCTCCCTCTTGACAAGGTCTATTAGTCTGGGGGAAGCTCCCGGCTGATGCCGACGGACTCCTGCTCCCAAAGTACGCTGAAATAGGGCAAACCGGACCAAAATAAGCTGGGAACGCTCAGGTTAACCTCCCCCCCCTCGCTGCACAGATCGTAGAAAAAAGCTGTTGCTGTTCTCTCTCCTTTGTTGCTGTTCTCTCTCCTTTGTCTCTTCCCTGCTTTTCTTTGTCTTTTCACATTAAGTCTGGCTTATGCAGTTCCATTTCAGCAAGTCCCCTTTAACCTTCCGATTAGTCACCTGCTTGCTCTGTCTCTGACACATTAACAGAGCGAACCCATGACCAAAGGCAGACAGAAGGGGCTGAGCGGGGAATAGGCTACAGAAATGCTCCCACGTTGACTTGCTGCCTGAAAAATATGATGAGCTTATTTAATTTGCCTTTGTTGCAAAGGAAAATGGGGTTTGCAATGAAACACAGGTTTTCCGCAGTTTGCTAAAGTGTGTGCCAGGAATTAACAGCCTGGATAATACTTGGAAAGGAATAATGTTTCTAAGTCAAGAAATAGCAATCCTTCCCAGATTCAAAAGTAAGTTTGGCTGCTTAAATCATTAAATCATTACATTTGAAACATAACATTAAAATATTTTTTTTCCTGGCATCTTGTTCACATCCTTCAAAACCACAAAGAAAACAAACAAACAAACAAACAAACAACAAACAACACTAAAGATTTTTTCTGCTGTTCCTGGGGGTCAGGATGTTGCATTAGAAGAGGAAAAAGGAATACCATGCTGGCTCAAGTCTAAGGTACCCTCATTTTTCAAAAGCACATAAGATTTTAAAGGAAAAAGAAAACAACCCAACCTCACGGTTTTGCCACGCCACTGTATGTATTGTTCCCACTCCACACGTGACCCCCGTATCCTTCTCCTGTGTCACAGCAGCCTGAACCTCTTGCTTCCCAAGCCCATGACACCCCCAAAGCTTCCTGCAAGTCCCCGCAGTGCTGTCCCCCCACACCCCCACATCCAAACACACATGCAGCATGTCCCCTGCACAGACACACCATGCCCTTCATGTCCACAACCCACCTTAGAGCTCCATGGAAAGCCATTCCACCCCAAACATCGTTCTTTGGCCCAACCCCCTATGCATCCCCATTCCCTCTTTGAGTCAGGATCTCAGTGCTGCCAGTAGGAAGCAGCTTCTCTGTGCAAGGACCACCAGATACCACAGTGCTTATATCCATCTGAGACAACCTTTGGTGCCATAGAATCACGGAATGGTTTGGGTTGGAAGGGTCCTTGAAGGTCATCCAGTTCCAGCCCCCCTGCCATGGGCAGGGACACCTCCCACTAGATCAGGTTGCTCAAAGTCCCGTCCAACCCGGCTCTGAACACCTCCAGGGATGGGGCATTTATCACCTCTCTGGGCAACCTCGGCCAGTGTCTCACCAGCCTCTGGACCTGCTCTCGTGTCCTGATGCTAATGAGGGAATTGCACCACCTTAACACCTGATGATGCTCAGACTTGTACCCACTTTGGGTCCCAAATTTCTCTGCCAGACTGGGCTCCCTGTGGAGCAGATGACACAGGGCTTCTTAACCAACTCTACACAGAGTCCAAATCTCCTGAGCCTCATTAAGGGATAATTTTGCAAATCAGCAGCTGTATCACAAATACAATGAAAAATACGCAATATGACAAATAAACAAAATTTATTTTGGATTTTGGAGACCTTAATTTCTAGCAGAGCAACAAAAAAAAATCTTCCCCTTATGCCCTAAGTTCACACGGCTCCAGCCCTCATGGACTAGAGGACCACACCACATAAAATTGCCAGAATCATCAACCCCACTGAGAATATAGATCTTCAGTGGAAACCTGTGCCTTTAAGGAACTGCAAGAACTTCAGATATAGGCAATTCGATTGGGTTCACGAGGGAAAAAGATTAACTAGGTGCAGATAGGTCTATAAAATTACATGATAAAAACGTGCAGCAGGGTCTGGCCCTCTACTAATTGATTAGCATGTTAAGCAGTTTAAATATTAAATTTCAAGTACAATAAAATGAATGTATGAAAAGCCAATTACTTAGAAAAAAATATCTGAAAACTCACTGGAGGAGGGAATAAAGACACTATTTTATATAATATATAAGCATCCACTGTTCCTGACAGTGAGCAGAAGATCTTAAAAGATGACTTATGAGTTCCCTCGTATCAAATCAGATTTCACTTAAGTTAATAAAGATTTTGTTCACACAGCTTGGGAAAAACATTTTTAATATGATTTAGTACTATATTTAAACTGCTGTGAAGGAGTCTGGCGTTTGGGTCATGCTTCAGAACGTCTCAGATGTCTCCCCCTTGGTGCTTTACATAGTCTCGCGATGCCCACTTCCGTGCAGATATTTCAGGAGTTATAAAAGCAGGTGTGTTTGAGGGTACTGAAGTTCAATTTGTAATTCCCTCAGTTAAAGTGAGCCATAAATATTAAATGGTAGCAGCAGCACCATGGTGGGCCAGAATCTTTGGTGACTATCGCTGGTGGGACCAAGAGAACGAGGTGTTACCAACTGAGGAGGATTTCCAAGCAAGGCAGGTCATGCCCAAGTGACAATGGAAGGGATAAAGCCATAAGGATTCAGGCCCCCAGGCTGCCAGCAGTTGGGAAAAAACAACTGCAGAGCTTTCTGTAGGAGGGAGGAATTGCATTCTAGCTACGCTTACTGATTTCTGGGAATGTATTATGATTTTCTAGACTGTTAGGGCAAAATACTAAAACTCCGTCCACTATAAACTGCACTTCCTGCAACCTTGGTGTCAAAAATGTATGTTTGCATTTTGTAAGAATAACTCACATGGGGAATGGCTGGACAAGACAAACTGGGAAAACAACTAGTGGAAATGAATTCCAAGTAACCCCCCATCCCGATACAGGTCGGTACCATCTCAGCAGATTGGGTGCGTATTTCCATTGCCATCCAGAGCTGAATCTCAGCTGCAGCCACTAAACATCACAAACGTTAAATTAATCCACACCGTGTGCCACTATTAATATTTTGCTCAGCTGGTAACTAACTGGAATGCTCTCTCTCTCACGCTAAAGGGGAAAGCAGCAGTTCCTTATGGCTCAAATCTGATTTCTGGCCCTTTGCTGTATAGGAAATACAGATAAGCAAATATTAAAAAAAAATTAGTATACAATATTACTACAGTAAAGATTGTGTTTCAATATGCTTACAAATACGAGTAACTCCACTGGTGTAAGGGTATATATGGGCCCTTATAGAGGTAAGAAATCCATTCTGATTATTACCACTATATAAACACCTTTGCACAGTGTCTTCCTCAGTGAATACGAGCAACACTTCCACTACCCAAATGCCACTACTTTCACTTCTACTTTCTCGTATCTGTAAAATCTGTTCATGTCACTAGTTTAGAGGACATACTCCATAAACATGACACTACATACACGATAGCCGTATAGACATTTTGAGATTAAACAGCAGTCCTTATATTCATCATGTAAAGAATGAGAAATCCATAACTGGGAAAGGGCAGGACACGTTTCAGATACACAGTGTTTCCATCTTAAGCCGTCAGACGCACAAATGTGTGCTACTCATTTGACAACAAACTAATGTCTGGTGAATATCAATACAGTCTGACATAAATTCATATTGGATGATCAAACCTATGAACTATTTAAGAAATATAACTCTAATAACCTACCAAAAATTCTTTTCTTCCACTTGCCAAAGGTTACTGTATTCCAGTGGCTAGAGGCCAGGTGATTTTATTGAACTATCATGATATAGAAGTCACTTTCAGAGGAGCTGTGTGTAGTTTTCAGCCTTTTTTCTTACTTTTTTCTTCCTTCACAGACCCTTAAGAGTTTTCCCATGAAGATGAAGATCCCTGTACAGCCAATTTAATCTTGCCAGGCTCAATTTTTTTTTTTGTTACCTTTGCCAGGTCCCTTAAAAGTCATCTGTAGCCCATAATTGAAAAGCACAGCCTGTCGAGCGGACTCACCAGTCCTGGGGGGGTACATTCCAGGAGCAGCTGAACGACGGGAGAAAGCCTGATATTATTACAACTTGACTTTCAGAAAAGAGAACTGTAAAAACAGAGCTGAAACAGACCTTACCTCGTGCGAGGTTAAGGAGGAACCGTGCCTAACGTTGTCTTATTACAGCACCCCGACGAACACCCCAAAGGTGGCAAACCAGCATTGGCCAAAGCTCGCCTGGTCGCTACATGTCTGAAGCTTCATTAACATCCAGCCCGGTTCATATGGAAAGTTCATGGAAAACTTCACTTCCCCAGCAATCTCCCCAGACAACCAGATTTAAATTTCACTAGTATGAAGAAAGGGGAAGCGAGAGGACAGGAGGGGAGGGATCTCATGGTAAGAAATGTGCAAGCTCAGCTATGAGACGCAATGTCATTTCCCATTTGCTCCAACATTCAGCTCTAAGTACCACACATGAATAAATACTGCAGAAAACAACAAACTTCTGTATTTATGGTATAATAACCCACTGTGTCCTTGCCCATATTGACAACTGAGGGTTTTAACAAGAGAGCAGACAGGAATTGCAAACCAGAGCAATCAGAAATATCTTAAACCAGACACACAATACATGCATGTATACATGTATTTTATAACACACCTACTCAAAGAATGGTTTGGGTTGGCAGGGACCTTAAAGATCACCCAGTTCCACCCCCCTGCCCTGGGCAGGGACACCTCCCCCTCCCACCAGACCAGGTTGCTCAAAGCCCCATCCAGCCTGGCCTTGAACACCTCCAGGGATGGGGCAGCCACAGCTTCTCTGGGCAACCTGCTCCAGTGCCTCACCACTCTACCAGTAAAAAATGTCAGCTGTCCTTATTTAGGATGCACATCATGTTATTTTCAGGGGAATAAGGATAGTTTTTCTCTGGACTCTCCAAAAAGGCTGGTTTATATCCCGTCTACTCAAGATATTTACCAGGAAAAACAGTATGGGCATGTGTCTGTGTGTGCAATGGGGAGTTCAGGCATCTGAAGGGAAACATGAACTGTTTCTAGCCTATTGCTAGATGGCAACAAACTATGGAAAATGCATAGGAGGAAGGAAAACAGCTAGTTTTGTCCCTATCGAACATTGTCACTTCTGACACTTTCTTGAATAAAACTACTTTCTTTGCCAGCTGACAGTTGCCTCTCGATCTTATTGTATTCTCATTGCCAATACTTCCCCCACAAGCAATGCCTCAAAATCATTTAGCTTCAGAACGTCTTAACAAAATCATGTTTCACAAGTACTTGCAAGAACCTGGTCTGCCCCCTGGTATTTACAAAACTTCAACACAAAAATGTGAGATGCCTCTCAGAGAAAAGAGCTACTAGATTTCGAACACAAAAAGTTGATGTTTCTGAAGCTGTTAAAGATAGCACAGGCCCATAATCCTCTCCCTTCAAGGCAATAAATCAGCTTGTCTTAGAACACTAACAAATGAACAAGGAACCACTGTGCTGCCCTGTCAAATAACAGACCCCGCTGTGAGACAGCGGACTTGCTTCTCTTTGGCCAATAGATTGTTAAACAGCATCTGAAAATATGGTATTGTGCAGGCTAAAACCACCAGTATGGTGCAATTTAGAAAGAGGCAAAACACCAATTATATGCTTCTGGTAAGGTATGTTGGAGTCCTACCTGTGCAGCACTTAAATACTAACATGATAGAGCTATCTAACATCTGTGTCCGGCATTACACACTGAGCTGAATCTACAAATCTAAAGCCTCACGGGCTGCTGAATACGTTACAGAGGAGTTGGTACTTACCACAGCTGTGCACCACCCACAAACACATTTTCTAGTTTAAGAGAAACCATATTTCCTAAACCTCTCAAGAGGAAATCTCGTGAGTTGAACTGCCAGGTATTCCCTCATCCATGTGTGTGAGCGAGACACTTCATGTTCTTCCTACTCCGAGTTTAATATTGCCTTGAGGTGGGAGCACAGTCCTGCACCTTGGATGTCGTAAGCAATCTGGCCATTCTCTTTTGTGTCAGAAATTTAAAACATGGCACCAGTCACGGATACACTTGCATGCTGGAGAACACGTTCCACACAAACCTTTTAGAAGCTCTCTCAGGTTTAGTTGGGGTTATCATTGATTGCCTGCTTCGGAATATGGAAAGATTATTTCCTCTCCCTTATAAAAAATACACCGTGATGAGGAACTCTTCCTCCCCCCATGCTTTTTCCCAAGGTCTTGGGAAAACGCTTCTAAACTTCAGTGATAGAATCATAGAACCATAGAATTGTCTAGGTTGGAAGGGACCTTTAAGATCATCTAGTCCAACCATCAACCTAACTCTGATAAAAACCATCACTAAACCATGTCACTAAGCACTATGTCAACCCGTCTTTTAAATACCTCCAGGGATGGTGCCGCAACCACTTCCCCAGGCAGCCCATTCCAAGGCTTAATAACCCTTTCAGTGTAAACATTTTTCCTAATATCCATCCTAAACCTCCCCTGGCGCAACTTGAGGCCGTTTCCTCTTGTCCTATCGCCTGTTCCTTGGGAGAAGAGACTGACCCCCACATCTCTACACCCTCCTTTCAGGTAGCTGTAGAGAGTGAGAAGGTCTCCCCTCAGCCTCCTTTTCTCCAGGCTGAACAACCCCAGCTCCCTCAGCTGCTCCTCATATACTCCCTCATTTGCTGATAGACAGCTTTGCACTTGGAGGTGGTGTCACTTCTCCTGCTATAAGACTGAGCGTGGGGGGTTCTGGATTTAGTGATAACGCGAACACAGGGATGCACTTTGCCACCAAGCCTTACTAATAAAATCCAAGTTGCCTTTAGAGCTTTAAGCCACAGAAGAAATGTTTGAAGAATTTCAGTGCCTGACATTGAATCTCTCTATCAGATCACAGAGCTGTTTTTATTGCTTTAACTCTCAAAAATTTACTAATTGACATTTCATGTTGCAATAATGAACGCAACTTATGGCTGCACACGTTCAAGTCCTGGACTTTCCTTGGGTAAAGATTTTTCTAGTTAATATTAATGCTTTTAAATAGATGATAACAAACTAGATGTTCTAGTGATGGAAAGATGCGTTGCACCCAAAGGAATAAGATTCAGGAACTAAGACCAGCAAATACAAATATGAAGTATAATTGAGTGAACGAAACCAAGCATCAATATGACCCCACGGTTCAAACAGAAGTCCACAAATAGTGGACTTCAAAGCCACCCCAACAAAGAATTATCAGACGTGTCAGAGAAAACTGTTTGGAAGTTTTTAGAATTATAGAAAACCATATACTAGGCAAAAATTGGCCCTGCATCAGTTACTTAGAATTGAAGACTTCTTGCCTTGGTAAAGTTTCTGTTCTGGTTTGAAGATTGTAACGTATGAATAAGAGACCTCCATAAGCTGAAAACAAACATATTTTTCACTACAGTCTTCAGTTACCTCAGCCCAAGTAATATGTACAACATTAAATCTATGTGGTTGTAAAATCTAATTGCAGTCTCTTACAGAAAACACAGCAATCTTGTCCTATGGGAAAAATAATAAAATACAATGATGTTGAACATTTATAAATGACCTCTCCATTCATAAAAAGCTAGGGGTCTCAGAGGAATCTTGCAATAAACTTGCATATGAGTTTATCTATAATCCATCATGGGGAAAAAAAGAACCAAACTAAAACCCTTCGAGCTGGGAGAGTACTTTACTGATCTAGTCTAAGTCCAGTGGAGCAGAAGCCTGAAATGCTTTAGTGGTAATATTTCGCTCCACCAGAACAGCAAGCTGCCCGTCATGGGTCACATACATTGCTTATCAACACAGGAACCTTTGGTTTTTATATATACAGATATATATACACACTTATATATATATACACGTATCTCAGAAGTCAAATCTCCAGGCCAGCGACGCTTTTCATCTCCAAAGTTGCACTTTGAATTTTATGCCAATCTAACAGACTAAAAATGAAACAATGAAAAATAAGGCTATGTGAGTATGCGATAATGGGATTATTAATTTTACGTTGCTAAAAAAAAAAAAACCTAGACAAAGGAAATGAGCAGATTAAATCACTTTGTAACCAGAAAAGTCAACATTTAAGTGAAAGTATTTTTAAAATAAGGAAAAGCATTCCAGCCAACTTTTTATGTAATTGGTGATTTTATCACTTTGTAGATTTAAGAATGTAACATGCTAGTTTTCTCATCGCTGCTATTTCATCTTCAAGCCCAGGAGAAACATTTTCACCAAAAAAAGAGGAGAACTTAACCATAATTTGTGGTGTCTACACCATGACACCTCTGCATCAATTGATCCGCAATTAATCAGTGTGACAGGGAAGTACGTACTCAGGGAGCATGTGTAGCTATCTAGGAACGTCCGCATGTGGGATCTAATTGTATCAGAAGATATTCCAAAGAAATTCTTTCAAACACCAAGGAGAAATTTTTCTTTTGAATCTGAATTACTACATATTCTGCAGTGTAATTCTCCATGAGATCAGAAGGAATCTTTCACGATGATGTGTCGACAGCATAAAAAATGAATCTACGGCACAAATACTGGAACAGACTCTTGATTCCAAAAAAGGATCTTTTGCTCATATTTCACGTTGACTTTGATGATATTATGATGTCAACAACAGCCAAATGAATTAAAATATTCCTTTGGTACAAGCAAAGATTTTGGCTAAAGAAACAAAAATTCTAATACTATATATATTTCATTCTATGCTCATGACTAGTTGAGATTTTAATAACAAATCTTTGAATATAATCATAGAATCATCAAATTCAGAGGAAACAGGATGCCAACTTTTCACAACTAAGACAACTATTCACATCCACATAAAAGTTACTTTTTCAAACACACATATTACATTTTCAAACCAGCCATAGAGCATTTCATACACACTGCTTTCCAGTAAAAAACATTCCCAAGTAAGCTTTCATTATACTGGCACCAGAGCTAAACAAATACATTAGCAATTTAAAGCAAACCGTAAAAGGTGTTGTATACAACAAAAACGTTTTACTGGCATTAGGAAAAAATACTGAATATCAATAAGCTTCAACTATCAATTCAACTCATTCCATTCAATGAATATTTAAAGTTCAAATGTATTAACATAGTTTAAAGAATCACTTACATGAAGAAACTGCAGAGAAAGCAACAGCCTTGTTAGGTAGCCTGAATATTTGCAGATATTAGCACATGAACAGGAGCTGTATATAGGTGGTAACAAGATCCAGATGAGATTTTGGCAGGCAGGAAACCAGAATTCATGCATCTTAATATTTACAGAAGTGCGACACAGTGAAAAGCACTAATTTAGGAACCTGGCCTGGCGTATATTTTCCATACTTAAGACCAAACCCCAAATTAATGGTTGAGAATAAACCTTAGAAAAAAATTTGTCCTAATATCTCTAGTCAGCTAGTTTCCCTAAACCCATCCCTTTAACAAGTTAATCACTTCTGTTTTGGAAAGCGCTCCAAGAGTATGCTTCCCTTATGGACACACACAGACTGAATCACAAACGAGCTAATGAGAGGATCCTTCTTACACCTTTTATATGGCACAAGAGTAATTCAGAATCAACTCCTCCCAAAGAAAGCATTTCCTTCTAATTTTGCAAGACTTGGAGCACTCAAATCCAAAGGAGAAATTCCTTTATTATGAATTTGAAAGTTCAGGTGTCACCTTAGAGCCTGGGGTGCAGGTTCCTTCCTGGGTATTGTTTCTGAAATGCCTTCTCCTTTGGCACTTGCTCGGCCTCGTGAGTGAAGCCGCAAAATTGCTGAGCCTTTTGCGAGTATCAGTGTAAGACATCTGTACGGGCAGTGTAATTAATACACCGGTAGGAAGTGCAGGCACCTGACCCGAGGCTTTAAATTCCACCCAATGACAGTCTGCAGGGCTGAGGCTGGATCTCACTTGTGTCCCGATTCATAGGTAACACGTATTTAATCATTAGATGCAATTTTAAAAAGCAAAACTACATTTTCACCTCTGGAGTTACTTCTCGCTCGCTGAAGTTAATCACACCCTTTTGAAACGCAGAGGCTCCCTCTTAACTTGCAGATAGATTTAACAAAAGCCTCCATAACATTCAAAATACAATGCCAATTTAGAAACCTTACATAAAAACAGAGCTGAAGCTAAGAATCAATAGCGACTGATTTCCTTCCTTTAGCTGGTTTGTGCTGCAATCATACTGCCAGGTAGAAAACCTGCAAACGCACCTACCTCCATCAACAGCTGCGCTGCTTTTCACCTTCTGCTTGCAATAGTCTTTGAAAAGGCAGAAGGTGTTTATACAGTTTGTACAGGTGAGAGTCATTAGAGGCAAAATGCTCTTGCTCCTTTCACCAGCACAGAAAACCCAAAGCTTTGAGAGCCTACATAAGAGGAGAGCGGTGAGGGAAAGGGCTGCTAGGGACCTTGGAGCAGAGCCCAGCAGCTGAGCAGAGAGAAGACTTTCTGTGGGAAGCCAGAGGCCCTGAAACATTAGTTGAAAAGTATAAGGGCACAAGCATGACTGTAAACAAGGTATGTGGTGAATCTGCTGACTGTGATCTGCTCTCTGGGGAAGAATCATGGAATGGTTTGGGATGGAAGGGACCTTAAAGACCACCCAGTTCCAACCCCCTGCCCTTGGAAGGGACACCCAAAGCCCCATCCAACCTGGCCTTGAACCCCTCCAGGGATGGGGCAGCCACAGCTTCTCTGGGCAACCTGGGCCAGGGTCTCACCACCCTCACAGCAAAGAATTTCTTCTTGAGATCTCATCTCAATCTCCCCTCTTTTAGTTTAAAACCATTATCCCTCATCCTATTGCTCCCCTCCCTGATCAAGAGTCCCTCCCCATCTCTCCTAGAGCCCCTTTAGGGACTGGAAGGGGCTCCAAGGTCTCCCCGAAGCCTTCTCTTCTCCAGGCTGAACAGTCCCAACTCTCTCAGGCTGTCTTCCTCCCTCTTACCTCATTCTTGTTTCTTCTGGACTGGCTTTGCATGAGGGACCATGAATTTCAGTCTAAAAGTTTTAAATTGTCCTCACTAAGCTTTTAATAATAGGTTAATATTAAATATGGATCTTTTCTGTAGAGGGTTCAATTCCACATTCTCCCTCCTAGTGATGCTGAGTATATGCCAAGCATTTATCCATTTGTTTCAGAAGTGTCATATCAGGAATAAATCGATGTGTTAAGAATTGCCTGATAATGTTGTTGTGGGATTAATCTTACAGAATAGATCGTCGGCACGACTACCTTTGGCATTCTGTGTGCACATCGTTCCATTTTAAGCATGAAAAGCCTCCTAATGCCAAAGTAGAAGAGCCATATATTGAATGATCTGCCACCATTCAATATTTAATCCTGCAATTGAAGCCACTAAAGGGATACAGCAAAGTAACAAGATGAATGAATTGTGACCTTAAACTTGCAAAAAGACAACCCAAACAATTTATCTTTCTGGCCCGTAGTGCATCCTGTGGCTGACGCTCCTATCACTTCTCCGCAGTTCTGGATCTGTAGATTGATCAATGCCACATTAGCAAAGTACCTGAGAAGACAGCTCAGGAATTCAGACAATCTGCTGCGTATGCTTTAAGAATATTCTGGGTCAATTTGGCTTATCTGTAACTGAAAATAAAGGCTCCTTAATGAAAAATCAATTCCATTTTCACAAATGCCTTTCTAAACAACACTGGCAAGGTGACTAGAAATAAAGCTTTTACTAATCAACAAAACACAAATAAAATACTCTGAAAATCAGATCAACCCAAACAACCATGAGATTGATGCAATTTTAAGACTTGCTAAGAGATTATTTTGCAATTTAATTTTCAAAATAAATATATCGCTGCTTCCTTGCAAAAGAAAAACATACCAATACTATAAGCACATAGTGATACCAAGACTGATTGGGCTGAAGGCCATTAAGACCTCAGAGGCCACCAACTAAGTAGACCCAACTCTTCTACTCGCGCCCTCTGTCACAAACCAATAATTTTTCAAGGTAGGTGCTGGGATTGACGTGGTAGTCCCAGCTAAACTCGTATACTAGCAAATACTCCATGACATACTGTGGTGGGAGACACACAGAAAATAATCAGCAATTAATATCACCTATTTACCTGCTAAGAGTCAATCTCCCAAAGCAGAGAGAAAACCTACAGCCACGCTTGACTTCGAGTACTATTTTCTGTTCATTTATTTCATGGTAACTAACTGTGCTTTGGAAATTTGCATCTGGACTTAGAACCGACACTTTTCTTGACTGAGACCATTGCTATTTATTAATAAGGTGTCAGTAGTATTCATTAGCCAGTATAAGACACAAATTCCAACCAATCCCACCAAGGAGATATTCTGAGAACTCTTAACGCAGTAACTGGTCACAAAAAGCCTGGTATTTGGACGTTACCGCAGCTTTTCCATCCACTCTGTCTCAGTAGATTAACTGAAATAATTTTTTAAAAAACCTAGCAAACAGATCTTAAACAGGGCTTCTAAATTTGTGATTTTACAACTGTATTTTTCCACTCATAATAATTCTTGTGCACTGAACTAATTACATTTTTTATCTGAAGCTGATGCGGTAGCAGAGTAGGTGAGCTGAGCGGCCCAGAGGTGGCTGCATTTGACTGATTAAGATGAAAATTTTATTTCACTTTCATGAGTGAATTTCATTTCTGCCCAGTTACAGATCAATGGATCAGAAATGAACAGAATTAAGCACGCCTAAATCAAACAGAATGTTATTAAAAATGACAAAACAAGAACAACTTCTTTGGTTTATAGCATCATGATGCTGCAAGATAAATAAGAAGGGACCAAATTATGTTGTTCAGTGTGTATTGATCACCCCCTCAAGAGAGAATGAGAACAGTGTATGTAGACATGTCCAGGTATAACAAATTAGCTAATGCTTACAGTAATGGATTTTTTTTTTTTTTTAAAAATGCACAGAAGTGCTTCATTATTGATACTAATTGTCCATAGGCGATATAACAAATTGGGGGAAAAAAATCAGTTTCTTAAAGAAATGTATCATTTATTTCTATAAAATTTTCTCCATAATATCACATCTCTGAGGAGCTCAGCTAAGCAGCAACAAGGCAGGAACGTGATCTAAAGTCTACTAAATTAATGAAAGTCTTCTACTGAATAAGGTGAGATTCACTTACAACCCTTACAAAGCCAAGTAGGAAAGTCAGTTCCTCCGACTAAGATTTTGAGCTCAGCCTCTACTGTACATCCGAATTTTACCATTTTAATATCGCCCATTCAAATAAGAGAAAATTCAAATTCAAATAAGAGAAAAACTGCTGCTTTTTTTTTATAAGGCTTAAAACCAAAACTTGCCTCAAGTTAGAAAATTGCTTTAAGTTCACAAAGTAATGAGCTTTTCAACTGTGTTACCAAGTTTCTATTCGGCTTTGTGAATGTGTAGTAGTGAGACGTGCTTGTACATAGAGTCTCATCGGAAGTAATGCTTGCTCCAACAGTGTTAGAAGCCTATTAAAAACACTGGATTGTAAACCTCATTCACAAAGAAAAAGGTTGTTAAGTTTTAAACACAAAGAACAAATAAATAAATAAGCAATGATCTCTTTTACAGTTCTGCATTTTCATTTGGGTGTTTGGAAAGCCAATTGTCATTTTGGAAACTGTGGGAACTCACAGAGATACATTCTTGAGTTTAAAAAATAAGCAAAAAAAACCCAAAGATGAAACTATTTCATTTTGAAGATGCATTGCAGAACTTTGTATTAATTGTGCTTCAATAATTTCTATGCTGGATTTGTTGCCTTTGCAAAGAATAACATCTTTTTAGAGCTGCCAATGCCATAAACTCCTCCTGTATCTAAAGTAGATCTGTTCCCTCTGGTGAATTCCATCTCAGTTGCAACAGCGAAACACCACTGTGAACATCTTTGGGAAACCAGCAAAGGGAGGAGTTTGGAAATGTGCTTTTTTTATTAAAATTAAACTTTTTTTAAACTAAAACTTTTTTTTAAACTAGAATTAATTTTTTATTAAAATTAAACAAAATTAAAATTTTGTTAATTTACAAGCAAGGCCAGGAACAATTCACTAATCCAACACTATGTTAACTTTGCAAGACCAAAGGCTGTCTACAGCAGCATTTTCATTACTAAACAGAACTGTAAGCACGTATAAGGCTCCCAGCGGTTGAGTCCGAAATGGTCTTTTCCATAGAGCCTCTTCTCATATTAGAGCCACACTTCAAACCTCCGCTGGGAAACCTAAGCCTATTCAGGGAAATCTCGAATGCCTCTCAACTGCAAGACTTGTTCGCTTGCTTTATCTCAAGAAAATAACGTATCAGTCTTTACATTAGGAACCAGTTCTGTTGGATGTTGATGCCTATCAGGTCTGGTCTACTCTTTTTCTGATATGGAAAGCTTTTACAATGCTCTCAGCCTCCACGGAGTCTAAATGCTGCTGAACAGATGAAAAATAATTCACGTTATCATACCCTGATGCCCAAAATCAGCATAAAGTCTGCGAGTGCCATATAATCATTATCTCAGCTTTTTAATAATGAAGCATTGGTGATTTCACAGAAATAAAAGCAGTAACACAGCATGTGAAAATCTGCATGCCACTGTCCCTAAATTTATGGGACACAGACAGACGAAGACCAAACGCCCTAGCTGGAGTTGGAAAACTTGGTCATATCAGGATTAACTTCTATCTATTTATTCCACTACAGTATTTACCATATATTTGCAGGTATTCAGATACTCTTTGACTGATTTCCACAAACCTAAAAAGCCCATTTCTTTTGGTTCTTCTGCAGGAGGATTGTCCCCTCCCTTCCCAATACCTATTGGTATTGGCAATAGGTCAGGAAAAAATAGAGAAACAGGAAAAAATGGCAGGAAAAAATAGAGGAGCCATCGCACATAATGAAAGTTTCTAACTGGCAAGTATTTTTTTTACAAATGGATAAGAAAAATGAAATGAAGCTATATTTAAAGACAGTCTCTGATGCCTCTGTCCAAATAACTACTTTGCTGCTAAATTGAAGGAGTATCCAAACAGCAAAACTTTTATTTGAAGTCAATAGAATAGTTTTTTCACTTAAAACCTCTCTTCTTTATAGCTTACTATTCATATTGATATTAATTTTCAGTATTGGAGGCAAATAATATCTTAAACACAGAGTAACTTCTGCAAACTCATATGTCTTAAATAAAACAAAGGAAATACAAAAAGTCTGTCTTCTCTCTCTATTGAGTTATTCTACCAAGAAAACCCTCCATGACCTCTATTTTTGGGGGTCTTTATGTTAAATATCTAAAGAAAATTATAGTTTTTTTAATTTCAGCACTACACTGGTTTTGTGTCTGACCAATAAATATTGTAAAGATCCTAATTCACTGCTACTCCAGTTTATGAGTTATACTATTGAAAATAGTGATACCTACATTCTGTAACTGTGTCGTAACGCTTACTCAAAAATATATAACAGAAAATATGGACTGATATTTAAATGGATATCATAAATCCATATGCACAGACAAGACTGCATTATGCTTTGATGTTCCAGGAGTGGACAGCAGAGATTAAAGAAATAAGTGTGAAAACGATCCATTTTTAGCCATTTTTCATCGCATTTAGTCAGGGAACCAGAAGACAGAATGTGATTTTTCTTAGCCAGGAAATGCTGAAGACGTACCACTGTTTCTTCTTCATCTTTTCCTAGAGTTGTGGAGCAGGTGGCCTTAGGGAGATTTAACAGCTTGGCAGAAGCCTACGCTAACATATTAAAAAGGCCCATGTGATGGACAAGAGCATGTCCCATTGGAGGGACTCTTTATGAGGGAGCGGAGCCATGGGACGAGGGGTGATGGTTTTAAACGGAGAGAGGGGAGATTTAGATTAGATAGTAGTAGAAATTCTTGACTATGAGGGCGGTGAGACAGTGGCCCAGGTTGCCCAGAGAAGCTGTGGCTGCCCCATCCCTGGAGGGGTTCAAGGCCAGGCTGGATGGGGCTTGGAGCAACCTGGTCTTGGTGGGAGGTGTCCCTGCCCAGGGCAGGGGGGTGGAACTAGATGATCTTCAAGGTCCCTTCCAACCCAAACCATTCTATGATTCTATGTTTCCTGAATTTGAATGGAAAGAGCTGATACCGACACACACTGCATGCTGAGACGGAGATTAGAAAAGGCTGGTATCAGTAATAGGTTGAAAAAATATCAGTAGCTAAAAATGTGTACAAACGGGAAAATACATTGTCATTATGCTGTTAATTATAATTATTTTAAGGAGACCATGATGTAAATAAACTCAAAACATGTTTCAGCCCTGATTTAAAAAGCAGAAGTTTTATTCTTTCATAACTAGGTAAACCAACAATAAATTCTCAGAGGAGTTCTTGGTAAAAAAAAAAAAAAAAAAAAAAAAAAGAGAGAGAGAGAGAAAAAGAAAGCAAAAGCTTTGGCTTTCTTAAAGCCTGTGCTTCTGTTAACTTCTATGTATTTACACTTCTCAGTGACTCAACAGCATCACACAGATGAAGCCCAAAGGAAATGTAGCAGTTAATAAATTATTAAGCCGTTCTCCTTTAAAACATCAGGGCTGGGCAGCAGAAAGGCTTGGCATGCCCCGTCAGAGGCACAAGGATCTGCAAATCTGGAAGAGTTATCGGAGCCGGGGAACAGCTGGCTCTGCAGATCCCAAAGCCCACCTGGGATCCACTTACTACAGCCTGTCATTCTCGCCGAGCTTAATGCTTATACAGTCAATGAAACATTAGATGAAGCTAAAGGATACATCCCCAAAGAACCTGACATGCTCGGGGAAATGACCTTTAAGCAGTCACCTTCTGGTAGAAAATTAAACTACAGCTCCCTGCATCTGCAAAAAATACCTTGATGTTGGCGATTTGTTCCCAATGGCATCACGTTGGTACTCTTTCTACTAAACTACCACATACGGATATATGTATTTGTTTGAGTTTTCTTTGCATTTTATATTTTCACATTTCACCACACCAGGTATTAGTTGCTAAAGTGATTAATTTAATATTATTGCAGTCAGTGTTTAAGGAATTAATTTGGCTTGTTTTAAAAATCGAACTTGTATTGCCTGTGGAAGCATCATATTAACTCTTTGTTTTATCAGTAGAACAACCAAACACATTCACTTATTTTATTAAAGGAGTAATAGCCTGGTTTTGATGGCTACTATCCTGAGGAACATGATAAACAAACACGATTCTTTTTACGATCTCGATGAAGAAAAATTCTTTATTAGGAATAAACCAGAGTGAAAACTATGTGTATGATATGGGAAGAAGTATATGTTTGTGAAATGACATGGGGAAAGTGGCAAAAAGAATATACTTTAAAGCAGAACAAGTGAATATCTAATCTTAATGTTGTGTTTCCAACAGATCTGACTCTTGCCCATCACATGCCTAGTGAAATAAAATTATAAATTTCTTTATAATATTGGCATTTCAGACAGAACTCCTTCCCAAGGCTAAAGCGCTGAGAAGTCCTTGGCCACACCACAGGCACAAACCTCCACAAAACCAAGTTAAGTTTAGCATTCCCCCCACCCATTCTTTCTCAGCCTGGACACGATACACAACAGGCTTCCAAATTTTGATTGCTTAGCAATTCCTACCAGAGGAAAAAGAAGTGTGTCACATCCTGGCAATGCCAGCACCAGCACATGTGTTCGTGGAGGAGAAGACATAAGTCAAGCCCCAAATCCTCCTGTTATAAGGAAACAACTGCAACAAAGCTTTTAACAATGTTTAGCATTTTACATTTTGTAAGTAGCAGACCCCAAATCTAGTAGGAATATTTCTCTAATAACTTTGTATGCAGATGTTAAAGCTCTAGTGTGTTTATTGATCTTCCAATTTTTACTGAACGCTACTACAATTCCATTCCATCACTCATAAAATTGCAATTAATTCTCATGTAATTCTATTGGAAAGAGGGCTGTCAACATCGCAAACAGTATATGGGACATAGTGGACCACAACTTCAAAACTATGTTTTGAGACTTCACACTAATGACTTCCTTTGAAAGGAAGTCATAAACCCTGCCTGGATTATAGTACACGCAAACGCAACACAAACTTGAGGCCATTTGGTACCAACCTGTAATTTAAATTTTCTGTGCCCTTTTTTCAAAGGTAAGGAAGTTTTATGGAATTTTCACTGTCTGTCTGCAAAGATAACCTTCGCAGGAAAAGTAGAAGAATAATTTCTGCAGGTAGATTTTGAATAAATTTATGAAGCTAAAGTACCTTAATTGATACTTAATAATATTTCCAGTTTTAAAGCTAAATGCTACAAATTTTGTAAGGAATACAAAAAATACTATCAGTACACTAAATCTACTGCAAAGCCACATAAACATGTTTTAGCTCTACATCCATGAATGCTGAATGGTTCACCAAACCAACTTCTAGTCTTTAAAATGGTGTGTGATACCATGATCTAGACGGTTCTTTGAGGGGTGAAAAAACATACACATTTGACTATGGCACAGAGTTTCTGCATTATTCCCATATTCTGTGCTATGCAAACCATTGGTGGCCCCTACAATACGTAGGCTGCGCTAGGAAAAAAATCCCAAATATACATACTCTTTCCCAATAAAACAAGGAGTATTTAAGTAGTAACCAATTATATGAAGAGTTATACAGGATTCTATGATTTTCCTTCTTCATTCTTGGCTATTTTCAGTCTTTGGGACAATTATACTTTAATGATATTTTTGCCCCAAAATATCCATGTTCTCTTCAGTGTCAGTACCACCTGAACCCTTTCCTTCCTCCACACCTTTCTGAGTTTTATGGTCAATGGTGGCCGCTGTGGGAAGGAGGGTTCTGGTCGGTGTTTGGGTTTGCCTCATTGTGTTAAAAACAACTTCATTAATGAAAATCACATTTTCCAAAGCAAACTGTAGACGAACTTTTTTTTTTCCATATCAGAAAAAGAGGGCAGTTTGTGCTACAGAAAAAGAAAAAAAAGCCTATTTCTTTTAAACTGACTTAAGATCCTGGTAGTCCAGGCATGCAACTCACTCAGGTATAACCCTTTTTAATGCTTCTTCCACAGTCAAAGGCACACACACTTATGAACAAATCACCTGAAAGAACCTGGGCATCTACTTATGCGCCGAAGGACTCGAACCACATTCTAGAGTTCCTCTCCATCGATTATAAAGGGGATACAGACATAGATTCTGTTCAGACAAATCCTTCCCGTGCTTTGACAAACAAGATTTACATTGGCACACACAGAGCTTATGCTTGTAAAATACTACTAGATGTGAAATCTTAAGAATCACTGATTTCTTTGAAGTAATACAAAAACAATGTAGCAATAGCCATAAGAAAAAAAAAAAGCTGACATAAACCTAATGACCAAAAAAATCATTACTCTGTTTTCTGGTAGGGATGGCGCATGTAAAGATCCCACTTCATTGAATAGTCATATAAAATAATAAAAAAAAAAGGAGTGGAGAAGTGATTGCCTTCGAACAAGATCTGCTTAAGAACACAGAAGTGACAGAAACCTGCAGGGAGATGAATCCCACCTATACCCATCCTTTAAGTCAAATAGAATTCACCCACCTCCTTCAAAGCATTCAGAAAGCATTCGTTAAGTAGATTAAATAGAAACACCTATCAGAGGGACCGTGCTAATATAGACAAGCTCTCAGGGAGCGATAACGCAGAGATGCTGTGAGAGAATGAGACATGGTATTTAGAAAAAGTGGGGGAAAAGCAATATAAAAACCCACAAGTGCTATCAAACACACGTCACCTTTACTGACAATGCCTTAAAGCTCAAAAACAAAGAAAACACAGACTACTCTTACACTAGTGTATTCCTCAAGAAATAAAAGAAGGGGGGGGGGGGGGGGAGAAACACTCGGTGCTGCTTTTATTTTCAAGGCAGTTTCACTAGCACCTTAATGACACTATTTCTTAAGGGAATCGGGAAATGCACAAGATCTATTTGAATGTTTGTTTATAACACTATATGAAAACATACATCAGGAAGACATAATACCTGCATTTTCTCAATATACCTTTTCCGGCCTCAAAATGCCAAGTAAAAAGCAGTTTATCCTTTCAATAGGCAAGCTTATTTGTTACAGAAGTGATTTCTACACATTTTACTGACAAGTTTTCAGAGACACTTTCTGTTTCAGAAGCTGGATACCAAGTGCATAGTGTGTGCTAAATTTGTAGCAGCTTTAAGTCACATTAAAAAAAAAAAAAAAAAGAGTATTAACTGCCGACTTTACATTTTGAGGTCTTAACTGGGGTTATGCCATGTCCCTTATGCACACTAGACTTAAATCATATAGCATGGGCCCTGAGAAGCCCAGCTAACTCCCCTGCCTGCATCTCCCTCCTAGTTTGATCTTGTCTTCTCTGCGTTATGTATCTTACTATTCTCACCCTATGGGCCAAAAGAGACTCATTATCCACCAGAAAAGCAAAAAACACAGCACACATCTAAATCGCAAACTGATATTTGCATGTCCTTGTTATTTCAACAGGAGCTATGCAAATTCATTTCAAGGATACAGTTCTAGTCTGAGAATTTCCAGGAGCTCCCAGCAAATCTGACATTACATCTACCCCGTTCCATGGACATGAACCAGGTTGGCAGAACGAGCATCACTTTAAGCCTCTGACCACTCGAAAACTTTTCTTCTGATTTACATCTGCTGCCAAAAAAACGTACCGTAGACTCAGAACCAAAGCAGTAATTCTCACTCCATGTGTTGTCATCATAAATGGCCTCACCAGCCAATTTTCAGTCCAACTACTGTCTGCCTACTGGCTACCAAAACCATCCTGCTGCTGAGGAGTTGTAGGAATATACCTCAAAACCTTGCAGTGATTTAAATTATTTTTTTTGGTGATAAGTGGATAGATCTCAGCTGAAATACATTGTTTCCCATTCCTCATAAAGCCAATACGTTAAATCCAAGAACCAGATACCAGAGCCATACCATCACCCGCTTTGTAAAGACGTTGTTGAATTGTGACACCTTAAAAAAAAAAAAAAAAAAAGATACGAAGCACTTCAAGACTCACAGGTAGCAGGTATCAAGGGGAAAAGCTATGTTTGTCACGACGCAAATTTGGGAAGGGAATTTATTGCGTTAAACAAGCTAAAAGATGTAAGTCATGAAACACATGCCAGGATTTATACGAGGCAGATGACAGGAAGGTAGAAGGGGAGAGGAACGGCAACGCAAGGCCAAAGTAGGGGCTGAAACCATTGCAAAGGCTTTTCACTTGCTATAGGATCCAGCGCACCCAATGCATCAGCCACAGCATCACTGCGCCATGAGATGTTCCAGCACTATTTTCCTCTACAGGGGATACATAAGCAACGGCAGAGAAACCTTAATGAGGGAATCAGTCTCCCGCTGAAATGATGAGACCTGACAGGTCTGATAACAGCAAAGTCCTGGTGCTCATGCCAAAAGAGACCAGGGGGAAATGAAGGCGTTTCCCCACTTTGAACTTCTGGTAAGGTTTCCAGGAGGCGTGTGAATGCTATAGAGTTATCATAATGCCTTTCCAGGGCAAATGTCCTCCGCATAGTAACACAAAAGAATCAAAAGCATGCAGATTCTTTATGCTGGAGGAAGAGCTCAGGTACAATCAGCATGTAGCACGCAGAATTTCAGGCACATGTTTTGCAAAGAATTATATTGACTATATTGAGTAGCAAAGTGCAAGTAATTCTTAATGAATGACAAGGAGACAGGTTGTGACCTCTGTACCTTAATTCTGACCTCCAACATTACAATGAATGCATTTTAAAGCAATTATAGCTACAATCCAGCTGCTAAGTACAAGTTCATGTGTTACGTAAGTTAATTTTTTTATACACGACTAACAACTATAGTATCATATAATATCGCCAATAAATTGAACACAAAGTTATTATTCCAATTTCTTATTAGAAAGAGAATTGTCAACTTTCTCATATTAAAAGCACGCCTGAGTTGCTACCTCTGTTCAAAGACTTAACACTTCTCTTGCCTTGAATCCCTGCCAAGCTCTTCCACGTCTTTGCCCAGGGAAGCTGTAGATGCCCCATCCCTGGAGGGGTTCAAGGCCAGGCTGGATGGGGCTTTGAGCAACCTGGTCTAGTGGGAGGTGTCCCTGCCCAGGGCAGGGGGTGGGATTGGATGGTCCTTAAGGTCCCTTCCAACCCAAACCATTCTGTGATTCTACAAGCACAAGTGTCAGCCCCCATTTTGCCAATGTTCCAAGCCACCCAGCAGCATTTCCAATTAATTCTCTCCTCCTGCTTCATTTGCACCGAGGTTTCCCAGCACTTGTCTCACTGCCCCTGCCCCAGTATGGGATTTTCTGAATTGTGGCTGGGATGGAAAAGCACTGGAAAGAAGGTTTGCAGGGGTGAAGAGAGCATGATTGCAGTACAGGTAGCAATTCCTGCTCTAGCACGTTCCCTGTTTTCACATTTCTTTGTGTTCCCCCCTTCAAGGAAGGAAAGGGTAGGGAAGTTACTGGTTTAGATAACTGTAGACCGATGCTCACTTACCAGGTTGTAAATACACTTAACAGTGTATTCATATACTACAGTATTTTCATATTTGCTAGTAGAATCCTATAAAACATTTGCTGGTTTAGGGTTATTTTTTCTCATGCTAATACAGAAATTTGGGCTGAATTTGAAATACAGCACTTCGATGTCAAGAAACCTGGCGAATTCTCAAACTAGCAGGTGTTTGAGAAAATAAATAAATTATCACAACAATTCTCAACAGTCCAGCTTGCAAAAGTGTTAAAAATTACAGATATGCACTGTTATTAAACACTATTTAAGGCCGGCAAAGCAACTGAGATAGGTGGATGACGCTAGACATTTTATTTTTGTCAGCTTTCAAAGTGCAACTTTACTTACACATTGTTTATAGCAATCTGCAGGGACCACAGATTCATAGGAGTGAACAAGACAGTGAGAAGGATTATCCATTCTTACCAGAACACTAATGTGTTCTTAAAACCTCTGGGAAACAGACTTCACAGCCTTCCCGAGACATCTCAGCCAGTTCTGGGCTACCCTAATGCCTAAACAAAAATCTCTCGCGCAACAATTAGCACATTATTTCTTGACCTGCTGACAGAAATGACCCACAAAGTTGTCCCCTGGTCCTTACCATCAGCCTCAGATGTACCTGAAAATGTGCAAGGTCTTTCCATCGCTTTCCCTTCTTTAGAAAAAGTCCTATTTGGCCATTGTTTCTTCAGAGGACATACACTCCACTGGGGATTTCAGCTAACTCTGGGCTTTTCCCATGGTCTTCAGTCCAAAACTTGATTGATTTATGACTGTCAGTGGTGGACAGTGACACCGTCACTGTGGTGAGGCCTTACTAGAGCTGACAGATGCTGGAGGAATTACTTTATGACTATTTCATATGGCACTGATGCTTACACATCCCCACACATACTTTTTCTTGGTTGATTCACAGTCTATGAACAATTCCTTGCAGTACTTCGCTCCTTTCCTACAGAACTTCTGCCTGGCAAGTGGTTTTCCCATCCTGAGGTGTGAATTAATTATTGCTACTTCAGAACTGCATCTGTACTTTCTCTTACTGAATTTCAGCTTAATTACTACAGTTTTTTTGCTCACAAATCCAAGGTATGAAGATTGTAATGCTAATCCCTTCCAGCAAAGTGTTTGTGGCTCCTCTTAGCCTGGCACTGCTAGTAAAAGTTAATAAAACTACTCCAAACATTCAAAACCTTCATGAAAATATTGAACAAGAGTGGAACCAAGATCTTCACAAAGCTTTGGCCATTGGTTGTTTAGCTGGTAGACCGATCAGCCTTTATAATTCTGTTCTTGTTATATTTGCCGTGTAACACAACGTGTAATTGGAAGTGAAAGGCAATGGATATTCCCAAATTTATGACTTGATTTGCTAAGAAACAAAACAAAATATTCAGTCACTCACGGGTTACATAAAATGCTCTTCTCATTAGCATGTCCGAAAATCCTAATGCTGCGGATGTTTCTGTTTTTCCTGTGTGGAATACGCAAATTGATTGAAACCTTGCACCAAGCCAAATTTATGAGAAGTTTGGTTTGTCTCCGAAGCTGTATTTTCAAAAAACTTCACGCCGTTAATAAAGGTGCAAGTGCTAATGGTGCACAACCCCAAACCGGTACATAGAGAAGGGTTGGAATTGCACATCCTTATGTGTAATGGAAGCAGGTAGGTTCTGTTTTCACTGTTTGGTGACATTAATGCAGTAATACTGAGTAACTGCTGACAATTAGCCAGAAGATGGAGCAGAGGTCTTGTAAGAAAATTACTCCCTGGTGGCAAAATATTGAAAATTCAATTACACTCTGTTTATTACAGGCCTACATTAGGAACTGCATTCATAATAAAGACCTTGATAATATACAAATTAATCGCAGCACAGGGGAGTGCTTTAGTAACTTTTTTACTCCTTGATGTATTCTTCAATATTAAGTTTTTAATATATCCATAGGCATATTGAAATTCTTTCTGTAAAGGTTTTCAACTAAAATTCCTTAAATACAATAGAATGATATGTGGATATTGTTCTGAAACACAAGATAATTTCTATTACAGTTCACTAGAATAAAACAAGGTGTAGATATTGATTTTTAAATACCTTGTAGGTATTCTCCATATCTTGAGATCCATATTTCTGTGTCTATGAAGTATGCTATCATACAAACATCGTTAAAGTCATATAGGCTACAGCCTGGCATAGTTTTCTGCACATATGTAAATGTGAGTATGTGAATACTTTCTTTCAATTTAAGAAAAGCCAGGGACTTGGAGGTATGCATATCCCATTTCTGCAGATATTGCAGATCAGTTTGGAATAAGATTGAATAATCTAGTTCTTAATATTCAAATTATAGCAATTGCACAAAACGCTCCCAAGAAGGGTTGCTGGATATAAATTCATGCTATGACAACGTGTATTGGATACTGTTGAATAATTTAGTTTCCGAACGAATTTAGTCAGCAGTTTGTTTACCCTTTTAATAGTCTATTGCCTACTTTAAAGACTTCTAGTTACAAGTTCTTCAGCACAAAGGCTTTAAACTGATGTATTTCAAATCTAGCTATATTCTTACTGATTGTAATTGTATTTTGCCAGTGAAAGCAGTAAGACCTGTGGCACTTTACTGATTCTGAAGAGGAATAAAAAAGTCCATTGTCTTCATATGTAACAATCTTATATGTTACTTGAAAAATGCAAAACTCCAGAAGTACTGAACACATGCACAGTATTCCACAGGCTGGCTGTCTCTAATTTTGTACCGGAGTTTCATTACCAAATACTGCAAAGACACGAAACCTGGTCCTGCCTGACTCGGCTCTATGTTACCAAAACTCTCTTTGGATCCAAATATTCTGAATCTCCCTTGTAAAATCCTTCCACTTTAAGGAAGAAGTCCTCGTGCTTCCTGCTTTGTAAAGGGATTTCCCAAATCTGCACGGTACAGTAGCTCTTACTGGTGCTCAAGCCGCTGATGTTCAAGACCAGCCCTGATGACTGGGTCGACGGGACCTTGGTTCTGCGAGAATATGCCCTGCACAGGACACAGGATTGCACAGGAGATAACTGATAATAGCTCTGGTATTTGAAATCAGCTGGAACAACCACCCTGCAGCCTTGTCCTAGCTAAGCTTGGCAATTGGAAAAAACCCCACAGAAATCAGTTTAGGATGATTAATAAAGGCGTCAGGCAATAAACCCAAATCACAATGAAGTAGAAATTATGAATTTGGCGTTCCCTTTTGTGGCAAATGAATCTTTCACAGGTAGGTCCCTCCCTCACACTGCCCACACAAACCCGTTCAGCCCCAAACCACTCCTTAGTCATCATTTGGCTATTTTGAAAATGCCATATCACTGCAGAATCCATGGAAAAACAGAGTTTATAAGATAAGATCTCCTTATGAGACAGACTGCTTCCTGGCAGAGATGAGACGAATGAATGTCACGTTCTTCTGGCTTTCAAGAGTGTTGTTTTTCAGGACTTGCTCTCTGAAGTCGGGCGCAAAAATGAGATGCACAACAACGCTGTGTGGGACAGGGTGACAAATTTCAAAACCAGGAGGAAAGACTAGATAATTTGAGTTCATCCCAACATCACATCCCTTGTTATCTGCAAGTTACTGAGTCTGCTGGTGCATGGGATGCACAGTCACAACAAGGAAAACAACAAAGAATCTCCCCACGTTCATGGGATCCAGCCATCAAGCTGGATCTTGCCCCATAAAATCAGTCTGATTTGTAAAATTAGTCTGTTCAGGTGGTACCTGGAAGGGCAGTCCATAAACTCCAGCCAAACCTGTAGATGTTATGCACCGTTAAAGCAGCATTAGATACGCACATATGATTTAAGATCTCCAGCTATCCACATACTGCCTTCACAGGACTACTTTTTTTTTTAATCACTTAATAGGTGATGGGTACAACCAATTCCATAATCTAGAACAGTGTGAACTGATATATTTCAGCTTTCATGAAATCCTAGTTGATGCTGCAGGCTTTACGTGACTCCCGACACCACCAGTCAATCTGCATATGGGTTTGGTTCCTCCTCAAGCGTGCATCCACAGCTGACAGATATACTGCAATGCTTGGCTGTCTGGAAAATCCTTTTATTCATATGCTACAGGCCATGCGGTGAAAACGCAAATGGAATACTCCTTGCAGGCTCAGAAGGTGGCCAAACGACTTGCAAGTTAAAAAGCTGTGCACCAGATGAGTTTGAAGAATAGGAACACCGAAATGAGAAGGGCTAACAAGAAACCTATGGATTTCTTCAATTTTTTGAGTCTCCTCAAACGTAGACACCTGAGAGGCTAAAACCAACCTACACTTCAGAACGAGGAAACACTACAAACACAAGCATTTTCTCTTGAATTCTGCTGTGTCATCACCTGCGGCTCCCAGACAGAGAAAACAAGGCCACTTCTGGTGACAGCAGACTCTGAGGAGGGACGGGGACAGTACAGCACAGAAAATACGGCACGGCAGATATCACGTTTAGCACGGTGTCAGAGCAGAAAAAGGCAATGCTCTGCCCAGACAGGGCTGCTGCCTGTGTTGCCTATACCCTAGCACCTTCATTTTGTGCAAGAATGGAGTCTGGCTTGTCTACCTGATGACAAACCGGTCCCGTGGTTTTGGTGGGATGGGAGAAGAGTGGAGGAAAGGTCGTTGCTTCATTTAGATCTGATGAGATCAGTGCAGATGGTTCCAGAAAGCCAATTTCACCTCCTCTCTCTCTCAGGCTCTGTGCATCCAACGGGAAAACATGAAGCACACTGACCAGGGCAGGATGTGCAGCTCTCCCAAACAGGAGACAGACACTTGTGCCCGTTTTTCTAAAAAAAGAAAATTAATCTGTTACTGAATGGATAGAAATTTGAAGCCTCAGGTTGAAGAGACCTGAGCGGGAGATAAGGGAAAACATAAAAAATGGTATTATAGAGGAGTGTGAAAAATGTCAGTACTTGATCTAAGAGTACTGATATAATCAAAAAATCAAAAGAATCAATTCAAGAAGTTCATAGCAATTTAGCCCGAGCCTGGACAAGAACACTAGCTCAGCTGTGCTCTGCTATAGTGGGAGGTGGCACGTAACCAAAGAAAGGGCAGGAACATCTTCTCTGCTTTTTTACCCTTGTACAAGTAGATAGAGAACACAGATCCAGCAACAGCCGTTTGACATACACTTTAAAAACACATAAAACTACTTGCATTTATTCAAAATATGCAAAAGCAAGCATCTTAAAGCTGCTTACAATTTGTGCAGCAGTTTTACTGCAGTCTCATCTGAAACTAGCAGAGATTGTCTAGGTTTTTTGCATCCACCTGATTTTTTTTAATTGGATAAAATTCAGTGGGATTATTTGCAGGATTCAGAAGTGCTTCTAAATTTATAAGAGTTATGCCTTCTTTATAGTTACTGCAAATGTTTGTTTTTTTTTTTTATATATAAATATATATACAAAAAAACATACCCAACCTTTTCAAATTACTTAGTTCAATAAGGTAAAAAAGGCAGAATTAGGAAGCTCGATGGAAAAGAAGTATTATGATGGCCATTTACAAGTAGGAAAACAAAACCAGAAAGATGAAGTAATGTGCAAATGCAGAGACAGCAAATTAGTGACCAGATCAGGATTTCACTGCAGAATCTCTGACTTCAAAGCAAAGACTTTGAAGGCTTCCCACACGTAAAGTTCAGAAGAAATTGATAAGCAGAACGAAAGTCACTGGGATTGGAGTTTAGCCAAGCTCACGGTTGCGCTTTAGTAATTACAAGTGATCAGGACACTGAGTCTAACCTGAACTCACAGCAGAATACTCAGCACTGATTCAGTACTAAATTTAATGGACATAATGAACCATTATCATCACACTCAGGAGTACAGTACATTTTCTTTGATTATTTCCACAGACTATCCAAAACTCAAGTCCACTTAGCTTGTGAAGTCTGATGAGAGCACAGCCTGAGGTAATGCAGACACAAAAACAACTCATAAAAGATTAGGTCAGGCTTGATTTAACAAGGAAAAACAAAGTAGGACCACAATGGAAAAAAAGGTTGTGGGGTTTTTTGGGTTGGGTTTTGGTGGTGGTGGTGGTGGTGGTGCATTTTGTTATGATTATTTATTCTATTGTTTGTTTTTTTCTTACAGGCAAAACAGGATAATCACACATTTTGCATCAAAATTTATTACACTGTCTGGCTTTTTTATGGGTTCTGAGGAGGAGAACCATTGCCCCATAAACCAGAGTATGATAAAAAACATTCAGAAAGCATTTCTTTCTTTGTATACGTCTACGAAATATTTTTTCCATATCTTCTAGAGTACTGTATTCAAACTCTGGTTTAAAATGTTTTAAACCACAAGAAAAACTGGATTTTGAGATAATCAATAGTACCGTGTCACCTAAATGGTTACTTCAAATTCATGTTATGCATTGTGGGGTAACCAGAATGAGCAGGGAACCATGTAATCCAGTTCCCTAAGAGACATTGTCTCTTGTATTTACCAAGCGCAGATATCTTTCTCATTGAAACAAAACAGAAATCTTTGAGTTCAATTAACTCTCCAGCCTCAACAAAAGTGCATTGCAGTACATTCTTTTTTAAAGGAATAATTTATCAGAATTCTCTTTAATGCTTTTTTCATAACATTGAAATACCTCAGAAAAGAGGATGAAAAATTCAATTGCGTAGAGCTGATCAGAGGAACAAAAATCCACTCTGAACAAAGGTAAGCTGATTAACTTTTCCATAAAAATCAATATATTTGATACTGCAAAGAACAAAGAACTTGTAAGAAAACAAGAAATGAATTTGTGGGTTTTTTTAAAAGCAAACTGCTAGCTAAAAGTATTCTCTGTTGCTATATTTTAAATATTGTTAGAGTTGTTTAAATGTGTTCCCCAAGTCCCAGAAGTGCAAAGATGACTTTCTGGATAAGGAGAATGTTATTAATGAATGCAGAGTGGACACTGCGCATTTTCTGGGTAAGTTTACTTAGTAGTTTTTTATGCTATGTTACATTTGAAAAAAAGGTAAGAACTCTAACTTGTCTTTTCAAAAATGTTGTTGGGTGTTTGTAACAACTAAACCTGAATTTTGAAATGTATGTATCTGTCACTGAGCTATCTAAGCCACACTTGAAAAAGAACTTCTGGGGATTCCAACATTATTCTAGTTTAGATAATGCTGAAAAATAGACGTCTTCCAAATTATTCAACTTTATGAGCTCCAACTTGCAGGCAGCAGACAAAAGAAATATTTTTACCTAGCTGTTTGTGAAGCCAATTAAAAACCTGATACATGGCTACACCTAGATTGTAGTGAAACCCACTTTTTAAAGACAATAGGTTCTTGTCTGCTTGAGACTTAGCCTTACTGGAAACAAGAACTGTAACCCCTAGAACAGCAAGAGGAGTGGGTTTTTCCCCATGGACATGAAAAAGTATTTTTCAGCCTTTTTCAGCCAGTGGTTACAGGGCTAATCTGGCCAGTACAGCCATCTTCTGGCAACCTAAAAAACAACAGAGGAGTTACACAACTACATAAAACTGCCATCAAGATGGCAGAAGGAAAGGGCATTGCAGTCGGCCTTGAAGGTATAAACCTCTGCAGCACTGCCAGTGGGTAAGGATCCGCACCGCCCTGGGAATAGGAAATTTATGAGTGGGGCAGAGAGTTAGGTGATCTTGGGGAAAATATTGGGAAAGAGCACTAGAAACTGAATTCCTAAGTTTAACTTCTGGCTGACAGGTCACCAACAAGCAACACTCAGGTGGAGCAGTCGCAAGTCATTCCTTCCATGCTGAGAAGGCAGTCACTTTGACTTTGTTTGCTCCCTGTATGAAGTCAAACACTGCTGTGTGTTTTATGTCGCGGGAACCATTAGACAGGAATAAAACCAGGCGTATGGACTCTCTCCTTGCTTGTTTCTCCTCACAGCCTAATGGCCGGCAGATCCCAATGCACTCTAATACATTGCATTTTGGGGTAAGACAGGAATACCCTTAGACACTGAAAAGCCTCCTTTTGTCTCAAAAACAATACTCACAAACTGTCTGCAGGAAAATTACTAGCACTGTGTAAATTAAACCAAAGTCTGCTGAGGAACTATCAGAACCTGAAACCTTTAAAATACATTTTCATGCGTATGAGGAACTGATGTTAAATTTAAACAACCAGCGTAGTTATTTGGCATCTTAGAGCTTTCCTTTTGGAATCAAAAAGCTTGTGGTTATAGGTTCTCCCCACTCCACAGTATTCCCCGCCGTATTTTCACAGAGCAAACCTCAATTTCCAGTTAAATACAGAAAGAAAATGAGAAGGAATGGGGGGGATATTTACAACTGCAAAAATGCGAACCAATTTGTCCATCCGTCTGTTTCTTCTCTGCAACATCTAAACACCACAGGACAGATATAAATTCAACAAAAGCAGAGGTGGAACAATTCCAGGGCCAGGATTTCTGGCAAGATCCCCCATCATTTTGCAGCTGCAGAGGGAATCAATGAAAGACAGCTGAGGCAAAACACAGCTCATCTAACCAGCAAATGTGAATCTGGGAACCACGGGCTTCTACATGCAACCCACTTCTGTATCAAGTTTTTCTCTGAATTTAGTCAACATTCTCTATATTAATTTGATTTTTCTGGGCAAGATTTTCAATAGCGCTTGTATGATTTAGGAGCACAAGTCCTGTTGCAACTCATGAGGATGTGAGCTGTAAATCTCCAGGGCACTTTTCAAAAAAATCTTGCACTACCTATAAAATGGAAAAACAATCATTACTTTCTGCCTTCTAACTACACTGATATAAGGACTAAAAGGAATAACCAGTACTGTCCCTGCGTGAACTCCTCACTTTTCTGAGGCTCGAGAGGCTAATAGAACCTTATCATGACTTCAGGTCAAAAGATTGAGTCTAATGGACCAATGGAAGGAATTAATTTCAGAGCTCAGGACCTTTAATTGAGAGCAGATGGTGCCTCGTCCCTATAAATTTAAAGTCTGGGGCCCGTTAACAAAAGCATCTAATCTCATCTCAATTGCCATAAGCAGCCAGGATCCAGCAATATTGAGTTTACAAAACAATATAACAATCTCCTAGAACTCCACTGAAAGCAAACAAGCAGCAAAGACCAGTTAATGAAAAAGACGTCATATGTTCTCTGCAGCTAAACTAGTTAAGGAAACGAGCAGCAGAATTCCCCAATGAGTGCAGCTTTTAAGCAATTTTAAATAAATCTCCTTACAGAACATACAGCAATCACGCAACGAAGAACTTAGCAGCTTGAACAATTCTGGTTAACTCTACACGGAGGGAGACTGGATACTATCCATTTAACCAAGTTGTGATGATAGAGGCCATTCCTTTCAAAGTCATTTTGACCTAGATATCTTGGAAACTTCGAATATTCAAAAGAATTTCAAAGATTACAAACTATCTTGATACATTCAATATTCATCTTCAACAGCAGGCAGAAAAGACAACTCTGAAACCCTCTCCAAGAACTAACTTTTGCCAAAAAAGATCCTAGGCTCCTCATTTCTGCTATTCTTCTACAAACTGCACAGGTGAGCAATAAAGTTTGGTTCAGTGAAACCCACTACAAAAAAGAAATTTAAGTTTTGTACAGAGGACAGGCAAGCCAAATTCTTCACACTGTCTGCCACAGGTGCAGACTGAGACTCCATAGCATTAGCCATTAGCAATTATACAAGACATTTTATTTGTAACTATAAAGCAGTTTATGGAAGTATTAAATATTTAAATACTCAGCAATTGGAAAAAAATAAATAAAATCAATCTCTTTCTCCAGCAGAGAGTAGGTCAGTGGCAGAGCGTGCAACACTGGAAAAACTTTCCTATTCCTGTGCTCATGACTGCACACGGATTCACTATGGAAATGCTTTACAGTTTCTAGGTCATTTGAAGAAGAAAAAAGTCTTCAAGCCTGTTTGTTTAATCTGCAAGAAAACTATGTGAATAAGCTGCAAAAATAAGACTGTTTAAGAAAATGTGTTGTAAGGACATCCATATATATGCATACATAGCCATATACACAGATTTATGCATCTATTTCACCACATAGGACAAAAAATCAATCATAATGTAATCAACCAGAGAAATCAGCCTGTTGTCTGCCTTTACTCTGTCATGACAATCTGGAACAAGACTTTCCCAGGTCAGTGGCTTCTTTTTCTGCTGTGAATGCGGCACCAGAGGTGGAAACGCTCACATTTTGTCCCTGACCTACCTCGTCAGCAGCCACAGTACCCCAGGGAGGGATTCCCATTATACCCCTTCATCTTTCCTAACTTGACACTGTGTTCACTATTTTGAAATTAAAAAAAAGAAACAAACAACAACAAAAAAAAACCCAAACAAAACCACAAAGTAAGGTATTGAGAAGTATTTTGCAAATTCCCATGTACTATATAGAAACCTCAACTAACCCACAACAATTGCAGCAGGCAGCAACGGCCCTTACACTGAAAGGTTTCTAAAATAATAAACAAAATTATTCTCCTTGGTTTCAGCATCCCAAACCCACACTTCTCCTTCTCTGCAACGTACAAGTGAAAGTAACAGATAACTAAACACAAAAACCCTATAATTTGGTAAGAAAATGGTATACTGAAGGGGGTGAGGGGGGGATAAAAATCAAAACCACAGATTCTTAAAAGCACTTCTTTTTCTGAAATTTGAGACCTCATCTTCTTCCCACCTTAAATCATGAAAAAAAAGCTTAAATTTTGCCAACAGATCAGGTAGCACATTATATAGACCAAAAAAAGTTCTGATCAGTTCAATCTGCACACTGTTTTAATAATTGTAAAAGGAATTAATTTTCAAATTTGACTTGAAACTTAATTTCAAACTGAATTTTCATCTAAATAAAAGAAATACAATTTTTTATCCAGAAAACATCAAAGTAAGTCTTTACATGGGTTTAATAAGAGTTAGTTTTAAAGAACTGTCTATTCTAAAAGCCTTTGCAGCTTTTTGTAAAAAACCCCCATCATCTTGACAAATTTTCTCCAGCTGTTATTTGACCAGCATACAATGGCTGTCACCTGTAATCATTACTGATACTCTGACAGCAGCACGGCCTATATTTAGTTTCAAGTTGAAATCATTATTACGTTATTTCTCAATATGACATGTTTAGTTATATAAGTAAATACAATTAAAATCTTAATGCAAATCCAAATTAGATGAAGCTTAAAAAATATCTTTAACACAACTGAATATGAATAAGCCTAGTCTTTATATAGATCTGTTATTATTTAGACTTTACCATTAATTAAATGTATACATGTATGTGTATATATATATGTGTATACACACCCCCCCTATATCCACACAACTATCTGGGAAATGAAGGAAGTGGTGGCTGAGAAACTTGCTTTCAAATGACAACAAACCAAATACTCCCACAGCTCTGACAGATATTTTTTTTTTTCCTCCTTTTTATTCCACTGATAATTACATCAATAAACCTGATTCAGCAAATCTGTTGCTCTCTAATTCATTAATTAAAACAATTTACTGCTACCACTGTGATTTTTCAAGGACATCAAAACCACATTCCAAATCAAAACAGCAGAGATCATCAGTTTATAGATGTGCAAAGTATGCTTTGCTTTCATGGCAATCTCACAATTAAAACACAACTTAAATGAAAAAGAGCTGTTTTCTTTAAGATTTCCTCGCGCAAGCACGTCCAGAAGAACACATTTTGTTTAGGGGGAACTGAACAACAATATTTTTATATCAAACTGAAAATGAGGAGGGGGGAAGGAAAAAAAAATTCTATGGAAAGTTAACCATTTCCAATCAGAAGAAAAAACAAGATATGAATATTAATTGTATAGTAAATTGCAGAGCAACATTTTTATAGCCTTCATTTTCTCAACACTCTTCCTGCTTATTAATTTTTGGGTAGAATAACACAATTGACTCACAGAAAACAAAACCAGTAAAGAAGTGAAGAATTCCTTCTGTTTGTTTTCTCCCACAAATCAGGACTGACAGAAACTACACCAACATTTTGGAATTGGTTTGGAAAAATCTGTTAGACGATGAAATATTCACGTGGTCCTCAGCAATCTCTTTCACCGAGTTATCCTTGGAATGCCATTGTCTGCACTAACTTCTATTTTTTGCTATTTACATCATTTGCTTCTGGTCCTATTTGCCATATGTGGCCGTTGTAACACCAACAACATCTGGACAGAACACACGAGGCGCAACAGTCTGAATTCTCCCAATCTCTTCAACATGCAGGATGAGGGATAGGGAAGCCAAAGCTCAAGCATAGTTGAGAATCCTTATCAGTGCAGAGGAAGGGCGAGCTGTTGGGCACCACTTATACAAGTTAGGCATACACAAGTCCAGGGGAGCAGACAGGAGGCATCCATGGGTGCTGGCAGGTTGAAAGGCCACTCTGTGATTCCTTCAAAGGTCATGGCAATGGAGGGAGGTTCCTGATGATTTTTTTAGAAGATAAAGGTCATGTTATCTTCAAGAAGAGCAAGGATTGTATTGGGAAGCAGAGGCAGTCAGCCTCATCCCAGTCTCCCAGGAAAGATTACGGAACAAATTCTGCTGGAGTGATCCTTCATGTGCCTGGATAGGGCTCCAGGAAAAGCTAACATGTACTTACCAAAATCAAATCACACCCAAACACCCTGATTGCTTTCTATGAACAGATAATTGTCTCAGCAGACAAAGGGAGAGCAGCAGATGTTTTCCTTGACTTGATAGCAAGGCTTTCAGCATGATCTCCCATGGTATCCAAGCCAGAGAGAGATGGACTGGACTAGATGATCTTTATGGTCCCTTCCAACTCTAAAAATTCAGTGAAATTCAGTGAAATTCAGAGTGAGCTTCAAAGGGCAGCTTGTGGAAAACCAGTTGTATGAAGAGGCTGAAAGAACAGTGCTTTGTAGTGCAAAGACCAACTGTTGGCCAATATTAATGGCATTCCTCAGGAGCTAATATTGGGGCCGATGCTGTTTTATGTCTGTGCTACATTTAACACATTGAGAATGAATGGAATGTGCCCTCAGCAAGTTTGTGGATGACACCAAGCTGGAGGCAGCAATCAATACACTGCAGGGCAGGATTGCCTTTCAGAGGGATCTCAACAGGCTGTAAGAATTGGCTGAAAAAACCCCTCATGAATTCCAAAGGCAGAACAACCTCATCTAACAGTACTAGCTGGGAGCTCACTGCAAAGCAGCTTTGCAGTAAAGGACCTGGGGAATCAACGTGGACAACAAGTTCAGCAGTGTGCCCTTTCCACAATAAGGCCTAACCACATACTGGGCTGCATTCAGAAGAATGGAGCCAGCATACCCTGGGAAGTGATCAGTCCCTTTTATTCAGCGTTTGAAGACCACATCTAGAGTACAATATTCAGTTTGGGGCTTGCCAGTACTCATGCAAGGCTGACAAACTGGAATTAATTCAGTGGAGACCGACCATGATGATTGGAGAGCTGAAGGATACAACTTGAAGAGAAGCTGAGTGAGCCTGGAAAAGGCAAAAAGGTGGAAATCTAACTTCGGTCTTCCACTACCCAAGGCAGTGGTCACAACTGCAGCAAAGGAAACTCCGATAAGGTATGAAGAGGAAAAAAAAATAAATCACAATAAAGTTGGTTAAGCATCGAAACAGTTGCCCAGAGATGATGTGGAATCTCTCTTCTTTTGAATTTTCAAAACTCAACTGAACAAGGCCTTGAGGAATCTCTTCTAAATTAATGACAGTCCAGCTCTAAGCAGATGGTTGAACCATATGACCTCAAAGGTCCTTTCGAAGGTGAAGTATTCTATGATTTTCTAAAGGACCGTGATTCAGCCACTTGTTTTGCTCACATTTGGGAAATTTGGCTATTCTCACTTAAATGTAGGTCTTTGCACTTTTATATATTGAACTGTGTTTTTTCAAGTGGAATTATTTCTCTAGCTTTCATCCTGTCCTACAAAGCATGTGATTCTTTCCAGCTTACAGCGCTCTATTTGCATTATCCATGTCATTAAGAAAATCTTGATGCACTGTTTGATACAACAAGCCAGTTCATGAAATAATGATAATCATTCTTTACAGATTTTTTCCTATAAATTGTATATTTATCTTGCAATAATGAGCCATGACCCTGTGTCTCTACTTATGAGTACATCAGGAGGGAGGCAGTGTTAGAAGCCTTACTAATATCAAAATACCTATTACTCTTAGCATCTGCTCCTTCTTCCTTATCAAGGAGTGGCTTACACTATCACAGAAGGACATCATTATAGCTTGACAAGAAACATTTAGTAAAAACACATGCTTATTCTTATAAAGCATAAACTTTTCACATTTTTTTCCCTGGGTTGTTTTCTGTCTAACCGATGGGGCAGGTTCCTCCTTCTCTTTGCCCCTTCTGAAGTTGTCCTGTTTGTTTGTTTTTGTCTTCCAGAAGCATATCCATTATCAATGATTTCTCAGACATGAGTCATAAAAAGCCCAGAGGCTGTAGACACTCCATACATACAGGACAAATTATATTTACCTAAGTAACCTCTAATCCTTTATTTAATAGTATAAATGTTAGCTCCGTGATCAGTTACTCGGGTAGCAAACGCTGAAGCAAAAACAACCAGAAGAAAACACATCAGCAATATATTACCAGTCTTCCCTCACTATTGAGTAATAAATCAACTCCCTCTTTTCCCTTTTCTTAGTACCTGTGTTTCTGTACAACTCTTCACTTACTTGCTGATGTGTTTCAATTTTGTTTGTATGCCTGGACCTCACCCAGTTGCATCTTTGTAAGCTCCTCCTGAGAAATTTGAACTTCCTTCCATTTTCTGCATGGTTCTTTCTTGAAATCCAGATCTCTGGAGAAATTCTGAGCTATGACAGCTGGTCTTTAAACACCTCTTCCACCACTCCTTAACATTAGAAGGATTTATAAGCTTAACAGCCAAGAGTGAATTCTCTGAAATGTTCTTCTTAGGTCTGTTCCTTGCAGACCCCAATTCTAGTTTTATTGCTGTCAGCTGTTGTGAAGCCTACAGTTCCTGTGCATCAGAAGATTTAAGTGTTTCCAAAGAGCCTCACCCTCTGGCCTGACATTCTGTACCAGACTCCCATCATTAAGAAGACCCTTTGAAATCTCATGCTTTTCCTCAACAGCAAGTCCCGTGACACTCAAACCTCTGAAATCCAGGAGACCCCAAAAAGTTACTGGGAAAAGATCAGCCCATCTGTTCCCTCTTTGGCTACTGCTAGCCAAAGGAATTATCAACATGATTTTCAATTGCTTTAACAGTGAATGCTAAGGGGATTTATTGAAATGTATCCACAGAACTACAATCATAATAGAACAGAATCTGAAAATTGGCATAACTAAAGAAAACTTGTAATAATATTGCAGAAAACCAGGGATGACTATTTTTGTGTAAGGATTTCAGTTCCACGTGTCTCTAACCAAAGAAAAATTTGTATGCCTCTTTAGATATTAAATATTATTGTCAACAATAAAACGGACTGATTTCCTGGTCATGAAATTTCTTAGCAGCAAAGCAGGATTTAAGAGATATTGGCATGCTTAATGAGGGGTAGATAATTGCTAGATGGAACACTGTGGGAAAGAGTGAAGAAGCTGTAAAATGGTGGTATGGCAGTAAAGATGGATATTAATTCATCAGCCATGTGGCTGGTTTTGATCAGTAGGCTCAGCGTTTGGCTAGCAGGTACCAAGCAGCTCCTGTTCAGTGGAGCTCATCTAAGTTTTGCCATAGCATAAAGAAAGATGTTAAACAGGTGAAAACGTGTCACACAACTTTCTGAATGATGTGCATTATTTAAGAATGCAGAGTTCAAGTATATGTTATAGATGTACTGGGTTAGAGAGAAGAGATTTAAGATGTCTTGACAAGTATCTTACCAATGCATTTCTTGGTTTTCAGAGATCTGAATGCCAGTACATTCACCATTCTGGAAGGACAAGAGAGTATTAGGTTCACATGAATGCTATCATCAGAAACTGTCTGAAGTCGGAGAGGAAGCAAGCAGGTGCCCACACAGCTGATAAACTGATATTTTCTCTTTACAGAAATCCTCAGCAATGAACATTCTACCAGCAATACCTACTCTTCTGTATCTGTGAAAAACGGGTCTAAGTTTAAAATCATTTACCTAACCAATTCAGAATGACTGCCTGAGGCCATGATCTCATTCTCCTCTCTCCCTTTCTTTTGCCATCTGATCTCTTCCGGTCTTCTAACAAACTCCCATCAGTGCAAAACTCTCACTAAATAAGAAAATAAGCTCCCACATTCTACTGCCATCAGAACCATTGCTGTACGCCCAGTTAGACTTTGTGGCTGTGGGCAGAGTCAACAATGAGGCATCCATCTATCTGGAGTGCCCAACTCTTTTCCAGAAGCAGTGCCAATGCTGCTTCCAAAGGGACAGAAGGTGACACGGACTTACCTAAGCCTTAAATGAGCGACTTTCCAGTCACAGTCATGGCCACAGCCTGAACTTCAGGCTGACACAAAAAGTGCATACAAAACTGATTCTATAACTTTACAATAAATAAATAAAAACTCCATAAGGACCTGGACTTTAGGAATAACTTGCTCAATTAACTTCCATGTTTTGCTTTGTTTATTAGCTTTCTGATGTCTCATGAAGTCAGGGATTACAGTTTAATGGATTTAAAAATAATTTAAACAAATAAGTGGATTCTAAGATACCTTAAAAATATACCGACCCTTTAAGCAAAAGGGTCATTTGAAGCCTAACCACAACTTCTAGCTCATACTCTGCTGGAATATTTATCAAGTTTAAAAGACAAGCATCAGTAATCTTAGAACACCTTAACAACATAAAGTTACTGGCGAGCATGTAAAAGATGGGCTGCTTGTATTTCAAAGCCACAGCTCCTAGAACAATAATTAACATGAATTTCTTGGTGCAGCATTGATGAAATAAGTTGCAATGGGAACGGAGAAGATAAGCCCGAAGAAGCACGTGCGTGCTCGGTGTGCTCCAATTGATACACGGTACTGTCCGTGACACTGGTCGGTTGCCCAGATGAACAGATGCAGGTCCTCCTTCGGGGAGGCTGACATGACAAATCTTTCAGAACACGATGCCAAGAGGCATATATGGAACTTGAATGAGCTCAAAGAAAAATATTTCTCTTCAGAATGATTTACTGAGCAGCAACAAATTTTTGATGTGACAATACACCTACAAACCCTATGTTTGATGGACAGTTCTGATGTTTTCTTAAAAAAAAAAAAAAGAAAAAAATTCTTCTGGAATTCATGGTTTGTTATTAGTATAGTTAAAGTTTTGTAACTTAATCATGTTCAAAGTTATTTGTTTAAAGAAACTTCTAATCCTGCCAATATTATTCACAAATTTAGGTTGCTTTTGGAGGATCTTATAAACATAATGTTGAGACCTTCATAAATAAAAGTTAATATCTTAAACAATTACCACTTATTCATTGTAATTATGCAACAGAACCTCGAGTTTTGCCTTCCCGAGGGATATGCAATCCACAACTATTTCAGAAGAGTAAATACGCACAACAGTTACTGGGAAGAAAAGGAAATCATGTTTTGATGCCAAGCTCCTTTTCTTGCCCAGCTGGTGAGAAAGAAGACCCCAAGTACATTCAACAAATGGTTAATCCCGAGTTCATAAATCTGTAGGAAAAGTCACAGTTCTCATCATTGTGAATTGTCCCATTAACTCCAATAAGACCTGCTTATGGTAATGGACTATTTAAACAGTGAATGGTTTTACTGGGTGAACACTGGGATCACTCAAGAACTGAGGCCTTTAGGTGAGGAAAGTACGAACTGGTGGTGTGTTTTGTTCATCATAACCTGTTGTTAATCATCTACCTTAGAGATAAACACGCTCCATAGAAATGCATTTACCTGTACAACAGTTCCATCGAAATTCAGTCAGGAAGCTTTCACACACAGCAAAGGGCGACACAGTACAGAGGACTCATCATAACTCTATCTTTGGTTTCAAAGCTGCATCAGATTTGTCAGATGTCAACAGTGTACTGGCACAGCTATTAACTTCAGGCCATAAATTAACAAAACTCGCACCTGCAGCTTGGTCCTTTGATTAGAGCACCTGTGCCTGCCAGGATGATACGGCTTCCCTGGCTTTACATTATATTTCCTATTCTACTGAGAGCATTTAACATACTGAGTTCCAACTATGTGTATAAAATCGTTTCTCAGCCAAATCTTCCATGTTCAGTGGAAACCAAAATTCAGAGAAAAATACCAAAGAAGACTAAGCTTTTCCCCACTTCTGTAACGTCTCCACTGAAACGGCGACCCATGACATGGTCCAAGCTATATACGTTTGATAACCCTAGGGGACTCTCAAGCTATCAAAATTTCATTACCCTCACAGCAGTCCCAGTACCTTCTTAAGTTGGACTGCTAGCCTCCCTATCAATAAATAAATCAACTGTAATCCTTTTCAGTGACTAAACTCTGCTTTGAAGTTGTATCAAGCATCAGACGTTCCTTGCATAATTTTAACCAGTGCAGAATTATATCTTTTCTAACATATTCACAGTCTTCTTAAACATGAAAAAATAAAATTAAACTCTGACTTTAAGCTCATGGAGGAAGTTTTTGCATACTGTAATCAGGCATTTCACTTTTTTAAAAAATTGAAATATAAAGTTTATAAAAAAGTGTACCAAATCTATTGTACTTCCGAAGCAGTCACCTCTTTGGTAAAGATGTGACTCTAAGGAAATTGTGTGTGTGTACACGTGCGTGTATATATAAATATATATTTTCAAGTTCATTAACCTAGGGTTTTACAAAAGACTCAAGACAATCTGTTTCAGCATAGACCTTTCAAAAGGAAAATCACAGCACTGTTTGACCACTTATTCTAGATTGCTTTGTGGCTGAAATATTGAGAGTCATCCAACAGAAACTCCACTATCAAAAGGAGGTAGACAAGTACTTCCATCCTCCTCTTTCAAAACATGCCTCCAACTCAAAACAAGTTTCCCAAGCATGAGACAAGACACCTGTGAGCACTGAGGTCTCCTTCGGTACCATACAGCATTGATTCCAACACAAAAAGGAGGATCCCGTCTGAGAGAGCAGTCTTGCACAGGCATCTTCAGTTAGAACTGGCCACCAGAGGAAAGACAAGTATGAATAATACCAAAATACGGCTTTGGTTTTGTCTTCTCAAACTGAAGTTAAAATAATAAATAGGTAGGACTAAACATAGTTTAAAATTAAAGTGCCTTTTAAAAAAAAAAAAAAAAAAAAGATTACCATACATACACACCTACATTGCTGTTTCCCACAGTGTGTTCCAGCTATTGCTGGAGGATAGAAATAAAATTGCTCTGACTTTTGTACAGCTGAGCAGACAGGTTTAACAAATTAATAAAATGACATGTAGACATGCAGGCAATAGCCATCACTAATTTTCATTTTTACTCTTTTTTCTTTATCCCTCTTTTGAATTTGTCATATAGAACGTCATGAAGTTAATAGAACAATCATTTTAATTCTAGTAATCTTCTGCAAATAGAAAGAAGTTAAAGATAAAATGTTTTCTAAGATTTGTGCATTTAGCATTTAACACCACATTAGGTTCTGTTCATAACCTCAAGTGGAGGTAAAAAGAAATCTTGAAAAGCTTTAAAAATGAATCATTCAATTGTGTTAACCTCTTTTCATTTAAACACTACGCTTAATACACAATGGTCATACCCCACATCCTACAAGGCTGCTGTTTAGATTTTTTTCAGATTTTAATTGCACAGTAATCCAGTCCCCCAGGCACATCAAAGGCCACATGTCCCTCTTCACCACAATTCCAATTGCTCTCATCAAGTAGGAAGTTTAAAGCACAATCAAATTCATTTTCCAATCACATGAGCCCTGTTAACAAGCTATTCTTTGCATTCATTCATCCATTCTAAGATTCCGCAACTTCTCCAAGATGTCTTGGAGAAGAGTTTACAATGAAACCTTTGATTGCATGCTGGCCTTGGGGATCAACCTTATCACCACTTACTTAGCTGTTCCCCAAAGGGAAACAGGTGACATGGCCTCAGATAAAACAGAGCTAATCTTTTTTTCGATTAAACTCTTTCAAAATTACAGCTAAAACATCACACCCAAAGCTTGCATTAGTTAGGACTGATACTGAATATTGACATTTCTGGGAAGAGGAGGAAAGAAAAAAAAGGTAAATAATTCAAGGCCATTCCTTTAATGATTGAAAATTATCGAGTGTCAACCAAAACAGCAAATAAAACATTGATTTATATATGGGCATATGGGTAAGAACTTACCATTTTCACTGTCGGACTTGTTTTCGTGTTCGGTATCAGTCAGAGTGAGGGCTGAGTTGGAACGGCTCGACAGACAGGAACTGCGCCCTGATTTGACCCCCCTGCCCCAAAGTCTCATGGCATGCTCGGGAGACATCACTCCTTCATTTTCAGTATCAGCATCTGACCCTGCACTGATAGAGTAACCTCTGTGGGGCAGCCCCATTTCCGCACAAAACGCCAGTCCTCGACGCGTTGCTGGTTCACAAACTCCTAACTGCCTTAGGGTAAAATTCTGTCCTGATTAGGGGAAAAAAAGATAACAAAAGGTGAGATTTTTTTTATTTTTTTTTTTATTTTTTAAAAAGAACCTAAAGTAAAAACACTCTTCACGTGTATAATTGTCTCAGGTATCACCCAAGCTGTTTTGTCAAAACTCCCCATGTATTACAATCAAGTGGATTCTTTTGTCTCCAGCTCTCCGTGGTGCCCCTTTTCATTCCTGCTACACCTGAGCACTGTTTTGTCAACTGCTTAAACACATCAAAAGTGCTCCTGGGTAGGAAAGAAATGTAACAGAACCTGCAAACTAAGAAAAGCCAATTCAGCACATGAAAGGATTAAAAATAAATGAAATTTTTTTCTTCTTTTTTTTTTTTTTTTCTTTTTCAAAGCGTGAAAGCAGTAACAAGGTATTTGTCAGGATTATCCTCTTTTCTCTTTTTTTTTTTTTTTCTCTGTTCTGGTTAGAGGCCAAAGCAATAGGTTATTTTCCCTGCACAGATGTAACCCAATGGAAAAAACTAAATGGGAACCAAACTCACTTGGTCTTTATTGAATTTCTCTGCCCTACTTTAATACAGAAATATAAACAAACAGGAACACAGCCACCCATTACCTGCAAGGACTACAGTAAAGTTCTTATTTTTCATGTCTCCGTATTTTGAGAAACATGTTAGGCTTTTACTGCCGAAGAAGAGTCTGCATTTTACACAGACTTTTAGCCTCTGTTTTGGGGCAGAGCAAGAGACAGACGTGAATCCCAAATGATTGTATTAATAAATTTGGTGCAATAAACTCGTGACACTTCAATAACTTAAAGTGTCTAAATTATGCGACACTCAAAAATGACTGCCTTTTTAATGGCTGCCTTCATCCTACTTTTATGTCTGCAGATTTAAGACATTTTATGATATAGAGACACTTGGCAAGCTCATTTGCATGCCTATACCCATAATGCTCTTCCACCCTAGCCCACAGTTATTTCATAGCTGTGGGAACAAATTAGAACACACATTCAATTTTTGAATCTGACTGGCATCCTAATGTCTCCAAAATCAGTCATTTAACATAAAAATACGTTAGTAAGATAATTAAAGCTTACAATACAACAAGAACAGAATCCCATCAATCAGAAGGTAATAGAATGCAGACATGTGAATACAGAAGCGTAAATAATTCCTGAAATATTAAGAGTTAATGCCCTGGCCATTGACTTGTTTTAAGTGAGCCAGTTAATTATTTTATTGCTGCGGTCATAGGAAGTTGTCGCCGTAAGTTTCTTCGCAGTCAGAACCATAAATGAATTCTGACAATGACTTTCATAAATAATGAAAATCAGTTACTACAATTAGCTGCAAATCAAACTGTATTTATTATGCAGGTGTGAATAAATATTTGAACGACAATACAGCTGGGGAGGTAAATATAACAGGAGTAAGCATTTCTATGAGTGTGCCTGAAGAGTGTGAAGGATATAAGAACAGAGGATTACCATGCACACTGATAGTATCGTGTCATTTTTTAAAGCTGTGTCAATGCCCTGTGAATGTTCAGGTTTTATGAGAGTTGAAACTAATCAGAGAAGCAAACAGGCCAAACCAACCGCCCAGGGGTAACAGGATCAGAGCTGAGAGTAGTAAAGTCTCTATAATGCTTATTATTTTGCATTTTTGGTAACTCCATGCTAAGGGTGACAGTCTAGAAGACTGGTTTGATGTGTTAGGTACATTATTACGTGAATCTACAGTTGCCTAAAGTCAGAACCAAGTATATGGCAAGCCCGTGTGCAACTGTGTATGCATATTACCTACACACATATGAATCATAGAATGGTTTGGGTCAGAAGGGACCTTAAAGATCATCGAGTTCCAACCATGAAAAAGCTAAGGTGTATACACAGTTGCACAGCAGCATCTTATTGGTTCCAAGAACAGAGTTTTGTGAAGCAAAATGGAAAGGAAAGAGGTATTTTTGACCAACAACAAGGTTACTTGAGTCAGTAACAAAACTGCCGTTGACTTCAAGGCTACAAGGTGTTACGGCTCTGGTCCCCGCAACCTCGCGGTGCTGAGATGTGCAGGGAAGGAAGGATGTGGAAAGACCCAGATGCTGTCTCCTGAGCTCCAGTGAGACCAGCTACAGCTAGAGAGCATTGCAACCTGCCGCTCCTTGGAACCCACACAGCCCGCACTGTGAAAAACACCTCTTTGCACTCAGAAAAATCACTCAAGGAGAGATCTGTGCAGACCCATCAATTTGAAGAGACTATTCCCTCCCCCTTTTTCTTCCTCTTAAGCAAACTATTATTTTTAAGAGAAAATACTTCAGGCATTATACAACAACATCCTCCACGATCGCTTTCTAGGAGACTGGGTCTCAGGCACAACGCACCACCTACCATCTATTAATGGGTTTTATTTTTTACTTTAAGCTTACAACAGCCTGCCTCCATGTAAAATGTTCTCTTCTCTTCTTTTTTCCCCTCTTATGAAAACCAAAATGGCATGTGACAGGGCCAAAGCAGAAAAGGGGGGGCAGGCCTGTATCTTGCCCTCTCATCACATTCAATATATTGGAGCCTTTCACTACACTGAGAAGTTTTACAGCGTAGCCCAGAAATGCTGTAACCGCTTTAGAAACATCAGGCTAAATCATCTTCTGAATTAAAGCTCTCCTAAGAGCTTCACTAAGAGGATTGTACTCCGTGTAAGTTGCCTACATAAATGAAAAAAAAAAACAAACAAACAACCAATAAACAAAACCCACAAAACCCAAACTAAAAAGTTGACATGGGAAAATACGTATTTGTGTAGGAATTTATGTCCCAACGGAAATCATACATACGTGACACAAAAATTTTACATCATCTTAAGATTCCTGAACAATGAAAACTGGAGGTCTTCCAGGGGAAGCTGAACACGGCTGGGATGCAGGCTTAGTGGGCAGCAGAATAGTTGGGGGCTTTTACCTGATAATGAACAATACAATGAAATAAAAATAAAAATTGAAAAGGAGGTTGCAGGAGCTCAGTGGGAAAAAAAAAAAAGTATGAAGAGAAGATGTTCTCCTTCTTGTGTTCTTAGAGTTTCTAATTAACCTTTCCAGAATTACTTCAGTGTGAGGGATTTAATCATCGGTTTCTTACACTATACACACATTTGCAATTTCTCCCACTGACAATAAGTGCCTCAACAGTTCATAGAGACTTAAAAACAACTTGGCAATTGTAATGAACTAATTCCTGAGAAGAAAATGTAGATACAGAATAAACAGATAGGCATAATGCTTTGTGGGTTTTTTAACTTTCCTTTAAAAAGGTATGAAGTAAAAAAAAGTATGAAAGTAGGAAAAAAAATGAGAGACGTTTCAAGGAGACTTGTTCTGGAGACACCTTTGGGGGTTTTGGACTATTTGGGATGATGTATCACTAAGTTAGATTTTGAAAACTGACAACAATGCTGTTTACTACCACTCTACCATTAGATACTGTACTTCTCTTGGCTAGGAACATCAATTTATGGGTAGTGTAAGGGCTGCTGACACCCTCCATTTGTGCAGACAAGAACAAAATTAATGTAATAACTCTAAAATAACTTTCAGGAGCTTGTGCAGCAATCACTGTTAAAAACACAGCATTTGCCAGCAGTAACCATAACACATGTACCTGTTATGTTGCAACCACTTTCTGTTTAAGAAATGACCCACAGACGATTGCTGTACCTCCTTATATACTTTAGTTAAATACATACAAAGAAGTATACCAACAAATTTTAATATATATTATACATATTATTTTATATATTATATATATAATTATGATTTTTTTAAAAAAAAAGACATTGCATGTACAGGTGTATATATATTTCTCTGCCAGAATCACACAGGTTATATCGTCTGGAAATGTAAATCACTTTTTTAGTTTAATCAAATACTGCATATAAGCAAGTTTGATGTATGCAGAAATTGTCTATTATTTTAGAAAGTCAGAAGTTAACAGCTGGAATTAAAAGGAAACCTGCTGCACTTGTGTCACATTTGCTTCCCTGGCCTAAATTGGGGAAGTTATTCAAAGACATCCATAATAATTTAAGCTTCAACTTGGAAACGTTATCTGTGGAGGTGGGTTTTTGAAGAGGACTACTAAATAAAAGAAACAGCCCCATGGTTCTTCAGTTGTCAGTCCTTGCTCTAAGGTGGATCTATACTAAATATATACAGAGATACTCTCTTAAAAAACATGAAAAGGGGAAAGAAACAAACAGAAGGAATGAACAAAAAACGTCCAACAGCGAATTTGTCAGCATCTCCAGACATCAGCACTGTCCTTAGTAATTCATTAACCACTGATAAGTCGACAAGTCAGGCTCTAGCAATAATAGACTATTGTGGAAAAGAGGCAAAGAAAAAATAAATCTGAAAAGCCTCTAAAGTATCTACCAGGTTAGCATAAAAATACACCCACACCCCAACCTTTTAAACCAGAGGATTTATAGTTTGAGGCCTCTGCTGACTTTGGGTTTGTTGTAACAGGATAGACACAGCACCAAAAAGGCAGAGGTCCCAGAATCATCCAAAAACATACTCAAAATTCTGTTTAGTTTTGTTCTTCCTTATGTTTCTGATGTGAAGTTTCATGCCATGTCTACTGCATCCTTCATTGCTTGTCAGTTCCTCTTCTAATCTAGTCTTCCTTCGTATCTTGCCTTCTTCAATCTGCCTATAACACCTTCGTGCCATTCAGAAATGAAGCCCATTTTCCCTATAATCACTGTGATACTGCACGACAAAAATACTTACACTAAGCTAAGAAAATTTGTGAAACAACTACAGCTATACAGATGCAAAACTGTGATCATGGTCCTTAGGAGAACCTATCTTCTCCCTTACATTTCCTCGATTCCCTCGATTAACCCTGTGGTTTGTTGAGTTTTTTTAATTAACAGAAGTCTCATTTATTTAGAAAGCAAATAATGAAAAATATTCTCCTCAGGTTTTTATTTTCTGTCTGCAGACTACTGCTTACAAACATGTCCTCGTAATACAACGCTTATCATAAAAGCTTATTGTATAAGCAGCACTGATGTCAAAGGACCTGCAAGGACCATGCTGTTTTCTGCTATTTTGATATGAGAAAAGTACTTATTTCCTTTTGTGTCCATGTTTACACAGCATACAACAGGCACAGTTTTCCTATTTGAAGCTCCGTACCTGGAGCTCGTTCTCAATACCTCTGAACACTTTCTGTAGAGCAGAAGCCAGCACACAGCTGCACCACACCTTTGAAATGCTTCATCCTTTCTGTACAACCAAGAGCTGAAGACTACTGACCTGATTCAACAGATCCTTGCCTTCCTAACTCACGACAGCTATGAAGGAATAGCTCTGTCAACTGCAAACTGGCTGGCCTGTTCACTTTACTAATTCCTGAAAAATACCCGAGTTCAATTATGTGTGAGTCAAAGATGGAAAAAGGAGCTTCTTTGTGTATAACAACAGGCAGCAAAACTGGGCACGAGCAGCACCATTGGGAACATGGGGTAGATGTGACCTTGCTAGATGATCAAAGCAGAGCTGGACTGGTTTAGCAAGAATTCCATGCAATCCTGTGGGATCTTGCACATCATCTAATTTCAAGGGTCTCAGCCCTACCTGGTTTCTTAAGGAAAAATATATAACTTATCTGTAAATAAAATAGTATTATTTTTTTTCCATTTATTGGGGCAAACACAGTGCGGCACAAGGTGGTCCTTGGTAAGGAAAGCTCTTGAGGGGAAGGACATCGAATTGGGAGTAAATGTACAGTAGAAAAACAAGTTTGCTTTTTCTTTCTTAAAAAAATAGCAAAACAGAGCCCTTGGATGTTGCATAAAACTCCGATAAAAAGTGTACAAATGCTGTCTCCAGAAGTCAGAATGTTAGGTGGGTAGAATACAATTATACAGAAGAGAGAATGAGTAATAGATGTGATACCATCCATTCTGTCAGACAAACTTCACAATATATTTATTAAAAAGGAGTTTTCAAAGCTGTACTGGCAGAGTTGTCTTTGCTAGGATGCGAGAAATCACAGTGAAGACTGACAAGTAGTGAGCTTTGCCTGTGTTAACATTTTTTCTTTCTGATTTGGCATAGTATTTTGTTGTTATTACTTCAGCCTGATTTTCTCTTTTGTTTTTGTGAAAATTATCTGTGAAATTTAAACCATCCTAATCCACTGTATCACATTTTCCTCCCGTTTTTAATTCCTGTGTTTTCCTCTTCACTCATCACAACCTTCTTCCTTGTCACCTCTTAATCTCTCTTTCTTGACCTTTCCGCTCTATTCACTTTTCCATCTTAACCTTCTTTTCTTGTCATTATCTGATTTAGAGTGGAACTGTAAGATTCGTATGAATGACAGTTGCTTCTCCAACGTAACCAGTAAACTACATCATAACAAAGAGCATTAAATTGCATTCACTCTTAGCAACTGTGCATCTAATTTTCAAGTGCTCGTTATTCTGAACCACACATTTCTCCCATTCCTTGGGGGCTTTCAAAAGCATATGGGGAGCTCAGTCATGGTCTCAGGGACTTCTGAAAGAGTTAATGCCAGATGCTGTGAGTTCTGAGCTGCACTCACCACCCTGCTCTTGGTAGAAGAGCTTTATGTAAGACTCAAAACACCTGAGTCAATTCTAGAAAAAAAAACATACAACCCTACGCTTATTTTTTTGTGGGAAATAAAGGATTTCAAACCTGGTATTTAAACCAGCCATGTAATTTTTACTAGCACTAAACTACAGAATCGCAAGGAGACATTGATTGAAATGCTAGCCCGGGAACGTTTTCATTTTAAGAAATAGAGCAGAATCAATGCAAATGAAAAACAATGTCTTCCTGCCACTGGTTTTCCAAATTATGGTTCAAACATACAGACTCTTCTGTGCCGTACAGGAGAATCGTAATTTTATTCCCCGTTAGGCTTGAGGGTGGCAGGGGATCCTCAGTACTAATCCACAGACTAGAACATAAGAAGCACTGCTTAATCCAGTATAAGGATAAAGGACTGTTCATCAAGCCCTTCTGAAGTTACCGCAGAGTAAGATTAAAGTCAGCTGAAGATAATTTCACAATTGCACAATTCAGAGCTTCAAGCTACAGCAGCAGCAATCATGCTCTAGTAAATGCATTAATAATTTAAACATTACGGTTCCAAATTTGGGGATTTTATGTAAAAATCATGCTTTATGACTCTGATTATAAAATATACAAACTAAATTAAGAGAAAATAACACAGCTGTCCAGATCATGGACTGCAAGGGAGGGGGGGGAGGGCAGGGAAAAAGGATTCTGGGGATTTAGAAAAGAAATACAACTCCCCGAGTAGCAAGGGACACAAAGTCTTGATCATGACCAGAAAGACAGTACAGACATTTTAGGCTTCTACCTTAATCTTTGGATCCTGGGACCAAATCGTCAACACCTCAGCATCCATTTATTACAAAATACGAATACAGCCGAAATTTGATAGATGTGAAGAAAATATGACCCAAGGGTAAGTAATGTGGAGATGATGGATATCCAGTCTGTAAAGAGCCTACAACCACAGATCTGACAGGTATGAACTGCCACATTAAGGTCCGTACGATGCTAATGACATGACATACAGCTTGAAATGGGGAAGAGGAGGAAGGAGGAGGAGGAAGGAGGCAGCATGAAGAGAAGCATGCAAAATATTGCTCAGGCCCACTGATTTTCCTCTCTATGGGGAGGAGAGAAAACTCTACTGTTATTTCTGCCTTTCCAGAAGGGAAAGGTACATTTGCCACCACAAGTGAGCAGAGGTATCACAGCATGGCAGAAAACTCGATTAGTTCAACAGGGTCTGAACTGGTATAAAGAAAAAAACCCAACACACCTATTCAGAGTAGCCCCATACATTTCTATTCATAGGATTTCATAAGCAAGTATCCCAAATGCTCTGCAATGCATGGACAGAACAAGGTGCTGTAGATAAGCTCAAGAGACAACGGAGAATACGGATCCAAGGACTTCTGCAGAAATGAAAACCTCTTTTACTCCCTCTCTCACTCACATTGCTGTCGGACTCCCCCAGAAGGGTTCTCATTCAGTAAACCCCCATAAAATGTAGTGTAGCATTGTCTAAATTTAGATTTTCTAGCAAAATGTCCATTATGCTGAAGACAGGAAAGGATTTATGACTCAGACCTATTTATGGCGCTGCAAAGCAAAAAAGTAGAACACAAAACGTGTGTTCCTGTGGCTCTGCCATTTCCTCTTTTGGCTTTAGTAAGCTCAGTAATGCTGAGTACTGGCTCTCAAGCCAGTAAGGTGTGACATTTTACAAACAAATTTCAGAAAGTATCAAGGAACTTCCTGAGGAATTATTCCTATTTTACATCTCTGCTTCACTTTCCGCATGTATTTGCCAGTGATGAAATAGGCAATCACTCACAGCTTGCCCTACAGCCCTGAGCACTAAACCAACGGATGGGACAGATGGGGGTCTTCAGCCTCTTCCATTCCTCCTCTCACCCCATCTCTAACTGCACACTTTTCTAGCTTCATTCTCTCTGTAGAAGTTAACACGCTGAAGTCATCTTTCATAGGCGTGCATGTGATCCATTTATCTCTCCAGTCCTCCATTTAGTTTTTATTATGAACAGGAGCAGCACATACATCTTAGTATATGAGCTACAGAAAGACGGAAGAGCAATTACAGACCCTCTACAGTATCTCCCTTTCCATGGGGCTGAAAGTCCTTGTGAAGGCCCCTTGCTCACCTTATAAATCCTTAATCATTATGACCAAGAACTTAATTCTCTCATTTTGCAACTGGACTAGTCAAAGACAAGGTTTTTACTCTGTGGACCAACGCTGTGTAGAAATGCCTGATCAAGCAGTCTACTGCCAATAACCAAGGTTGATTTTTCCCCGAAGGATGACAATTGCCCTTTGTCTCCAGATCCGTAGCTCATCTACAGACCATGACCCACAAGGGGCCAATTTCAACTAGATGAATACCTTAGAGCAAGTGTACATATCACTGAGCGTGAGCTAAATATACTCCTAATCAAATAAAAGTGAAATGTTTTTCTTAGTACCACTCTGTAGCTAATAGAATAACTTTAAAAGTCAACAGATCCTTATCACCTGGAACCTGAAAACCAATTAACTTCTTATTGTTGCTTTAAGAAGTAACTAGTATAGCAATGAAAGATGATAATATTACTTAGCACTTACAGCGCTTTTCATCTTCAAAGCATTTTGCAAACATAAACTAATTAATCTTCCACACACGCCTGTGAGGTGGGTGTTATTATTCCTGTATTACAGAGGGGAAAAAAAAAACCCACCACCTCTGGCAGAAGGTTATGTGCTTAGCTCAAGGCCACAAAATTATTCAGAACATACTGGCACCGTATGCCGCTTACAGAAGTTACCCACTCAAATCGGGCGGATGCTGCAGGTGGCCCTGTTTCAGCACAATAAAAAAAAAAAGTATCTGTCATGATGACAATCAGGACACATCTTGCACTGCAGCCAGGAACACAAGACACTAATTTCTAATATCTGTCTCGGATTTTGAGGGACAGTGCTTGCCATATCACTGAATGGTGATTAATTTGCTCACCGGGAGATCACAAAGCCACTTATATATTATTTCATACCTTTTTGTAAATAATATGCAAAGCAGGCTGATTCAGTTCTATTGAGAAACACTTGCCTACTCAATAGTCAAAATCAGCTCATCAATAAGGCAAAGGGAGTGCAAGGTCAAAAATGGTCTTGTATATCTATCCTTCCACTGCTTCTGACAGGTAAGTTTAAAGTACTCAACCTTTAGGTTTAAAAACATGTCCATTTAAATCCTTTAATCCTACAGTTGACATTTATGGAGACTAGAAAGATTAAATATTTTGCTATCCAAATAACTCATTTTAAGCAGCTAGTATTTAAAAGCAATAGACTTTGGAGACATATTGCAGTAGGACAAAAGTTGCAATTAATATTTCAGGTTTCTGAAGTCTTAAAGATATGTCCCCGACAGTGTTTAATATCTTAAATAATGAAATAAAATTGTTGAAGCATATATATCACCTTTTCAGGTCCCTCTTTCACCGAAAGGTGAGATTTTTCTAGCGTCTAAATCTGATTGTCACGGGAGCGGCAGCTGAACGCGAGCTATAATACATCCACGCGCTGCAATGTACTGTACATGGCTTCGCTTTTCAGCAACCTGCTATCAGTGACCCAGCATATTGTGAAGGAAAGAAATACTTTTTCTTTGCTTGTTTGGTTAAGTTCAGTCCCTCTTTTTGCAGCTGCAAGGAGTTATTTAGGGCATTTAATCTAATATAGGCACATAAGTATTCTGGAAGAGTAAAGGTACAAAACCATGCAATACAAGTACTTTCTCCTGCAGAACTGCAGGGATAGCATGAGAATAAATTGATGTTGGGACTTGGCTGACAATGAATTGTTCTGATTGATAAATACGGTGAACTCATCCTCACTGCCAGCTAGAAAGACCAGATTACCTGCAGGCTAAACCATAGCTGGCTCAAGCTCTCAGAAAGGTAAAAAATTAACAAAGTCTGCACTACCTCATCGAATCTTCTATTAGCAAAAGGTGTCCTGCAGCTCAACTTCTCAATTCACACAGCTCAGAGACAGTGCTGTGATTATTTTGTAGGAAAACACGAAGACGTGCAGACCCTGCCACCTGCGCTCACGGGTCAGCCTCCTCCTCCTGTGCAAAAACTCACTGACATCAGATGTGGATCGCTCTATAGAATCACTATATTGTCCTGCAACAACAACATTCCTTGAAATGGAACAATGACTGCTTAAGAGGTGTTGCATATTCTTCTCTTCCCTTTAACATGTATCTGATGGAAAATAAAATACAGTTTTTGCCTGCCTGTTTTTTTTTCTTATTTAGTAAAAAGTTTTTCAGTTCGAGTCCAGTTTGATTTGTGATCTCCTTCAAATTATTTTCATATTGTTCTATTATTACTTCCAATTACTTTACCCGAATGTAATTTAAAAAAATACAACTTACTTTTTATATTTCTACAATCCTTCCCTCCCAACTCCATAGTCATGTCACACTTTCAGATATTTTTGCCTGGGAGACTGCTATGTACTTTGTATCACTTCACACAGCAGTTTAATTTTGTAAACACATTAATTTCTCTGTACAACAGAGAAATTCAACTTTATATAGTCAGCTTTAATCCTGAATTCAGCAAGATGCTTGGGCATAGTGCAAAATATAAGCATTTAAGTCCCTGAATTCAATTAGAGAAGCTCTACATTTAAATTGGCTGCTCATTATAGTTGGATACTTCAAAGCCCAAGAAAATAGGTGTCTTCTTCCTCCCTAACACACAAACAGCAAAAAATATCATCACACCTTGGAAGTAAATAGTTTCTCATGGTGCTTCATCCATTGTCAAGGATGAGACTAGGGGTCTTCCCAAACACGCAATAAAAAAATTGAGTATCTAGCTTAAAAATACTTTTAAAGAGAAAAAGTTCATGGTCTTCATTTACACGACTGGGTGCTGAGTTTAATTATTCATAAGCTTACCAATTTTTTTTGAATCTTACGTGTGGATTAACAACAAAGTGAAAATAAGTAACTAAATTAGAAGCTCTAAAAAATAGAAAACTAAATAGTCCCCATCTAAAGTCTTTAACCCCCAAACCAGTTTTGCAACAGAGGAAGGGACCTGAGAAGAAGGGAAGGAGACCACAGTAGGTCCCATCTCTCGTTGATGTTAACTGAAAGCACGTTATGCAGATGAAGTTCCAATTTCCTAAACAAGCACATCTGCTCTTCCAGCCTTGTCAGCTGGCTTTCAAAATTAACAACATAATCCCAGTTAAATAATAATTTAATGTTCAAATATTTTACTAAATGTTTTACATGCTGGTTTTAGAATTACAGTTACAAATATATGCATTTTTAGGCTCTTATTTATATTTATGGAATTAATCTTAAGCAATAGAAATTCAACAGATGAGGAAAAAGATTCTCCAATTGTCACTTCCAGTCGCAGAATCTCCTCTCCAGAAGTAAAGATCTCCCGGGATAAAGCTACCACTGAACAGGGCACACCTATCCCCCACGGCAGCATCTCTTTCTGAATTCCTACCATGGGATTTTTGAGAAGCAGGAAGCACAAAGACATGTACTGAGACAACTCAGGAAGAAGAGGTGGAAAAATTCTGATCCATTAGCAGAAAGCTTTGAAGGGCTTTACTCCAAAATATCAGCCACAAAAACACACTGACATGTTTAAATTGTGTCACATTTGAGAGATGCGAGAAACTCATGTAACTGCTCCAGTAGCTTTCCAGTGGACACTGGAAATTCAATATTGTTATTTTACACAGCCTGGGTAAAAAAAAAAAAAAAAAAGAAACACTGGTCATGATTAATTTTAAAAATTAATTTCCAATTAAAGGTATTTATTAAAGCTTGCATTTTTTTTGGCTTATAGATTTATTTCCTGTTGATTTAGCAGGCTAGAATGTAATTAGACTGTCAACAAAGCCACATATCTGCACTCTATTTCTAGACAGAGGGGGAAAAATAAATAAATACAGGGAAGTGTGTTTTATACATTATTTAAAAACCTTTGGAATGACCTTGAACACCTTTTCCACAAAATGCTTCCAACGCCAGAAGCAGTAAATTCTCTCAGTCAAAGAAGAATCAAAGGAACATGCTATCTAAGACTGCAAAACAAGCCCTTTATAACCTGACCCTATCAAACCTGCAGGTAGTCCCCAAAGGTGCTAAACCAGCAGACATTAGATGAAGCCAATAAGCCGTACAAAAAGAATTGAAAGGACGGTGAAGAAAATCAAACGGGCACAGATGACAGGGCTGAGACCACTGAAAGGTGAAGATGACACTACACATCCCAGACTGCCATTTTAGGCCTATAGACGTGCAATTTATTGCATATTGGGCAATGAGTATTAGTTAAACATTATGTGCTTTTCTGAAGAAAATGAAGAGGAAAAAAAAACCCCAAACCCCAGTGCACCATCATATGTGACATGCCAGACTACATAGCTTCTTCCATTACATTACTGCTATTTAAAAAGAATAGTACCCTATTCAGGCAATAGTTTATGAATCCATTAAATAAATGGTGCCTGTTTTGGCACAATTTTGTCGCTAGTACTAAAAAAGCTGCCATAGTAGAGATCTTATAAAACTTCGTCTTGATTTTACCTCATTAAAGTAATGAGAACAAGGTGACTAAAGACTTAAAAACTAGAAAGTAGTGATGACCTGGAGTTTCAAGACATCACAGAAACCAAAAATACCCAGCAGAAAGCAGACAGACTATGGTAGCAGCAAGCCTCAGTTGTGTGAGCCTAAGAGAAATATTTTTGTTTCCCTTGCAAACATTTGAAGGCAAAAAAGCCAACTCCATTTGCCCAGCTCTAATTCTAATGTAAAGTTATTCTACTTGGATCAAAATAAAACCACCAATGGGGAAAATATTTTTAAACATTTATAAAGTTAAAACTAAGGACTTCCCCAGAAGGACAAAGGTTTCTTTTTCTGCCCCTAAATCTGTTCTTGTTTCCTCATAAAAGAGAAGATAGCTTTATACAGAAGACTGAGGTATAGGTTCAGTCTGCTCTTGGCCCAGCTTTATCCTTTCAGATAGCTGGGCTGCAGTACTAACTTCTTTTTTTTTTTTCTACTATATTAAGCAGTTCAGTTCTGGAAATGTAGAAATGCCAATTCCAGAGACTACAAAGTTGAATCCAAGGGTGATGCATGAGAGCTTAACCCTAACTGGAGCCAAGCGCAATCTCCCAAAATGACTGAGGTTCAAATGGACCTCTTGAGATCATCTAGTCCAAACCCTCTGATGAAGTACAGTCAGCTACAGCAAGTTGCCCAGGACCATATCCAGGCAGGTTTTGAGCATCTCCATGGATATTTTAGATCTCTCTTGTCTCTCCAGTTCTGGACTCAGAAATACAACAGTGAGCTCTAGCAACCTGTTAGCAGCTGGTTCGATATCATAGGTATCCACTAAAAAATCCCCCAGCAAATCCAAACGTAGAGAGCTCTGTTACTCCCCTTGTGAACTAAAAGATAAAGGCACTGAGCTAATGCATTATTCATACGTGTATCCACACACACTGTTTCCCCAAACCTGTTCATATGGCTTGGCCTTCTTGGCTGTACAAATACAGCTGTATTTGTTTATTTTGATTCATTTTGAAGCTTATTTACATTTTAGGTATACTGGAGTGGCAAACTTTTGGGCAATCTGTTAATGAGTTGAATTTTTGCTGGCGGTCTAGTTTTTAAACTGTAAGGCCTGAATACTTCACACCTGATTCTGCAATGTTGTCTCTGACCCATCGCCCAACGTGGGCTGTTCACTTAACTTTCCTGTGCATCATGTATTATTTATTTCAAAGATGGTACATAAAGCTTTCCCATCTTTGTAAACCATTCAGTGAGAGACAAGTGAAGTGTACTATGTGTGCAGAGTATTACTAAAGCTGACAAAATTAGTATAACATACTCTTCATGCAGCAAGAATGCCTTGTTGCTTGGTATTAATGAATTACACACTCTGAATTAAAACATCTTGCCTACCTTGTCTGGTATACTCATCCGCTTCTCTGTGGACCAAGTCTTTTACCCGGTTTCCATACAGCAACCTAGAGGAATCATGATCAAAAGCTTTCAAGGTTTCGCTGGAGCTGTAAGACTTCTGCGTAGGCACTCGGCACTCCTCATTTTCCGCAGAAGAATTTGTATAGCGCCGTTCCTTGTCCCGTCTGCTCTTTGTCAGGGAGCAATAAGGCCTACGTTCCTTCACATCCATACTTCATTCCTTCTCTGCGCACATCAGTCCAGCTTATTTGGAAGTCTTCTCTACATTCAGCTTACATTCACCTATAACAAAATCAGAAAGACAACTGCCGATGTGTTACAACGTTCTCTAATTGCTGTGATTGCTTCCTAACTGCCTGGAAGAGAAAGAAAGATCTGATCAGCAACGGGTGAGACGCGCTTCTGGAACGTTCGCAAGACTTCCCTGAGTTTCATGCATGAGCTACCCTGATCAAAAAAATTAGCAAAGAAATTCTTGTGAATGACAACACAATACTGCTCATTTTTATGCAACAGATTAGAAGATCAAAAGCAGACTGAGAATGGGGCGGAAAAACCATAGCTTTTCAGCTTTAAGAACGCATTACTCGCCTACAGTCTATCTGTACGTAAGTTGTTTTCTTTTTTTCCTGAGAAGGATGTATGCTTTAATGGCAAGTCTGATTTCCTTCTGCTTGTCAGAAACTTCTGGTTTTAATGCCTGTTTTTTGTATACAGACTTCTACAACTTTTTTATTGTCATTCCTATTCTAAGAAAATTTTTCTCATCAAGAACATATACACATAATTTCACAGCAAGCTACCAAAACATTAGAGGTGATATGCAGGAAGACTTCTCCAAGGCAGCATTTTCTGTATAACTTGTGCTAGAAAGCACGCAACTACTTGATTTGTAAGTGACAGTCCAAAATAGGTTTTTCCTTCCCTCAAGTTTTTAAGGAATATTACAGTAAGAATCTTATTTCCATTACTATTTATTTTTCTTTACTTTTCTTACTCCGTTTTCAAAACAAGGCTTCTCAGGTTCATCTCTTGGGTCCTGCACACTTGACCAAAATGTCTACGTTTCTGACAGAGTAAGAAATAGTTTGGAAATTTTGCTTTTGTTTTTTAAAGAAAAGTGCTAAAATAAAATAAAGAATATAATTGTTACCTTTAAACAGCTGACAAAACATCTAAATAAAGAACAGTTCAGATTATTTTAATACTTTGCAACTGCACGTGTTAACTGAGGCCTCAATATTTCTTGTTTAACACCTTATATATTAGAGTTCTCTCTTTTGTCTCAAGAACTTTCTCCTGGGTGCTCCCCTCAATTTAAACTACTTAAATACCACAGCTTATTATTTTATGAAGTACTATCAGTCAAGTCCTTTGTGATGTAGAATTAAAATGACAGTTGTCATGGTTTAACCCCAGTCAGCAGATAGGACCATGCAGGGACTCATTCACTGCCCCCACGTCGGGATGGGGGAGAGAACTGGAAGAGTAAAAGTGAGAAAACTCGTGGGTTGAGATAAAGACACTTTAATAGGTTGAACAAAAGCTGCTCACACAAGCAAAGCAAAACAAGGAATTCATTCCCTGCTTCCCATGGGCAGGCAGGTGTTCAGCATTTCCAGGAAAGCAGGGTCCATCACGTGTAACAGTGACTTGGGAAGACAATCACTCCCAACGTCCCCCCCCTTCCTCCTTCTTCCCCCAGCTTTATACACTGAGCATGACTTCCCATGGCATGGAATGCCCCTTTGGTCTGTTGGGGTCAGCTCTTCCAGCTGTGTCCCCTCCCAATTCCTTTTGCCTCCCCCCAAGCCTGCTCACTGGTGGGGTGGTGTGAGGAGCAGAAAAGGCCTTGAAGGCTTAGAAACAACCAAACCCACCCATGTCCTATCACACTATTCCCATCCCAAATCCAAAACACAGTACCACACCAGCTGCCAGTAACAAAAAGTTAACTCCATCCCAGCTGAAACCATGCCAACAGTTTACAGCACAAATCACAAAGCAACAGCCAGCTCCATTTGCACTCTGCTAGGCAAAAACAAGGCTGCTTTAGAACTCTTCTTCAACTATTTCATTTTAAACATTTAATATCAAACAAACTAATTAGTTGTCACTCCTGAAAAGATTTTTGGAGAGTATTTAATTTACTGCAGAACTGTAATTCAAGTTTGTGAGTGGCAGCCAGTCTTTTATCATTCTGTTTTGAAATTCTTTGAAAAGCTCTTGCATTTCTTGACCTGTGTGGATCTCAATTTAGACTAAAAGACAAAGCTACAAAGCCTTCCATTAAAGCAAACTCTATTCTATATTTATTACATTTTTCAAATGTTAAGTGGTTGACAAGAAACTGAAATATTTGTACATGATCAGAAAAAGCAAAGTTTTATAAGAGTAGTTTATTAAATTTATGACTATTTAGATGTCTGCATGCCCAAGTAGCACATCTTTTTAATTTATATGAAACACTCAGATTTTAAAATATTTGATTGATTAATGACTGAAAGTTCTCTCCATGTAAAAAAAAAAAAATTCTAGACATTTTATAAACTTTGTGTTTTATTAACACTAAACTGGATTGTGATTTTAAAAATCTTTATTAACAGATACACATAGGTATTCTTTTGCAGTGCAAAGACTTCATGTGGAAGTATATCTCCCCTTTCATCTAAGTGCTTCAAGACTTTAAAGAGCCACTAACTCATAATGTCTCTAAATTGTGCCATGGGAAAACCGACATACACTATTCATTATCAAAGATTAAATAATTTTGATTTTTTTTTCAAGTTTCCAAGCTCCTTTATAATGTAAAAAAAAAAAAAAAGCCTCAAACCAAAAAGCAACCAAACCCTTCTTTGCACAATACTTTGTTACTATACCGAGCTAACATCCTCAAAGATTTAATCGGTGATGTAGCATGAGGAAGTACTGATCTGCTTCCCATGGAAGTCAATGAATTCAATAAAGCTTCTAAAGGCAGTTTTCTGGGTTATCTATTGCCTCTCCAGGCAAAGAATGAAAAGGTTAAAAAAATACAAGCTGTTTAATAGCACTGCATTACAGAGACACTTTAACAATGATTACACTGTCAGAATAATGAAGACCAGTGGATTTTTTTTGTGGGCATTAAAAAAAAACAAAACCAAAACCTTCAAGATTTAAGAAGCTGATCTTTTCGAATCTGGCACTATACAAAACACCTGGTTTACCTCCAGTAAAATTTAAAAATAATTAATATATCCACACAAGTTTTAGGAACCACTTAACATCCTCAAGCTCATGCAGTTAACGAGCAACGACAAGTCAAACCAAGGAAAGCTTGCAGATGGCTTCACAAGAGCTGAACTCTAAGACTCGTTACTGCGGTGGGATGTTCTACAGTCACAGGACTGGGCAGGACTTACTTGTCCCCTCATAAAGCCTTCCCCTTTTAAAAAACACCCTTCGCCCGCAATTTTAGAGAAGTATTTTCAGTTGTTGAGAAGAATGTTTTAAGAAAAAACCCCAAACTGTCAGTTGCTGCATCTGCTCAGCTCCTTTCTCACAAAGATCACTGTAGTTAAAATATTAACAAGTTTTCCCACTCAAGTCTTCAGATTTAAATGAACCACTGTCGCACAAATTTCAACATATCTCATTTTTTCTTCTCCTCTGTTTACTGTAACAACAAAGCTGCATCCCAGGGGGAGTTATCGAAATGCACTCACTAGTTTTCTTTTACTATGCCTTAGAAGAAGCTCAGACGAAATATTGGTAATGAGTACAATACAAACTCAAGGGAACACAGCAACTCATTTGACGCATGAACAGTTTTTTTGACAAATCAGATTAAAATTTTAAACCAAATAAAATTAACTTTATTTTGTGACATGTTACAAAAACACTTGCCTTCATCTACAACTAATTTTTGCCCATATGTCAATATTTATGGTCCGCCAAATAGCTTCGCTCCAATTAAAGGAAAGAATTTTCACAGAGCAATATTTACAAAGCTACTGAACTACTAACTCACCCACTCACAAAAGGATGTCAAAACAGCCAAGCTAAATGCTGTTCCATGTTGGATTACAATGGTAACGTGAAATAGCCTGCATATTCTGAAGAAAATCAAAAAAAGCTTTCGCCAGTGCACACCACTGCTTCAAGTTTCCGTCTCATGCTTTTCTAAGTAATAAAAACTGAGGATGCTCATCTGTGTCACTGAGCACTGGGATCTCCCGTGACCTTTGTGGCGATCTGTCCAATCACGGGCTCCTGGGCTGGATTAAACGAGAGAAAGTGTGCGCTAATCACCAGACTCGCATGTCAGCTCTCACAGAGTCATGCCCAGCCCATTTGGGTACTGATCGCAGCCTTCTCAGTATCACTCCACATTTTTAAAAACAGCTCAAAACCCTAAAGAGGAGATGTTTTTTTTTTAAACTAATACTTACACATTTCTTTTAACTTAATTTAGACTGGAAGCAGAACCAGAGAAGCATTTATTGTGCATGACCGGGTCATTGGGACCGCAGAGCTCATTCCCTTATGTGCCAGGCTACTTTGAAGACTTCCAACACCATTTAACACAATATTTAATTACCAAGTCAGATAAGGTATGTACAAATAATAATTAAACCAATAAGTAAAACACTTCTCTTACTCGAAGTGTTGTAAATAGTCCAAGTTCAAACACCAAAACAGAGTATCACAGGGCGTATCCACACGCACGTGTTGAAGCTGCCATGGGAACTTCGATGACCGAAATCTTAATCACAGACGAAGCTGACTGATACAGCGGTAGAAGTTTTACACTGTATTTAAAATTCCCCAGGACAACCTTTCAGTAGTTCCTCTTAATCACCTATTGCAACGGGAAATAAAATCACCGTAGTGACAAGGAAAAAAAACAGTTACCCTTTTTTTTTTTTTTTTTAACAATAAAACCAGCCTCAACACCACAGCCCTCCACTGCAATATAGGAAAAGTACAACAGACATTAACTGTAGTATATATTTTAATTGCCAAAATGTAAACGAGGCTTTAGGGTCGTGCTACAGAGTGTTATCTAAAACACCCAGCTGCAACTTTACCATGCCTGCAGGCCTTTTAAACCGTTATGGAAAATTATTGCATTTAATTCGGCAGCTCCAACTCCCGGTTCCCCAAAGGGTTATTATGGTTTGGCAAGAGGATGGCAATCCTGCCTGACGCACACAGGGCTCCCTCCCCACCTCTCGCTCAGAGAACCTTCTTTCAGCATTAAAGCTGGTTCAGTGAACACCAAGGTAACTAACTAACGAGTCTAAACATACCTCAATATTTTATGCCCTTTGATATCTAAAAAGCTACATAGGTTCAAAGTAGTAAAAAAGTAAGAAATAAAATATGTTTGTTGCCAAAATGAAGAGATAATTGTATAGAAAAGATTATGTCACTGCTAGGGTCGATTTATGGATCTGCAGTCGTGTGTATTATATTCCCTTTCAATGTTTATATGCATTTTAGAAATCTCAAAAGCAAAAATGGAACTTATTCTGAGAATAAGACGTCATTATTTTAATATATACAGTGCTGGAATAGAAAAGGTGTCAAAAATGAGAGGATAAAACTTGTAGAGTTCGCTATTACAGAAGATCAGTAACAGAGTAAGACACACTGTTCTAAAGAAGCCAAACAAGCCCTCTCCTACTCAGCCTCAGCAGGAGAAGGAAGAATAAGGAAGGCAGCACACGGCTCAGAGCTGAGCCCTTCTTCCCGAAGCAGGCAGAACTGAGCTGGGAAAGAAACTCTCATATTACCACAACCTTCCCTCCCACCACCGAAATCTAACAATTTAGGCATTCCTAAGAACGCTAGTATTCCCAGCTGCATTCGAAAGCCTGCATTATTATTACTGAATTACTATCATTATTCAATTACTATTATTATTGAATTACTATTATTTTTATTACTAATTACTATTATTACAAATTAGGACTCATTGATCCCTTCATACAAGCAGTGCCTGAAAGCTTGCTTAGATCAGGAACAAATTTTCTTTCATGATACACTACTACATAAACACGGACCGTAAAAGAACGGTAAGACTTTTGGGAGAAGACACAGGCTTGAATTTCTGTTTGAAATAAGAGCAGAGGATTTTATGGGCTGCAAATCAAGCCAGTGCCTTAGTCTCAGCACTGACAATAGTTGCTAAAAATAACATTTAAGTAGTGCTGCTGAATAGATACGTTAATGCAAGTGTCTTTTTTTAATTTTAATCATAATTTCCTTTTAATCTATAATCGTTTGTTAATACAAATATTACATTAGTTACAATTTGTACTAGGTGTAGTAGTTGCATGCTTTTTAACAGAAAAAGAACAAAGGAAATTTAGCTGACATATGTAACAATTAGATTAAAAAGTTTAAGCGCGATATGCAGAAATCGAACAGAAATTAAGAAAATCTCCTGTCCACAAAAAAATACTCACAATTCGCACAACTAATCACCCATAAAACCTATTACAAACAAATACTAAGAAAAACTCAAAAGGCATAAAGGAGTGATGAAATTTCCACTTCAATGGCTGATAAAGTGAGATATGTCAGAAATCAACTGAGCTGGAAAAATGACACTTTGAAGAGGTGCTTAGGATGATCTGTAGCCACAGTGTGCCATTAGTCAAACTGATGACTCTTAATACATGGATATTTCAGGTCATCATATCTAGAAACTCACTTCTTAATATTAAAAGTCTGTCTTCCAGCACAGGAACTAGAGAGGATGCATCCAAAGTCAGCATTCTTAAGGGGGAGTGGGAAACAGATGGCCTGCCAGACAGGCAGTTCACAAACTAAAATTTAAAAAAAGCCTCCTTAAGTCATTAACTAAGCCTGCGTTTAAGAATTAAATTACAAATGAAAAAGTAGAAAAAAAAAAAAAAAGGAAGAAAAATGAAGATGATTGGTAAAAAATTTTGCATATTTTTCCAAGCATTTTTCTGCATCAGTCCAGGGAACAGAACACTCATTATCTACCATCACTACAGGATGTAATGGTTATAAAAAGTTACTTTAGATAGTCTATATGAAAATCTCGCCTTCATTAGAGACAGAATAAACAACAAATAAATGTGCTCTATGTTCATTGTTAAAGTTTCTTGCAATAGGAGTCAGGAAAATAAGCAAGATAAAGAGTTCTGCGGGCTCCTTGTTAGTCAATAGAGATTTGTGTCACAATTTTGCTGCCGTTACTTAAAACTGAAACCTGGTGGAGAAAACTTAAAACTGGGGGAAGAAGGAAAGAACACCTCACACCTTCCCTCGTATGGGCAGAGAGAGATGATGCGCTCAGTGTCCATGGGAGTGGAGGGAGTATAACATGGACCTGTTGGACTGGGTCCAAAGGAAGCCATAGAGATGCTCCAAAGGCTGGAGTCCCTCTGCTGTGAGAGTTGTGGTTGTTCAGCCTGGAGAAGGCTCCGGGAAGACATTAGCACCCCTTCCAGTCCCTAAAGGAGCTACAGGAGAGATGGGGAGGGACTCTTGATCAGGGAGGGGAGCCATAGGATGAGGGGTAAAGTTTTTAAATGGAAAGAGGGGAGATTTAGATCAGATCTCAGGAAGAAATTCTGTCTTGTGAGGGTGTTGAGACCCTGGCCCAGGTTGCCCAGAGATGCTGTGGCTGCCCCATCCCTGGAGGGGTTCAAGGCCGGGCTGGATGGGGCTTTGAGCAACCTGGTCTAGTGGGAGGTGTCCCTGCCCATGGCAGGGGGTCGGAACTGGATGATCTTCAAGGTCCCTTCCAACCCAAACCATTCTATGATTCTCCAGATGGCATTTTCCTGTGAGGGTACAAAGACCCTACAGCAGCATTTGAGATGTAGCTACAGCTATTCCTGCTGGCTGGAAGCCCTCCACACAGCAAGGCCACAAACCTTCTGAAGAGAAGACTGAAAATAGCCATAAGTTGGGATGCACAGATACGGCCTGGGGCTGTGCTGGCTATTAAGTCACCAAGCAGGCCCTGCAGAAAGATACAGCTTGTGAAGAGGGAGAGCTAAAACGCTGGATAAACTGCTTTGTGAAGAAGAACAGCCTCTTTGGAAGAACTCAGTACAAGGGTTATACCGACAATTTCTGTGCCTCCTTGGGAGGAATGGTTTGCAGGAACTGTCATGAGAGGACAGTTCCATCTTGAGAGGAAATGTCTGGCTCTAATTTGTGAGCTTAGAATAAGATATGTTTTTTCTTGAAGGGCCAAGAGATCTGAGTGAGAAAGGGAACACAAGGACCGAAATAACATGGTGTGCTCCTGTAAGAAGAACGATGGTGAGAATATGTGATGAAAAGACGGAGAGGCAAAGGAAGTCAGGAGAGCAGAAATGATGCAGTATAAACTAAAAATGAACACCCAAATGAGCTCAGGACAGAAAGTGGAGGCAGACAGAATAATTAACACCCAGTATGGCAACACCAGGGAGGAGAAGTGATACAGAAAGCCTGGGAAGAGAGAAGAGTCTAAGAGGAAAAACTGAGTTGAGGAAGATAACACAGAGAACTTCAGAAGGGAGAAACTTTGTGCCTCATTTACTTCTGAGGAAAGTAATAAATTCTGAGAGAGACAGCACTGGGTAATTAATTATTCAGCAGCAACTAAAAAGTCCTAAATACATTCCTCCACTCGTTTAAACTTGAAATTCATCCTTTATGCCACCAACTCTTTCCCTTCACTATCTTTTTGACATGAATTTCCCTTCCCCACCCCGTCTTTTTACTCGACCTATCTCAGTGGTCTCCTGATTTATGCAAGTATAATTCCTTCTTGAACCGTACTTCTCAAGTTTACTTCTGCACCTGCTCAGAGCTCTTCCGCACAGTCCACTGTTCAGGAACAAAGCCACAGGAATCTAGGGAATCTTAAAACTAAAACAAGTGGAGTGGAGAACCTGCCATAGGAACAACGTGTGAGAAGCCACGAGCATCACCAGAAGCGCAACAGTCCCCAAGCAGAGAGCACAGCACAAGGGCTTCTGCATTTCTGTTTGGAGAACAAAGCCATCGGTGTGTCAGCTTCACCATCTGAGCAGGCTGTCGATCATTCAACTCCCCCTTCCACAACTCAGAGTTAATTTCAAACAGTTTGACAGTAGCGAGGTTTCAAAAATAATACATCTCTCAAGTCACTATAAGGGAAATGAAGTATATTACATGTGACATGCAAGAGCTGGGCATACAGTCACAGGCCTGAGCTGAAAATATCCTTGTGAAGGTGTCTGGAAATGAAAGGAGGACCTGAGGAAACTGCAATGAGGGTGTTGGTGAGGACACGCGAAAGAGGGAAGAAAGAAGACGTAAGGGTAGGAGCTGACACTATTGCTGTGATCCTGTGACATGGGATACACATCAGCCTCTGTTTCCACGTACAGCACCTTGTAGCCAAAGCTGAAACTCCACATAAACAGAGCACATTCACAAAAAGGTTTTTCTTTCACAATGAACTGACGGGCAGCTGGATTTTTCAGTCCCAGTCACGCTATAATTAGGGTACTGTTGCAGCCTGGAAACCTGGAGAATTATTAGTGACTCACCTCAATAGAGAGTGAGTAGTAAGATGTATAAGGCATGCTGCCAATTTTTTTAATGCTCAAGAGCTCTGTTTTGTTCAAACTTATCCCCTTGCCCTCCTCTCCCCGCCCCGACTTTCCTTCTCAAAACAGCAACAAATCAAAACCACACAGACACAAATAAGAAAAGTCCCAAACACGATGAAAAATCCCCCCAGAAACGTGGGGAGTAGTGTAGACTCATCCTGTCACAACATTCATTTACCACTCCTAACACCGTAGAGTGAAAATTTATTAGCTAATGCCTGCATAACACGCAGTAAAGCACTGTGTAACTTGATTAAGTTTACATTAGCAATCCCTACTACTGTATTTAACTATCCCATCTATTCAGACTGCATCAGCTGTCACTTCTCCCTCTCTACTCCCCAGGTCCGTGTTTCCCTCCCTGCACAAGCTGTATCCTCTTGTCACAACCTCTAATTGTCTCTCCTTCAGCGCTAGCCAACATCAGCAGACAGGAAAGGCTGGAGGTTGTTTGCCCTGCTGGATCACTTCCTTGCAGTAATCCCCATTCCACCTCTCTTTCAAACCATCCCTTTCAGAGCATCACATTTTTAGCCTTACCTTAAAGGTCATACAAAAACTCTTTCTCCTGTAATCGCCCCATTCCGCTCTTACCTCCCAGGTTTTGCCTCCGATTTCAACAGAACTAAGGCTTTGATTAGGGCAAACAAAAGAATAATGCATTTTAAAATAAGTTCTTTGGCTGGCTGTGTAAGACACAAGATTTCCCACAGTAATTTTCTTCAAAGGACCGTGTTTCTTTCTGAGAGTGTCCACACAACCTGCTCTGGCAGAGTCCCAGCTGACTACCAGCCCCAAATCCTCTCTGTTTATTTAAAGAACAATTAATCTTTAATAATGCAAAGCCTCCTTCAGGACGGTGGGGAAGTACCCAAAAAACTACCTCAAACTGACCTCTTCTTTTTCTGGTGTGCGTTACCTGTAGGTGAAGCACTCAGCTGTGCTTCCACACGCTACCGAATTTCTACTGCGCGGATGCATCCGAGCTGCTGGCACCTGGTCCACTGCGCTCACGTCTCCCAGAGAAACCAGTCCTGACTTGTAAAGAATGCTTCATTGCCCGAAGATCCCAATTTTGAAAAAAAAAAAAAAAAAGCACAAGCTTCTACAGTAAGTGTTGAGAAGCTTCACATTATGCTTTTGGAGGGGAGGGAAGTTGCTTCTTTAAATCCTTTCAATTCCCACTTAATATAACACTCAGAATTTCTTAGTACAATCATTGATTAAAAATCCCTCTAAAAGCAACAATTCACTTCAGTGACTGATCTCAAGGTGACATTTCAAGGATGGGCAATTTCTATCCTTTAAAAAAGTCTCTTAATAAAATAAATGGAAAGTTAAACTCAAAACACATGGGCAATTAACTATAACTGAATAATGAAAATATTTAACAATTAGCAACGAAATCCTTTTTGATTTAATATGAGTTTGTAGAGAAGCTCCACAGTTCAGCTATGCCAGAACTAAACTGTAGGTAACTGTACTTCTTACCAAGTAAGTTCAGGTGCAAGACTGAAAGCCAGGAACACTGCAGGCTGCAGCTCGTTTACAGGACAAGGAAAGCACAAGCAGAACAAGGAAGAGAATCGTTCCCACAGTGACAGTCAAGATGCCTCAGAGAAGTCCATATGGACTACCTGGGTGGATGAGTAGGTAGTTTAATTTCCATCCCGTTTCAAATATTTTCAATTCCATTTTAATACAAATCAGAGTGGAAGTATCACTAACTCATTATTTTCATATTAGGTATAACGCCATGCAACTATTTGTGATTTTCTTAGGACACAAATGCCTTCCCAGTATAGGTTCTTCCAAGCATTAACTTTTTCCTGAATTGTCTTGAGATGGTTTTTTGTGCAAACACGAAGAGAGGATGAGATACATTCATGAGATGCATTCAAAATACGAAGGCAGGATCTGGAAGGTTTCTTGATCTACACAATGGAGCAGAGAGGCTCATGCCCAGCCTAAATTGAAAGAAGGACCCTGTGGCATATTAGGATGTTCGAGAAGTTCCTTCAGCTGCATTAGCTACATTCATCAGCATTTAAACTTTTAGGAAAATTCTGAACTTTCTCTCCTTCTCCTGAGGAGCGGGCCAGGACTGAAGAAATGCAGGCATCAGAAAAGGGAGAAAACGCCCGACACCAGCACCTGAAGTTGGTGGCATCAAAATCTTGCCTCTGCACTTGCACAGCCCGAGGGGCATGCTCAAAACCCCACAGTACTGAGAGATCCAGTCTGTACTGAAGAGCTTTGCCAACATCTTTGAATTTACTAGAAGCCACAGCTTAAGCCAGCAAAATTTAATGTGCAGATGCAGAAGAGTGCACTTTTAAAACCACTGATGTAGATAAGCCCCGAGACTGGAGCCGGTCTGATGGGTATCACAGGCTCTTAACGCATCCAGGTGAAAGGATGAGCACACCCAGCAGGGCAAATGAAGGGGTTCACGCCCCTCGGCTCTCGTCATCTCCGGATATACTCATCTTCTGGGGGGGGTCTCATTCAGCTGGGAACAATGAATGGGCAACTCCACTCCTCCCATTCATGCCTTCTTGTGCTGCATGGAGCTGTCGGGCAGGATTAGTGACACAATTTGTGTGTGTAAATTAATTGGGGTTTCCGAGAAGCAGGTTTCAGAAAGAAAAAGACTTAACATAGGATATACACAGGTATTCAGGGAGTTTATCTTTCATATGGGGGAAACAGGAAGGATAAAGGAAATCTTAGTATTCCTTTACATCAGTTAGGATCTCCATTTAACTGAATTTAAGTATATGTAATCAAAGAATCCTCACACACAGACAGCAAGTAGTGCAAACAACAAAAAAATCCCTAGCAAACCCACAAACACCAAGCACAGCTGTAATAGAGAAAAACAGACTTGCACAGAGAGTCTGAAAGAGAGCGATGGAGACAAGAGCAAATCAGGTAAGAGAGAGACTGGAAAGGTGAGGAGACATTTCACAGCTCTGTGGCCTGACTTAGCCCAGAACCATTGGATCTTGCTTCCCTAATGCCTAAAAAGCTTAACTGAACGTTACAAAGATAGTGAAATGTGTATGTGCACAATTTAATATATATACTTACAAATGTTACATATATACATATATATAAAAACATAAAAAACACCTATGAAGGACGTGTTGTGGGGAAAGTATTATTAGAAGTCATCTTCTTTCGAATCTAAAAATAACAAAACCCACTAGGTATTTAACCTAAGTCATACCGGCTTGGGAAATTTAAGTCACTAATTTGACTCCCTTACCCCTTCAGCAATTGTAGATTCCAAACACTTTAATTCTGTTAATTTGTCTCTTCACAATAGTGACTTCTTTATGGTAAAAGTGATCAAACCAAGTACTGTTTTGTACTGGAGGAAGGGGCACTGGAGGGAGTACTGGAGGAAGGGGCAAGGGAGGAATGTTCTTAGAACTACGTAAGTTCAGTTTTTAAATAGTCTCTCTTCCCCCTCCCCTGAAAAAAAAACCCCAGGGGAATATCTCCCATCCGAATAGACATGGGTGGAAATTTTTAAATTTAGGTGACAAAGCAATTCGTCAGATGTGTAAAATGCCATTGTGGAGATAAATTCCACTCTGGTTTTGAAGCTAGAAAAACATAAAACTGTAATTGCCTCCAAATTCCTTTTATCTATTTACTCAATTAAAATGAAATTTATTACGGAAACAAAACCAGCATCTCCAGCTAATAATAGCGACATATTGCTAACTTATGTATTGCTCTGTATTGTCTTACCTGTTACCCCCCACAGGGCTATGTTCCTGTGTACCTGAAGGAGAAATTAGTAGCTTTTGGCAGAAGTGCCAAATTTATCAGGAGCTGCTGCCTCAGAGAGGAAAAGTACTGTCTATCAGCAAGTCAAAAACATTGCTGTGAGGCTGCATCTCCCAGCTCCTGTTTAAGCATTTCGTTACCTTTCACAACAACATGGCAACAACGACAAAACCACTACTGCCTGGTGCGTGACTCTGGTTTAAAGGCCGCCGGCTGTCCTGGAGAATTGTTAGTTTAGAAATTGTGTCAGTGATTCAGTAATGGCTACAACATAAGGAACTAATGAAGGAGTACCTTACCTCACTGGGATGTCAGTCCTGAGAGCTTAAGCCCACCAGCGCGGCGTGTGCCACACTCAACACGGTCTCCTTAGAAAGCAATCTGTCAGTCTCGGTTTCTGAACGCCTTATCCATAAAATCATGAAGCAGGTTGGCTTCGTCAAACGAGACATAGTTCAGATTCGCAAAGTACGGCTTGCCAGAATCCCAGTGACAACATTCTAGAGTCCCCGATTTCATGCAACGACAGGAAAAAAAAAAAAAAAAAAAAAAAAAAGACTTGGGAGTTCTTTGAGGGAGTCTATATTCTCCCCGTTGACTGAAGAGGAAGCCAACAGGATTTGGCAGATGCTTGCAAGAAATTCAGTTTGCAACTTATTTAAAAAAAAAATAAAAATCAAACAAAGCAGCTTTTCTTGTTTTTTAAAAAAGGAAGGGTGAAGGGCAGTAGCAACCGTAACAGCGTTCCCTTCCCTACTCTCCCCTTTGCAGGTGCCCCTGAGGGTTCAAACACCCATCCAAGAGGAGCGAACCTGTCCTCCAGGGCTCCACCACCAAGCAGGCCTGAAGGAACACGGACCTTCCCACGGTTCTCCTGCTGAGCCTGGACCATGGTGCAGCCATAGGGGAGTCACGAAGCCAGGAGAGCAACAAAGAGGAGATGGGCAGGGCTTGGCGAAGACCAGAAGACTACCTTTTCTCCTTAGGCAGCACAGCATTAGCTTACTGCTTTTATCTACTTTGTTTTGTCGTAAAAAAAAATGAAAATATCTTTTTAGCCAGGTTTAAATAAGAAGTTTCTGACCTGCTCTATGACTTCAGTCAGTCTGTTTGAGTGCATTTGGAAGTGTTCACCGACACGGTTCACTCTGACAGGAAATATGAGCCAGATGCTGATGACTTCAGAAAGCTTTAATCTAATTATATTTCTATATAAGAAGTAGCTCAATAAATATGATTCTTGCCAATGCTAGTGAAAGGCCAGAGGCTTTGTGCTGACCTGGCAACTCAGGGTCTGGGGTTGTCTTGACCTGAGGTGGTCGAACCCAGCCTGTCCCTGAAAACACCATGGGGAACAGCCCCCCCCACACGCAGCCGCCATTTTGTTTCCCCCTCACAACCCAGAGGAACACTGGAAGGGTGAGCGGAACACCAAAGAGGGGTAAGGCACTCGGAAGTTAAAATGTATTATTGAAGAGGCCTTTCTACATTACTATGGGCTATTAGACTGTTAAAACATTAACCGGACTACTAGGAAATTCTTAGTTCTTTATCTATGGCACATGCCCTTTTATCTCAAAGATTCAGAGCGTATCCATAAAGCACATCTTCCCAGCCACAAGCAATAGCTTTTAAAAGCAAATAGAGAACTGTAAAAGCTTCGGGAGATTTTAAAAAACTGGGGTTCCTGAGAGCTACAGATCATTAGTTCTCCTGCCACTTTCCACCGCTTTTTCCTTACTCTCTCCGTACGCAAAACCTTTGCCTTCAGTAACGTGTGGTAAAGAGTAATGATAATAACGGGTGCTGCCACAGCAGCTCTCACTCGGGCAATCGCCTCTGACTGACGAGTGTTCGTCAGAGGACACTAATGACATGCATGCTAAATCACGGCATAATTACTGCACGCTGCATCCAAGCGCTCACTTTCCAAATTCATAACAAGCAACAACAGCTTTCAGAATAAAAAAAAAGGAGAAGAAACTTTACAGAATATAATATGAAATTTCACCTACTGGAATGAAGGAATTTTAAACACTGTATCATGAACAGCTAACTACCTCAAGGAAACTATAAACATATTTTAAGCAAGCAAAACTACATGACATCAAGAGAAGCCTTACCTTCCACCACGTATCAGTTAGAACCAAAACAATCTTACTGCCTACCTTTGTTTGAAGTACATATTACTACTATGGGAATTGGCATATTTATTTAGATGGATAGATGATTTATATCCCTAGTAATTATATTATGGGTTAAAAGATCCGCTTTATTACTATCACTGTAATCAACTCATGAAGATTACTTGCCAAAACAGCAAACCCTTGTCACAGGGCTTCTTTGTTTCATTACTGCATAAGACCTGTGATTAATATTAACCTTTATTTCAACACAGACCCTTACAAAAGAGAAACATATTCTATTTCTTGATGCTTTGGAAGAATCTGCCCTCACTCCCACAGACCTTAAACACCCAAATTTCCAGAGACAGTTTTGTGAAATGTATCCTTTGATGAGCTTCAGGATCAGGCATTTTCACAAAAAAACCCAATTCCTGTCTCTATACCCTGCTGCTGCCACCATTGCTAACAATTATAAGCTTTCAGTACCGTGAATAATTCAGAATCTCATCTGTTCCTTTCAGCGTAAAGGCAACGTTGCGAGAAAAAGGTCACTTTTTTCCACCCACCCCCCCTGCCTTCCAACCACTGACTTTTCCATCCCAGCACTGGTCCAATCGCATGATACACCCGGTGTTTGACATCCGTCCCCTGACAGCTCCTTAGCAGCAGTTCGTCTGTTCAGCTTAGAGTACAAAAATAATAGGAGCTCAAAGGAATGACAAGTTTCAGCGGTTATACACGCAGTACCGGCACTCACGTTTGCTGTAGCTACTTCACATCCTTGATGTACAGTAGGCCCGTGTTTAATTATAAAATAGACAGATGTCAGCAGACATATTGTAACCAGGCAATCTGGTGCTGATGCACAGAAACAGTGGTACTTGAAAAACATTTATTAAAAATAAAGATGAGCAGCATAATCACCTGTTTTCCAAAGACTAACACTTGAGAATACTCCCCTTCAGGCCTTTTTGAAAAGACTGTAAATTCGCTGCCGCTTCCCTCTTTAATCTTGTGATTAAAAAGTACACTGGAAGGCTGTCAATATCTACACATACAATATGCGGTTTTATTTGAAAATGGTATCTGTCAGAGCAAGACAGATTTATGCAATATAGTATTTAAGGGATTAATTGCTGTTTACTTGAATCTTCTCTTCCCCTCACTTAAATTATAAGCTTTTTTTTAGGCCAAGAAAGCTTGTTTTAAATACACATGCAAAGGATCTGTATTATAGTGAATGCTTCATTTTCCAAATTTTAACTTGAAATTTTATTGAACTCTAAAACACACCCAATTGAAGGCTGCTCAGCTGAACCATGAGTTTGTGTCTAACCATGAAGAAAGCTAGAGTATTCTTTGATACTAAAAAAAAATCTGCCAGTTAATATAGTAGAGCATGGCATCTAAGTATTTTTAACTATTTCATTGTTTTCTTCCTCTGGCTGAAATCAAGTTGATGGTCAAGGAAGATGACCACCTAAGAGAGAATGAAAGATTACGATGCTTCCCCTCTCAAAGAAAAAAAAAAAATAAAATTGAAAAACCAAACCCTCTCCACAGGGAACACAAACCACCCCCCTCCCCATTTCCTAGTGTAAAGTCTAACAGGTTGAGGTTTGTTACCCGACATCTTGTCCCCATTTCCTTCCTTCTTACCAAGTAACTGCAGATATATCACAAAATGTCAAATTTGGTCTCCCTGGCTTTACTGAAGGACTTTTCAATGTCTTCATTACAGAGATCAATGAACTCCTCTCTCAGACTTCAGCAGAAAGAACAAGAGCACTCTATCCTGAGGAAGGTAACCTTTCTCCCAAGCATCTTTCACTCAGAACCACCTCCCCACACACCTCCCCAAACATGGCTAAAAATGAACACTTTCACAAAAAAAAAAAAACAAAAACAACCAAAAAAAAAACCCCCACACCAACAACCACCACCATGGTGCACTTACTCATCTGCTATAAATTTTTGTTTAATATTTTCTTGAGAGAAAAGATCAGAAATAGATAATTATCATTCTGAGAACAGGGAAAAGTCTCTGTTTCTAATTTAAAAGCTTCCTAAACATCTCAGTTTCATACAGACTGTCAGAAACAGGCTGCATGAAGAGTCAGAACTTCCCACCTCTTAAATGCTACATGTCTGCAACCTCCCATTGCAAACATCCTGGGTAAAACTGTGTAATCCAGACAGTCATAGTGCATTCTGAGTTCTTGGTCAAAGGTAAACTCAATATAGATGATGTTCAACAGATCAATAGGCACATTAGCACCCATTTAGACCAAGACTTAGTTAACTAAGGAATTGAAGTAATTAACTCCTTTATCCCAATACTTTGTCTCAAGCCAATAACAACTAACAACACTGTGCTCTGTACATTTTTTGGTGTTTCTCCTTGTTGGGAAGAAAGTTAAAGTTTGGGTTTCTCCCACTTATATTGAAGTGTGGAAGGAAACTGAGCAGCAGAACAGAAGAGCCGTTTACATTCAATCCAATGAATTTAAATAAATTTCTACCAGAAGGTTTTACTGTCCAGCTTGGAGCCCTGTCCTTCTGGGCTGCTACGATGAACACCAATAGCCAGTGCTCATGACCATGAATTTTTTTTCTGGATTTTCTTACCACCAGTACACTTCATGACATACCATATTGAAAAAGGAAAGGTAAACAAAAGTGAATAGCTAAGAATTTATCTTCAGCTGTAAACAAGTTGGTATGATGACTGCCACGTATGTTATATCCCTCACACCAGCAAGCACCAATGCAAATTATACTATGAAAAAAAATTAAGGAATTAAATATTTCTAATTTGTTGTTAAAACACAGCCAGCACATACAACAAAAAAATGTAAGACTACCAATTTTAATACAGTTTTTAGTTTTTTACATCTCGATTGCTGCATTTTTGAAAGAAACATCTAGGAAATACGCACGACTGTCAGTAACAAATCAAACCAAGTAAAGCATCTCAGTTTACAGTTCATTCCTAAGTTTTGAAATAATATGAAACTACTGATGAATGATGGAAAACACCTACACGAAATATTTGCATCATTAATTGTTTTAAAGTTTGTAAGCTCAGTGAATGCATTGTCAACACAAAATCTTAAAAAATATTTGTATTTAAGTTGTTATTTGTCAGATTCCCATTGTCTCTCCCTAATATGCTCACACTTTGAATTGTGTGCGGAAAAATGGAAAAGTTTCAAGAAATTAATTGCTTGTCTCTTTTTATTAAGATCATTAAAGCTTACTGGTAGCAGTAAAAAACATTGTTTGTTAATTTTTATTGAAGGGAGAAGGAGGGAGGAAGAGGGCACCATGGTCCAGGCTCAGAGGAAAACAGACATTAAATAAAAAGCGGTAATAAATGGATTTTTGGAATGTGTACACAGCCGTATGCTGCTAAACCTGCTATCACATATATGCTTAATCTTACTGTGGTGAGGAGTCTAATGTCTGGAACAAAATTACACATACAATTTTCAAGGTCACACACTTATGTCTATGAGTTCGCCTATCGCTGTGAAAAAATTGTCTTGCATGCTGAATGATTTACGTTCCCATATTCCAGTTTTAAATAAGCTTTGACAACTCACCTTAGAGTGATTTGTCCGAATCTCAGAATTCAGGACAAGTAGGAAAAAAAAACATTGTTTGTAACATACTATATGGAAACTATCTATAATTACCATAGCTGTTTCTTTCATGGCTATTTAATTGCCTCCCATAATCATTTACAATCCACATGCAGCTGTGCATTCTAGACAAAAAAAAAAAATGTCTTGAACAGAATTGTATGAAAATGTCCAAAGCACTTAATAGAAAGGCCCTAATATTTTTATATCTTGCTGTTCAGGTCCCTATGGTGCCTCTCAAGAGTTTTCCAAACACACTTTTTCATGGCAACAAAGTGTTGCCTAATAGACAACACAGATTAAGATTTATGACAAATTTTCCCTTTTTTAGAAGTTGTATTACAAACAACTAGATAAAGAACACATAATAGCAAGCTTATTTAGCGTAAAAAATACTTGTCAGTGAAGCTCCACTGGTGCGTAATGCTTTGAAACCTGTGTTTCAAACAGAGAAAACAATCACAAATCACAACCTTCAGTAAAAGATACATCATGTAAACTATGGCTTGAAGCACTCTCTTGGGAAATGTAAACTATTTAAATATATAAAAATTTACCTTTATGTGCCAAAATAAGCCTGTCTCTCCCAGTCTTGGAATCTTTATATCGATTTATACACCACCTTCACTGATTTTTCTCCCAGCAGGAGCCAGCAGCAGTTGCTGGAGGAAGAGGAGAGTGTGGTTGTCCCCCTCCCATCCTCCATAGCAGGTCAGGGTTTGCTGCAACCTCAAAGCCAAGCTTACAGCAAAGGGGCTGCAAGTATCCTCTCCTCCCTCTCCAGGTACTCTTCAGGTTTCACTGCCAACCACTGGATTTCACTTGGGCAAAGAGGACAAGGATTGCAGACACAGAACCCAACGGACTCATTAAGAAGGTGTCTTTTGTACAAGGGTTTTACGGAGCTGCTGAATCCAATATCCCTCACTACCTCTCATGTGAAGTTTGCTCAGTTTACAAGAACTTGTGCCTTCTCATTAGTGATCTCCAAACTTTCCCTGCAAGGCAAATAATCTGAATGATCCCCTTTTGATCATAATCTGAAACGAGTAACACCACAGGTAGCTGCTATGTGTCATATATTGGGCATAAAATCTGACTTTTAAGGTTTTCTACCAACTTGTTGAGAATAGAGTTGAAGATAAGACCAGCTGCATGGCCCTTTTCTTCCTTCCTTCAAAATGCTGTGATTGACAAAACAGAAAACATTTTACAATATTTATGTTAGAAGATCTTCTAAGATTATAATATTACCTTAAAAACCAATCTACTTTCTCCCTACACACAGCAAGACTGGTACTCCTTGCAAAAAAAAAAAAAAAAAAAAGATTACAAAGAGGAACGATAAGAAAATTGTAAGAGGACACAGGATTTTTTTCCTCCCCTATTTTATAGACGTTGCCTACAAACTATTTCAGAATATTAGGAAGTCATAAGAATGTAAAAACAATAAAAGCATAAGCATAGAGACCAACTAATGGGAAAGTCCGAATTCAGCCTGTGGAAGGATTTTTCTATTATTTTTTTTCCCCACTAACCCAACAATGTGATGACATTTGAGAACAATGTCCTGGAAACAACTGTCAGACAAATGCATCAGGGACAAGAGGTGCAGGTCTCGGACTCCAGCTTAGCTCGGTAGCTCATTGAATTGCAATGATCAAATTCAGATTTTTAAAGAATAACAGCAGTTGTCAATAAACATCCATCTATACACACACACGAGTTACTCCATTGAAGTAGTGGAGATTACTCAAATGTCTGTAAAAGCTCTCTCTTAGATCTTCCAAATTCCTGGAATAAATTTTTTTACAGAAGTAAAATGAACACGATAAAGGAGACGTATGACAAGATTCCTTGCAAGATGGGGTCCAAAACCACAAGTTGCTATGGTATAACACTTTATATTAACACTATTAATAGCAGTAACAAAACACTCACTTTTCTGGATAAAGTCAAAAAAGCAACGAAGACTCAGGAAATAATTGAAAAAAATAGAACTGAAAACTTACAGGTAATTAAAGACTTTTCACATGCCGAAAGTATTTTGTTTAACTTAAAAAGCATATTTATCTAACACACTAATGTTGCTGGTTTACAGTTGTGTACTGCTTATTATTTGAGACATACAGAATAAAAATAACTATCGTATCCACTGAAAAAATATCTCCATCTCCATACTTGCAAAATAAAATCTACTGCTTATAACTTCTTCATAATATCGGACTCTTCAAATCTAATTGTGTTTTGTTTCAAATGCTGTATATTTATCAAATCTTCTGTTCACCACAATTGTCCTGAAGAACTCACTTCCATATTACACATTTTTATTTACAGCAACTTCCAGAAAGTAGAGAATTTTACAAGGAATGTATTGATTCCAAGATAATAATAGATGGTAGCTGTGTGATCTAAGTAGTTTTTCTTCAGAAAAAGGATCAAGTGATAAAGCAGTGTTGTGATTTGTAAAGGTCACATGCTGGCAGATCAAATCAATCTTAATTTTAAGAATGGTGTAAGAATAAAAAAAAAATTCAATTTCTAAGTGCTGGATCTTATCAATATCTGGCTTTAAAGAGACAATCATAACCATAGCTCTAATTAAGATTTTTGATGAAGTCGCTGTATTAATTGCTACTTCTAAGGTACAAAACACTGAGTTGAGAATTATCTGTTTGCAGCAAGATTAACTTTCTGCTCAAGTGCCTTCTATCTTCCCATCTACCTTAGCTGCAAAGATTTTTTCCAATATTGTATTATTTTGACTACTAATAGAGAAATTGCACATATAAAAAAAAAAAAATCAAACACACAATTCAACAAAATCTATTTGCATTTGGATTTAATCTATTTAACAATAGTCTGCAAAGTGCATCTTGAACTTTGGAGAGAGCTTTTAAAACTAAATCTATAAGCTCAAAAGAGAAATTCAGTAGAAGATAAGCAAAGGACAGAGTCCTGGTCTATCTCATTATCCCTGCACAAATATGTTTCAAGCTGAAATGCGATGGAAATGGACAAACAGAAAATTACAGTTTAAGAGAAATACATATGTCTTCTGTCCCTTTGAAAAGACTAACTCTTAGATTTGGGGAGCCAAGTAGAATTTTACCAGCATGACAAATGTCAGTTCTAGTTTCTTCATTTCATGAATATTCAGAAGAACACACATCTGAAGCATCACATCTTCAGAGATGTCCATTTTGTATGAACAATCTAGCAAAATCCTTACATTACAGCAGCCTTATAGGCAAATAACACATAGACAGGCTAGGCGAAAGACACTGCATATAAGATTTCCCAAGCTTACGGATTCCTCCATTAATTTAATAAAAATATTTTGTTGTTCTTTTTTCATAAATAAGTTTGCATCCCTAGAAATATTTGCTACATTTATATTCTGTATGAAGCTTGCTGAAGAGTCTGCGTCAGTCTCTTGTATGAAGACTTACGCCAAGTATGGTGGCAAGGGAGCGCAAAGAAAAGCAAAAACCACTCACTGATAACTAATTGCATAACTATGAAAAAAAAATAATTAACCATCCAGGTTCCTTTCTCTTTATTAAAGTTTTATGCCTTTCAGGAAAATACTAGAGTTTGAAAAAGTCTTCTCCATAACAACACAAAGTGTTTGATGGTCATTGATCTTGGGCACGAGAAGGCATGAAGAAGAGTAAGATCACTGGCATCCACTGGTAGTACCGTCCTGTCCAGGCTGGAGAAGGCTTATCCCTCTCGCGTACCTGCAGATCCCAGATCATAAAATGGTTTGGGTTGGAAGGGACCTTAAAGATCATTGGGTTCCAACCCTCACTAGACCAGGTTGCTCAAAGCCCCATCCAGCCTGGCCTTGAACCCCTCCAGAGATGGGGCAGCCACAGCTTCTCTGGGCAACCTGGGCCAGGGTCTCACCACCCTCACAGCAAAGAATTTCTTCCTGAGATCTCATCTAAATCTCCCCTCTTTCAGTGCAAAACCATCACCCCTTGTCCTACCCCAGATGTGGATGCCAGCCCTTCAGCCGCCTGTCACAGCTATTTAGCACTTCTAACTCTGTGAATGAAGAACATTGAAGTGTCTTTAGCTACAAGAGCCCCAAGAAACACCTGCCAAACCCTGAGAATTGTTCAGGGGACAGCTGACGGACACTTCCACAGCAAAACCGTTCATGACAGCACCTTCCAGCAGATGGAAACACAGGCAACGCGCACAGCTGCTAGCTGTAGGAAGATCTCTTGGCCATGTAGCAGAAACTGAAGGACAACTGAGCTGAGAACACTTACGCTTTTGATGACAAAGTGCTGGCAAGTACCAAAGCTTGGCACTTGCCACCTTGCCATCTTCAAGCCGGGAGAAGGGAGATGTGCCCCCAGGGACAGACAAGGCAGCAGGTAAGAGCAACACAAGCAGCCAGGGGAGCTGAGTATCCAGCACCAAACCCCACAGTAAGAGGTGTTACCTTCATGTGTATGATGTGCTACTTTGACTTTCACAGCAACTACATTAGGGAACGGGCAAGAAAGAAGAATGAGAAGAGTGAAGAACTATCTTGGGTTTGCTTCTTCGTGTCTACAGGTCATGGCCAGGCAACACCTCCATCAGCCGCTGCCCTGCATGTAGGCTTTGCAGTTGTTTGTTTCCTGAAATACTGGCAGACGAGGCACTTGGTCATCATTTCACGATGAGAAATTGAAGCATAGTTATAACATCCTATTCTAGACAAATAGTAAGAATGGAATAAAGTAAATAGTTTTTTTCCCCTTACCCCAAAATGTGAAGTCAACACACAATGAACCAATATTCCAGATTACAATAGGAATCTAATCTAAATTTAGGCATAAATTAAACCTAAAATTTTATTTCTCCTAGAAGTCTCTATTCTAAGTAAGCCTAATGAAAACAATAACCATATGCCTACACTGACAGAAGTATCACAATTTCATACTCATATTATGCCATAAATTTTTGATCCCTGACTCCTATCCCAAAACAACTCTTTAGGATATCTTATTACTCTTGCCTTTATATCTAAATGATACAGAAATCCTAGTCAGAGCCTTGCAGAATGTCTCGTTAAAGACACTTAAACTACTTTTCTGTTTACAAGGAGAACATTCATTCGGCAAGCTGGAAGACTAATCCCAACAATAACTTCTCTTAATAATTACCTGCCTGCACTGTGGGTACTAAGGAAATACTAAATCACATCTGGGGAAAAAACCTCCAGAACTCTGCACAGTCCTAAGATTTTAAACTACTGTATATGGTAGACAAAACATTAAAGTGAAAAAAGGTTTCAACAAAAAATTTTAAACTTTCGAACAACAAAGGAGACCTACAGTCCCTCAAAGGCTTCTGGGGAAAATTTGTCTCTTGCATGTGAAAATTTGCTAACCTTTGGTAAAGGTTTGGAGAGAATTAACTTCAAAACATAATACCTTTCAGAGCTACTCTCTGGTCAGTCAGTGAAGTCTAACTGAATTTGTCACAATGTGTAAAAACCAGTTTGGTAGGAGCTGATTTTCCTTAGTTTGCATTTGAAGTTAAAACATTTTGACTGAAACAAACACAAGCCTCCAAATACGCTGTGACCTTTGCATAACTGATCACCTCTTTTCAAGTTCGGCAGGTGTAGCCAGCAACAACACGCTAATGAACAATTTGCCCGCATTCAAAAAAACTCCAAAATGCTTTAACACCTGACATTCAGGAAAAAAAACCCCACACTTTCTTTGGCTGGAATCTGACGGTGGGAACTACTGCGTGTCTGGAGCATTAGATCAGCTCTACAGATCTGATACGCTGTCAACAGAGGTAAGACTCAAGTTCAGGGCTAGAGCTGTTGTTGCCATTCAGCTCTATGGGTATCATGCAGCACCATGGCTTGGGAGTTGTCCTCTTGTCTCATAGAATCATAGAATGGTTAGAGTTGAAAGATCATCTAGTTCCAATCCCCCTGCCCTGGGCAGGGACACCTCCCACCAGACCAGGTTGCTCAAAGCCCCATCCAACCTGGCCTTGGGCACCTCCAGGGATGGGGCAGCCACAGCTTCTCCGGGCAACCTGGGCCAGGCTCTCACCTCTTGCTCCTTTGCTTGTCTTACTGGCTGGTGCTCATGGTGAAAGCTTCCAGCTTCCACTGCACTGCACAGAGACAAGGTCTTGTTTTCAGAAGAAGGACCACTAGCTTCTATCTCCCAGTAGTCCTATGTAAATACATAAGCATGCAGAACTGGTTGATCAGGCAGACCGACTATTTCAATGCAAATGCAAGCTGGGAATTAATTTTAAATAAGAGAAGATATTGAAAGGCATAGGAATCAGTGCAGAAAACAGTCATGAGGAGTTTGTACACTAGATCTAGAATAGTTTCCTTTGATACTAGAACAAATCAAAGCAGATTACAAAACATTCAATTTTTATCTTGGGCCTGGAAAATATCTCTAACAGTGATTCAGAGATCATTCTCAGCAAAGAAACTTCAGGGGTGAAAAAAGATGAAGTAAACATTGATTTAAAGCCAAAACAAAATCAGCTGCAGCCCTAACCCTGAGCAGTCACAGCACTAACCATCAGAGCAGTCTTCCCAAGCTGTCCAGCGAGGGACACACACACAGGTCTAACAAGGCTGATCCAGCACAACATCAACAGCTTCGGAAGTGCTTCTATGAAAAAGGATGAGAAAGGACATTTGCATCCTGCCCAAAGCGGATCCAAGCTCTATACAGAGGAATGTAGAAACAGTGAGTAATATGTGCTTTATTCTTAATCACTAGACCTCTAGAATTGCCAATGTTCTACGCAAGAGATTGCCTAAACCAGTCAACAAGCCAAGGACCTCAGCATTGGACTTGGAACTGCAGAAACATCCTAAATAACAACCACAACGGAGGGAGTTCGGGTTTTGTTATTCTCCAAAAACTGAAGGACTGTATCCAATATCATGTATGAATCACAGTAAGCACACTCACAGTTTAAAACCTAACAAATGAAAAGAAAACAACCCCAAACAACTTAAAGTTTTAAGAAAATTATACACTCAAGTAACATGATACAGTAGCTGGAAGAAAACAGACTACAAATTGTCTTGAAGCAATATATATGACCCAAGAGCTCCTATTTAACACGCTCGGCTTGTGCAACTAAGACCTGTGCTGAAAGGAAAGGAAAACACTGAAAGCAAAATACATGAGATGGCGTGTTTAGATTTTAAGTAAGAGAGAATGGTTTCATGTTGATCCCTGAAATTAATTGGAAGCCGGCTGAGTTATAGGACGCTAAGAATGAATGCTGTTTTCACAGGCAGCAAATACAGAGACAAAGAAAGAATAGAGAGAAACAAAACTGTCAAGAAGACACGAAGGAAGCTGAGACCACAAGGTGCTAAAAACCCCTGCCAATGTTACACATAACAAATGAGATTTTCAGGTAAAGGTATCAGTTGAGAAGTTCAGGATCAAATGTGATACCGGGGTTATTCACGGAAAGCCTAAATAGCAACTCTACAGGCAGAACAGTTGATTTGTCCCCAGGAGAAACACATCCACGCCAAGTATTTAGAGGGAAAGTCAACACAAGCGGGCAAAGAGAACAGGGAAGAGTCATTAAAGGTGTCGAGAAATATGTACAGCCGAGAATCACAAGCACATAACTGTCACTTAGCAGCATCGTTTCGACATGGTGTATAGGAAAGAGCAGATGGCCAAGAAGTGACCCTTGAGAGAGGGACTCGAGAGAGCAAGGGTCTTCTCACATAAGAAGTGAACAAATGGACACCTCCTTTTGTTGGGTTTTTTGTTTGGTTTGTTTTTTTTTTTAAGAGATGTGTAGAAAAATGTCCACAATAAAAGGACAGGGCAGGCAGTTGGCTGAGAGATTTGTAGATGCGTAGTGGTTATACAAGCAGGAGAAAATGAAAGAAATAAAATCTACACCCAGAGAGCGCACCGAGCTCCTCAGGGCAGTCATCGTTATCCCCAGCCAGGTCACTCTCAAATATAAATTTCTTAAGTATTTTGGAAAAGACTATGAGCAAGGTCTAACTGAGTATCTTCTCTTTTCACTACACAAAAAAAATTCGTGATAAAAATGTTCCTTAGCCGGAGGATTTTATATCAGGCCTTTTATAGACATGACATTTAAAACTTTTATTAACTGAACAATCTAAGCCAGCTCTTACAAAGCAAAGCAGCAGGAAGGCAAGCTCACTCCAGGTATTGGGTACATTTACCCATTTATTTAAATTATCTAACTAGATAGAATTGTGAAGTGAAAAACATCACTTGTCAGCACATATCAGCTATAATTGGTGCTGCACATCTCACGAATAAACCAAAATTGAAGACTCTATAAGCGTCTGACTAACTAGCAACTCAGCCTATGCCAAACTTTCTTCTCGCAGAGCCTGAACAGTTTCTAGATTATCCCCTTGCTTCTCTCAAACCAAGGATTTAACAGAATAGGCTTATTACTTGAAGAAAGCAAACTGTCGTCATAGGAAACACTATATAATTGGTTAATAAGTATATATTGGTATAATGATATATGGTATAATTGTATAATAATAGTATAGAATTGTTAATGAGAAAATAGAATTATAACATCAGCTTGCTCAAACCTACTTAAAACAGAAAGACAATACTACCTATTTTGTTAAGAAAGAAGTCTTAACTAACAGCAAATTTTTTACCTTTTCTTTATTTTTTTACTATCTAGATATTAGTTGAACACTGGAGGATGCTTAACTCCACAGCTGGGAGAACAGACCTAGGTTCTGAGCTTCATAGAACTCTCGTGACACCTATTTATGGCATATGTGTGTTTGGTAAGTCCTTCACGTGGGCTGGAGGTGAAAATGGAAGAGTCCTCTCCAGTCTCGTAGTTTTTACATTAATTAAGCCGAGGCCATTTAACAAGCAAGCCTGTAAATCTGAGATCTCCTGCATCCTTTTGCCAGATCTTTGCCTTTCAAACAAATAAGAAAATAGAATATCAGAAGCTGCCTTTTTATTACTGAGATCAGGAAAATGGGAATAAGAAAGAAAACTAGGAAAAGAAAAGAATAAATGAAGATTAAAATGTTTTAAATTACAACAATGCATCATATGCATATCATTACAGAGCACATGAAAACATAACACCCTAATATGATTACATTTACGTGTTCTATCAGGACATACATATGATATATTGTTATGATTTAAACCATTTTATTTCTATTGAAGCAGCTCTGCAGCTTTAAAACCTGCTGCAATTTTGCACGTCTGCTGCCTTTTACATTCTTCAACATCAAATGACAGATTCTGCTGAATATTTACTCACTAAGAAGCTTGGCAGAACTTGCAGACCTCGATTTTATTGTAGGATTGTAACTCTGTATACGAGTTCCCAGACCTTCTGCTCAGCATCATGGCATCAAGAACTAGAGTAATCTCAAGCAAAATTTGCGTTCAATTGATTTTTCTCACTGGCAAAACTCCGCTGCTTAAAAATCTTGATGATTTGAAGCACCTGTAAATTGCTAATGTTCAGTACACAAAAGATATCTCTGCTGCATTGTCAGACCGAGATTCAGTGGATAAATTGGAAATACAGATATTTTGCAGAAATACAGATATTTGTATTTTAAAGGACAGATTTCTAATCCTATTTCAACTGGTAAAGTCAAACACATGCTAAGTACTTACGCAAAAACCCCACCATTCAATATATAAATAAATGTTCCAATACATACACTATATATATACCTACAAGTTACACACGTAGCTACTGAGATACAATACTCTAAGAAACCTCGCAGTATAAGTAGACAAACAAATGAATGTATGAATGGAAATTGCTTATTTTCAAGTTTTAAACATTGCAGGTTTCCAAGCCAAACATGAAAGCTGGGAATGTAACATATTGCTCTGAAAACACTGAATAAACCAGCAAAGAGGGGCAAGTTTGTTAAAAATGTAGATAGTGTGATACGCCACAAGTGGGACGAGTAGGTTTGCCAGTATTTGAAAACCAGCTGCACAATGACAAAAAAAAACCAAAACAACCCTGCAACAAAACAAAGATTTATCTTCGTCAAATACTATTTCAAGTCATCTGATCTTGAGCAATCGAAAGAACAGCTCAATTATCTTAGCTTTCATTCTCAAATCACGATGGAGAAAGATCACAACTTGTAAGAAATTTAATAAATACATGGATGAGTTTATGTATCGCTGGCAATAACTCAGCAAACCTTCTCTATCCATCTGAAGGGTATAGCGTTAACAACCATTTCATATTCAGATTGAAAAGGTTACTGTAAAGCAGACTAAAGAGTGTATTTAGCATCTTTTCACTGATTTTATTTACAATGTTTCCTAGTGATGAAAACATCCACATAATATATGTGGCTTTACTATTAATATACCACAGATCTCCAGTTGCCTTTTAGACATACTAATACTGGTCTCAAAAAAACTCAACCCAACCCCCGTATTTTGTACCAACAGGTTCCACAGCCACAAAGACATTGAGGAGTCTCCTCTTCCATGAAAATGGCTTCAGAAACACTAGGGACGACAGAGACATCTCTCTCCCCTCTTCTCTTCATCTCTACCAGTGATTTTCATAAAGTTCTACTACTCATGAAATGACCTGTCCGGGTGGGCACAGCCCGTTTTCTGGGCAGCTGACCTGTGTAACAGCACTTTGGTAGAAGAAGTCATCTGAAATACAACTCATCTTTCACTTCCCGTTGCTCCCCACAGAAGAAAAGTAAATTATTCCGCAGTCCTCAAAGCTTTAATTGAGGGATTTCATAGATATTTGTACTCTTTTTAGTTTGTTTAGTGTTTGGTTTTAATCAAAAAACTCTTGTCAAAACAAACTGGTAAGTTGATGGCAATGTGATTCTGTTCCAGTAGCACAACATTCCTCTGGTTGGTAGACTAATTTCAGTTATTCAAAGAGAGCCTAACTTGCTTGCAAAAATAAATACATTGGTAAGAAACAATCACATAATAAATAATATTAAATAAAATATAAATCAAAGAGGGAAATAAAACAGAGACTAAGAGGAGGATGGCATTTTCAAGGGAGGCAAGCAATCCGCAGTAAGAAATCTCCTTTAATAACCACATTTGCCAGAAAGCATGGAATTAATTATTGATCCAATATACATAATGTATTCACAGACCTCAAATAACAGACTTTACTACCTGGCATTTCAGGGACAGTTGTTGAAGTATACTGATTGTAAGCAGAAATGTTCATATTACGAAACAGGCAGATGGTCTGCTTCACCAGAAACATTACAGTCTGACATTTGTTATCAATTGTACTGATTTAATACTAATGAGAGTAAATGGAGACAGATTTGCAAAAATCTGTCTCTCAGGAAGATGTATGTGTGCCTTTAAAAAAAATCTTTTAGTCCAGATAGATCATGCTATGGCACCAAGAGGAATAATGATAAATTTTAATATACAGCACCACTCCTGACATTTGCGCAGAGCTTTCAGGCCAGTAACCAAAATCCACAACTACAGGAGAATAAATTTATTCAAGAAAAAAAAGCAGAGGTAGCGCTTCAGGATCTCTGCCATAGCAGCAATCAAATAAATTAAGATTAAACTTACTTTATGATATTATAAAATACTATTAAACCCGTTACTAAGCCTTTTATTCACAAGTAGGGCGATTATAAGATAAGCACAGTAAAGGGTAAGTTATTCTTGTTCTCCAGACGCTGAGGTTCTGCTGGGCAGGGTGTTCCTGGTGATGCCCCATGGGCAGGGGTAAGGACGGACGCCACCAGGCTCTCACCACCACAACGTGTGCCCTCTCTGCAGAGAGTGACCTGGGAGTCCTGGTGGACAACGAGTTGCCCATGAGCCAGCAACGTGCCCTTGTGGCCAAGAAGGCCAATGGTCTCCTGGGGTGCATTAAAAAGAGTGTGGCCAGCAGGTCGAGGAAGTCATCCTCCCCCTCTGCTCTGCCCTGGTGAGGCCACATCTGGAGCACTGGGTCCAGTTCTGGGCTCCCCAGTTCAAGGACAGGGAACTGCTGGAGAGAGTCCAGCAGAGGCTATGAAGATGATCAAGGGACTGAAGCACCTCTCTGATGAGGAAAGGCTGAGAGACCTGGGTCTGTTTACCCCGGAGAAGAGCAGACTGACAAGGGACCTCATCAATGCTGAGCAATATCTAAAGGGCAGGGGTCAAGCGGATGAGGTCAGGCTCGTCCCAGTGGTGCCCAGTGACAGGACAAGGGGCAAAGGGCACAAACTGGAATACAGGAAATTCCGTCTGAACATGCGGAAAAACAACTTTCCTGTGAGGGAGGCAGAGCCCTGGAACAGGCTGCCCAGAGAGGGTGTGGAGTCTCCTTCTCTGGAGACATTCAAAACCTGCCTGGATGTGTTCCAGTCCAACCTGCTCTGGGTGACCCTGCTTTGGCAGGGGGTTGGACTAGATGATCTCCAGAGGTCCCTTCCAACCCCTGCCATTCTGTGATTATGTGAAGCCAAGCCGAGTTCTGGGGAGCAGCCTGCCCCATCGCTAGCTGCGTTAGCAACGACGGTACAAGTCAGAAATCCAAACTGATGGTCATCAAACAACGGGCATGGATGATCAGCACTTTCTCCAGCCTAACACTTCTCCTCAGACTTGCTCTGATGTATGCAATTACTTTGGGTCTCAAGCGGATACTGCGGCAAGTGCTTCGTTTGACACGGTTTCTCCAGAATCATTAAGGCTGCGTTTCTCATAATGATGAAGTGGTGGCAGTGTTAAGTGTCATGGTGTCAATGATTCTGTGAAGTGACCACATTCATATCTCTGAGATTTTTGTTGTTATGTATAACAATAAAGCATACTGAGTCTTAAAAGCATCTTTTCAAACATAAATTAACAACAAACACCGCTCTCTTGCAAAAACCGTGCTGAAAGATGGTCAAGGCACTATTTTAAAAGCCGTTTTTAAATCTAAATAGGGTGCTGTCTGACAGCTGAGCAGCGTGGCAGGTCATTTAGCCAACTGCCGACCCTCACCGCATCTCCTGGACCGGTGATGGCTCCCCAGAGCACCAGCACTTCTCCATGGACGTCCTGAGTTTGTTCAAACCACTCCGAGAACCAGCACGGTTTAAGACTGCAGTGTCACAATACAGCATTACGTTATATTGAAATGAAATAATTCAACTGTATGTCCAACACCAAAACCTGAGAACTGATTCAGACAGAGTAACAGTGAAGACCTGGATTTCTTCTTTTATAGCCAGAACTGTAAACACTGTTATTCAGTCATTTACTATTTCGTTGAAAGCCAATGCCTGTTTATTATCTGAGGACAGATTACTATGGCTTTTATTATGAAGTAAAAATATATTTGTTTCTAATCATCTATATACTATATCAAATTAATACACCAGGTAAAGAGATAGAGAGGTGTTAAAAATGAGACTTTTAACCAACGCTGTAGGCTATTGACAGAAAATAGATTTTATTGTATTTTTCATTGCCTGGGAACACTAATTTCAGCTAAGATATTCTGTCCCTATATACTCAGCTCAGGCATTAAATATTACATTTGCCCAATTTCCTAACATTTTATATCAAAAATATGGTCATTGCCAACAACTTCCAAAATAAGATTAAACCAAAATTCTATTCTTTGCACAGACTGCTGTATTAGCATACTGCAAAAATATGTAGAGTCCTGTACTTCAAGCTGAGACAAAAATGCCTCTGGTATAAAGTCAAGAAAATTTGAAGTCAGCTGTACACACTGTAACACACTTTTCTCTGAAGCTTCTACATTGGAACACAAAACACAAATTAACTGTCATGTTTAAGCAATTATCTCCTATCAAAACGATCAAAAACCTAATTTACACAAGAGATACAGAGGATGCATTTCCAGTTCTCCCTCTAGCTTCCCCAAGACAGTATAACTGATCTAAACTAATACAGTCACTCATTTTATATAGGTGGGTGGGGAAAAAAGTGGGGGTTTAAAAAATTATTATTTTTTAAATAAATGGAAGAAGTGTGATCTTGTCTGTAAGGAACAGACTGGAAATACAGAATATATGTCAGTACTTGTTTTTACATATTGGGATAGTTGTTAGATCAATGTCCTACTTTTTAATATAAATTTTTTTCTCATAGAAAACTGATAGCACAAATGGATACTACTTGATTTTTCAAACCAGCTTTTCACTGGCCAAGGAGGGAACTAAGCAGACAGAGCAAATTTTGGAGTCAGAGACTCCTGAAACAGAATTTGCCTTTTGCGACCTTGAGCGAGACATCTGCTCCCAGGGCTGGGTCTTATTTGTAAAACTGTAATACTTTAAAGCGTTTTTTTCTTATAATAAATTAATACACACACACACTTTATATATTCTGTCTCCTGCGTGCTATATGCAAATCCCACTAAAATCCATTGCAAATACCAGAGCCTAATTTTAAAAAAGTGACTGAAAAGGCACAATATACAAAAGAACAAAGTCTTTTTGTAACTAAAAATATACCTCCTGTAGATCTGAACTACTTTTCTTCTTGTATTTTTTTTTTTGTTTTCCACGGCCCCTTTGTATATACAATCTCACAGCCTTCTATTAACACTGGTATTGAACTCAGGGCTTTTTGACTAAAGAACGGAATATAATGGACAACTTCTATTCCAAAAGTCAGAAAACGGAACTCTTTGTAAATTATTTAAATTGAATTGGGCACTTAGACTTGTCATATGCCAGGCAGTAAATAATTTTTTTTAATTGCTGAAAAGAGACAACAAGCTTTTGTTTTGGTTTTTTAATACAATTGCCTTTTCCTTCTAAAAAGAAAAAAAGAAAAAAAAAGAAAAAACAAGAAATTCTTGCCCCCCAACCCCTTCATTGCTGCGGCTGTCCTCATGAAGCAGTGATTTGCAAATCTGAAGAACAATCATCCTGGATGAGCTAGAAGAGCCTGATGCAGTGTTGTATGAAAATACTGATGGACCAGTACACCGTTTTATATACCTTCAGCTCTGGTTTTGGTTAGAAGATAAAAGTGTGCTCATTGACACAAAGGCAATAATAAAATAGGTTGTCTTCTCTGGAAACCAAAGGAACCACTAAAATCCCCAAACACCGTAACAAATTTTACTTATGCCAGTTAGTGAAATGTTAAGAGACAAAAATCATTGCTCTGAAACCTGTTTTGTTTCCCATACAGGGGTAAAATCTATCGCTAAGACCTGAATGGCAGTCGGTTCTTGTCAGAAAACCTGAATCCGTTTGCTCTAATATGGAGATACACTTGAAGCACCTTCCTTGGAGACGCAGACGTGAGCAGCATACAAATGAGCAGCAGGCAGGTACTCGAACAAATGCTTGTGAAACTGGGAGTAAGCACTCATGGTAGAATCAGAGATTGGTAGGAGTTAGAAGAGACCTCTGGAGATCATCTACTCCAACCCCCTGCCAAAGCAGGTCCACCCAGAGCAGGTTGGACAGGAACGTGTCCAGGTGGGTTTTGAGCATCTCCAGAGATGGAGACTCCACCACCTCCCTGAGCAGCCTCATCCAGGGCTCCGACACCCTCAAAGTAAAGAAGTTTCTCCTCATGTTCAGCTTTTGCTTTGGACAGAAAACAGCACTTCCGTCCGCTATCTCTAAGAACTTTTCTTGGCCCACAAAGCTGCTTGAAGAAAGATCTACCTGGAAGGAGATGGTTCTGGGCAAACAACAGTTAAAAGTTCCGAAATATGAAATACAAACTTTCCATAGAGTTCTTAAATTCCTTCACACTTCACTGACTAAATACACAGCAAATTAGTTATGACAATCTGTGGTTAACTTTCACTACATTCTCAAAATAGAGAGGGTTCAATTTTGAAATTCGATCAATATTCATACCATCTTACATACCAAGCTAATTGCTAAAAATGCTGCGATATATTCCTCGAGACATTTCTGAGGAACAATTTAAGTATTTGCTACCCAACGTGGATCAATCTCCTGTTTGCGAATATTGATGACTGTTAATGGAAGTATTACATTGTTAGAAGGGTTTCAAAGTGACTTTTACGAGGTATGTAAACAGGATAAAAATAGAACTAAACATATCATAATGAAACCATGAAGGCATAATTTAGATACATGCACAAAATGCAAAGTATTTTTTCCTTTCAAAACCAGAAGTATTAAAACAACAAAAGAGTCACATACAAAAAAAGCAGCTTTAACAAAGGACTGACTCTGAATAGTTTTAAAAATCAGGACTATGTAGCTTTGCAGCAGTAAGGTACATATTACAAGCACATACTCCAAAAAGGCCTGTATTTAAAATTTTCCTATACAATTTTAGAAAGGAGATGGAGCAGCCCTCAGACTACGTGCATAATTAAGAATGAACGCTGCAAACAAAAAACTAATGAAAATCTGGGCAAAGACAACTGAAATCAACTGTACTTTTTATATATTCTTTACCCAAGACCTATTGCCTAGTTTATCGTCTATAATCCTGAAAAAACTCCGGGATTTGCACACTAAGAGCACATGCACGTCAATCGCTGTCACATTCTAATCCAGAAATCTGCATATGTATTTCTATAATAGGATTAAGATAAGTTGTTTTATGAAACTTTATGCAAGTATAAACCCAGAGTGGCCCTGACGGCAGTAACCCTGCTTTCCACCGCGTCTGCCCAGGTCCGTGCATCCCTGCTCCTTGTCCCCTCCCAAAGTTTGTGGTTTCCCTGACTTAAATACTCATTCTCACCAAGTCGGTTTTAACTCAGGTCCATTCCCTGTCTTTGCACCCACCCACCCTGACTCCCGTGGAGGCTGCAATACACGTACCAGCTGGAAAACATCGTATTATCACACTTGGTCTGAGGCTTGGGTCTGACAGAAAATGCTAAATAAAGATTTAGTCGTGTAAGGAAGCTGAACGAGATGGTAATTGTTGGCAAAAATATACATATATATATTTATTCGCCACCCAACTCTGAACACACTGGTGAAAAGCAGAGGATGGAGGAAATAAAAAAATAAATTAATTGCTGACCAGGAAAAAAGTGCAACTTGGGAACAGGAACTACGGAAAACAAGCACACTAAAGCTGCCAGCAACTGTCCAAATATATCTTCCTCTTTTCACACTGTAAAAGGTGAGACAATATCATCGTTTTCTCCCTGCTGAAAGGCCACTAGGAGTCTGCTGTGACGAAAACCCTTTGAGAGAAGCGAGTAAGCGGGCGGAATTACAGGGACTCAGTGGATCCACCTCTAATTGATATAAAACTGAACTTTGTAACACTAATATACATTCAGGTCTTATCACGTATGTGAATTCATAAAGGGAATTTAATTTCTAATAGAAGTCAGATATATACATTATGGAGCATCCTCTGCCTGAAAGGCAAGAGTCTTCTTATCTAGAAAAAGTATCTCAAGTTATGTTTTATGCTGTCCAGTCACTGTAATTATTGCAATGACTTCCCTTTCCCTTTCACTAGGGGGAAAAAAAAATAATTAATGATCTTATTGCATTCTTTAAGGAGAAAAGACACCCTGGTGCCATCTGATTGTTTTAGCCTGATTTTTCCAGGAAACTAATGCTATTATGAGAAGACTAAACACAAAATAATAACATTTGAACCATGTTGTCCAAGTTCTATCAAATTTGGCAAAATGCTAGATGTCTCAGATATGAATTTCACAGAAGTTAGAGACTTTACAGAAAAATAAGACCCAGTGCAGTGACTCGAGGGAAAAGCCACCATAGCTTTGTCCCTTTTTCCCCAGAGAGACGGCAATCCACTAGCTAGTCGTAAGTCAGGTACTGTCTGTCAAAACCACGAGGACAGCGTTCGTAACCCGGCCAAAAACCATTGAGACAGGCTGAATGGAATGGCAGACGTTTGGGACATGGCAGGCAGCTGGGCATCTGACACCAGAAACTAAAATAAGCTGGGAATGAACCTTAGAAGAAATGCAGCTTTTAGGTCTGCTACTCATGGAACAACCTGATTCATGTTTATGGAGTATTCTCAAGCCATAGTACTTAAGGAAAAAAAAAAAAAACAAACCACACAAGCAAAACAACTCTTGAACAGCCAATACATATAAAACACGCTCATGGATAATTTGAGTAAGTCAATACCAATTAAATAAAAGGGATGAAACACACTCCAATCGTTAATGTGACTGGATAGCCTTAACTATCCTGGTAGCAGGCAATATAACAACGTAGATTTGTGCTGAGGTGCTTAAACAAAAGACAGAGCATATCTCTTTTTGTCAAAACGCCCGAGTAATATGATAAACATTGAAAAAGAACAGTGAAAAAACCTCCCACCATTTATTCTTCATACAAATAGATGTTATTTGTGTATGCAGGCTGTCAGGCCCACACGCTCCCTTTTAAAGGCCCACTTGTCCAAGTAGATTTTATTCCAAGAAGTAAATATAATTGAAAGAAGCAAAAATTCCAATAAAATAAGAAACGGAATAATTGATACCCCCCCCAAAATCTAGAGCAGATACAAATTATTGTTGACTCATACTGTAAATTGCCTGTCCACTACAAGCTCTCGGAGTAACGTAACAAGGAAAAAAATGTTTTTCAATCACTGCCATCCATCATCTTGGTAAACAAGTGAAATGTATCCTCTGCCATCTGCTAGCTATTAGTCTGTGTAGTCATAAAATATGTAATGTAATCATAAAAAACACTATTATTACCTACTCTTTCAATTTATAAGCAAGTATTTCTATCTGTCAAATGATTTCATGCTAGCACGGGGCCTGAACCTTCTGCGCTGCTTACCATCAATCTAGTCATCAATCTGAGATAAGTCTGTCTCCTGGTCGCTCCTCCTATGTTGGAAAAATACTCCACGTGGCACTACTCTATCTGATCCCAGAAAAAATCATCCGAAGAGAAGGGGCAGGAATTGATCGTCAAGGACCTCAACGGTTCAACAACAAGAGCCATGAGGCAGTCACTGCTCTTGTTCAGACAGACGTGGATACCGCCAAGAAAGAAGTTTCTTTTCTGAGATTGGTTTTTTTCTGGACCATATTCCATTCAGTTTTGATACTTACAGTTAAACACACTTGTATAAGAAAGAGCCCTAGAAAAGCTACAAATTTATCACATTTTTAATTTTAAAATTTAAATTAATTTAAATTTAATTTAATATTAAAATTAAATTTTAATTTTTAAATTAAAGATGATAATTAAAAATTTCTCATCTTAAAGGGTACAGTAGAAACAGCTTTATTCTAAAACATGTAAGTCAAAGGAATAACTTTTTTTAAAAAAAAGATTTGCAACCAAAACTATCCATTAGATAGCAAACAAGTTAATGAGCAACTCTGAGGAGGGAAACTAGTAACAATTTTCTAGTGACACGTATTATAAAAATACTTTTAAACAACAGTACTGATCTTATTACTAGTCATTTCTCAGTGAACTGAAAAGCCAAGGTCACATTAAATGACATCTGCTCTTTCCACCAGCTCACAGAACTCGCCAGAGTCATTACACCATCTGACCAAGTTGCAACCAAGGGTCGAGTTCTAGAGCTTGGACACCTATGCCATATTTTTGGACACCTTATTACATATGCTTAATTTACAGCAGAAAAACCAGGGAAGACTCTGCTTAAGTAGAGTCCTTTCCTCTCAGCTAAATACCCAAGGCAAAGGTAATGGTGCGAGTGAGACATGAGCCACCACTGAAGGTGCAGGTGGCCCCTGTTGGTTGATACACACAGGTGATTCTCTGCTGGCTCCAGGGCAAGAATCTCCTCCTGCAGTGAGGGAACGACATTGAACAGCACACCATGGGAACACCTGGGGTTTTGGTGGCCTGCCAGGTGCCACTGTTAATTGAAATGGTAACTTTTTTTTTTGTTTGTTTGTTTTTTGTTTGTTTGTTTGTTTGTTTGTTTGTTTGTTTTTTGTTTTGTTTCATTTTGTTTTGTTTTTTTTTTTAAGATATAACAGATCCACTGGGTGTGGATGGACTTGGAATGAACGCATCCCTCAAGCTACAGAAGGACCTCTTCTTTCTTCAGCTTGGCCATTGCAGCACCAACTCGGTCATAACTTGTCAGAACCCTCCATTTTCTTTCATGTCTAGGCCAGTAACATTCTGACATATTCCAAGAACTCTACCGGTAGACCCTAAAAGCATGGTCTAGGGGCCCAAAGCAATTAATACTGTAAAAACAGAGCCAAAGGGACAGGAAGAAGATTCTACTCTAGAAACATGAGCATGGGGTCCATGCTATTGAAAACCACCCCCCATGCCATCGCATTGCTTTTTTGGGTAAACACCTGAATCTCTGCGGCAATCTGGATTTTACTTTGAGGAATAGCCACTCATTTGAGTAGATGTTGCTGCCGGTCTAGTTTGGGAGCCCTTTAATGAACAGAAGTCACTCAGACTCCTGAAATAAGGAAAAAAACTCAACCAGCTCTCTCAAACACACCCATCTCCTGAACCTCATGTAATGATCTTCTCCACCTGTTAAATAGTTCTGCAGCTCGTAAGGCAGACCCCAAAAAAGCCACCAGCCCTATTGCAGACAAGCAGCAAGGAGGTGGACTAAAGGTAGCTAAAACTCCACCTTCTCCCACACTGCCCAGTGAATCTCTAATAAACATACGGCTTCTTATGCGCAAGTAGAAAAATATAACTTAATTACCACTTGGCAAAGCGTATCTGCAATAAATATCAAAGTACTATTTTCTAACAAAGAAAAGGCAGCATAACCAGAAAGTAAATTATAGCTATTAATTCCCCACCCAAATTTCTGATGTTATCCATTATATATCTTTGTAATTCTATTACGAGTTCACGACAGTCAGATATTGTTAGAGCAGCCCACTACTTTTAAGTGACAGCTCTCTCACTTGAGATATCAATTGGGGGGGGGGAAAAGTTAATAATCCAAGTAGAGTTCAATTTCTTGCTATTGCAGTCAACGTTTTAACTCTCCATAACAAATGGCCAGACAAGATTTTAACTCTATAATAAATGGCTATGCCGTGTTTTAACAACCCGTAACAAATGACTGTGCAACACAACAATAAAGTATCTTCCCTAGTTTTAGATTAGCAAATGAGGAAGGTGAATATGAAAAAGAGGAGACTTGGATGCAAGATCAGCACACCTATTCATATTTTCAGGAAACATCTGATTGCGAGACCAAAATTGTGCATAAATTGAGGATTTTCTTGCATTTCTAATGCATAGCTTTTAAGATACAAATAATACTATATTATCAGGAAAAAATGTATGTATTCAGCACTTCAGATTCCACGATGTATTTACTAAAAGTTTAGGTAATGGTGCACTTACTATGATTAACTACAAGAAAACTTTTCATAGAGCTAGATGTTAATCTTCAACTGGTTTTGGTAATACATAGTCCACCTCTCCCAGACCGCACTCACCCAGCTGGTTGGAGGCCTTCATGTGCTAAATTTACCTTAACACTATGTATTCCTAAGGCAAGGACTATCATCTTCATCTCTGTGCAATACACAGTGTCCTTCCCACAAGAGTCTATTGGCAAATAAAGATGCTAAATAGAAACTCTGAAGCATTAAGGTCAAGTATGTCAGCCAAGGTCACTGGGGAACATAACAGTGGAATTCAACAACAGACCCACCAGGACACTAAGTCAGTGCAACAAGTTCTCTAACAACTAAAAAGTGTTTTATTAACATTTTTATTTCTTGTACAATATTCAGTCTCAAAGAACAGATAGATATATATATACTTCCTTACATGACAAAAAAAAAATCAAAATCAATAGGAGACTAGCAGCTGGATTATTAAAAATACTTAGGGCCTTTCAGGTATTAGAAAGGTGTCTCCAGAGGCTCTCAAAAGTCCAAATGCTTAATTCCTACCTAATTCCATACATACAAATAGGGTCTTAACCCTTGTCTCTTGACAAGAGATTCTTACTGAAACTCAGAATAGGGGCTGTGCTCCCATTTTCCAAGGCTGGGTCCACGCTTGGCGATTCACTTCAAGTGCTGTGATTTCAAGTGGCTTTTAAGGGGATCAGAGACTGACATAAAAATATAAGCGTATCAGGTGCCTAGCGTGTTATTTGCTTTGTCCCTTGCAACGATGATCCAGTGACCTACCAAGTTAACCTTAGGTGAACAGAGCGCTGTAATATTCCACTAAATCAGAATGCATTCCAACTTCTAGTTTCATATTCTAGAGAAATATCCCCTTTCCGAGCAGACTTGAAGCATTTCTGATTCTAGTATGAGCAGGTATAAAGGGATCTTAAAAAAAAAAAAAGTCTCTAGAAAAATACGTCGCAATTTTCTCTCAAAAGCTGTAAAATTAGTCATCGTAAAGAAGACAGCTTAGTTTTATTTGCAGTATGAAACTGCTATATGTTAGAATATTTCTTAAAATATTTTTTATAGCAGTTTCTCAGTCAAGTGGCCAAAACTTCCAGAACATGGTACATGGATGGGTTTTTCTGCCATGCGTTTGGGATGACGGTCATAATTCACCAGCAGCGAGTTCCCTGAACTCAGGGAACACAAGTGCCACGTCTGTATCAAACACACGGGTTTTGCTTTAAAAGAAAATACGTTCCCAAAACATGTACCCAATGATGTATTTTGGAAAAGCTGTACAAGACAGACAACATAAACACCTCTTCTCTCAGTATTCTCACCGTAATTCACACAGACAGCATCTTAGACTTTCAAAGACACTTGCTATGAGGTATCGGGTAAACTAACTTCTCATTCCTGAAAATATCATTTACAACAGTGACAGCTTCAGCTCCTTGCACTTCACCAACACTGCAGTTGAGTCCCTTTCTTCAAAAGAGAGCAGTGCTCATACTGAACAGAAAAAAAAAATAATTTCCACAGACACGAAAAGCGATCAAACCTTACGGATATCTTTATCTTCAGCCATCTATTTAATTTTTTGTAAACCCTTGATTAGCTAGAGGGTTACATGAGAAAAACCCTACACCTTCCCCCTTTTATTTGCCCTCCAGGAAGACACATAACAGTAATTTCATGTTTTAATGAGGTTATCCACTACTTTGAGATCCTTTATTCTTTGGGGAATATTACCATTTTGAAGCTATGGAACTCGATGCACACACCACACCACCAGTTTTTTTCCAAAGCCAGCCAAAAAGAACGGAATTCTCTACAGAGAGATGCGTGACCTCCCCATCTCAGCATTATCACTGAATGGGGACTCATACTACGCATTTGAGAAACAGAAAATGAATGTATGTAAACAATGTTACAAGACAGCAGAACTAAACATTTCAGGAGCTACAAAGCACTCCATAGTAGTGCTCCATATTTTTCAGCCGAAAAATATCAAACCAGACTCCAACAGGTAAAATCCTAACACTGATTTAAAAGCAATGAAGATCTATTACCTCAGTATTCTTAGAGGGCATCAGTTAAAAGCTTTAGATGAAAACAAACAGGCTTGATATGTTAAATTAATCTGCATCTCACCCCAAATCAGAAACGGGATCTAAAAAATCTGCAAAATACACAGCAAACTCCTTCCTGCAGCTTCCAAAGGAGGATGGCTGAGCGCTGGACCTGCCTGCCAAGAGCTGCTGTGAAATCTCCATCCTCAGGGATTTTCTGAGCTTGACTTAACAAGACCCCGAGCCACCGGACTCCGCTTTGAAGGCAACCCTGCTTTGAGCAAGAGGCGGGACTAGATGACCTGAAGGACACCCTTACAACTGAAATTATTCCCCAATTTACCATACCATACACTGGAGAAGCCCTTAATAGAGAGCAGTTAGAACTGCGAAATGCACGTTCAGGACCTGAATAATGAATTTCTCAAACAAACAAAAAAAAATTATATTAGTATATTATTCTGAAAAGGTGATTTCTGTTAAAAAAAAATAATTAGTTGGAACGTCTTCAATTAAACCAATGGAGATGTAGTATTTTGACAGAGTTGGTAAAAAAAGGACTGCAGGTCCCAGAAGCTTAAGGCTGTGTTTGAAGAGGCTTTGGCACCGTCCCTCTCCTTGGCCGCCCTGGCAAACGTCCTCATCCTTCCATAAATTTGGCATCGCAGTGGAGATGGCTGAGCCTCCTGGCGAGAGCCTGACCTCATGAAATCCTCTTCACTGCGTGTCCAACCCTTCCCAGGGCTCAACAACTTGAAGGCTTTCTAGATTAACAGGTCGTACCCTCCAGGAAAATGAGTGAAAACGACGGCACCGAAACACACAGTGATTCCAAAATTTGGTTTTTAACTTCAGCTAATGTTAAAACAAACACATGAAAACAAAACAGCGCAAAGGCATATTTCTTTCCCTGCCTCAGTTTCCTCACCAGCGAGAGCAAACTGCTTAAGCCAAAATTATCCTGCATATCCAAATTTCTCTTACCGTAGCTTTTTCTTTCCATCAGGGAGTTTCTCATCTCCCTTGAAACCAGATCGCACAGATTCCCCCTTTCCCCCGGGGTGTTCCCCCAATCCTTGGGGAAACACTGCTCCCATTACAACTTCCAGCTCCCTTTGTATGCTGACCCATCGATCAGACTCACAAATCTCTTCAAAACCACCTAAGACACGATTAACCCCGTCTGAGTTCAGATGTGAAAAATCAGTTTGTCTACCCAGTAGCTATTCCTTTACCAAGGACGCTCCCTTTAATCATCAATTGAAATATTAACATCGTTATCGTGCCTGTGCCAGGTGAAGGTTTTGCACGTCACCACCCGTGGGTTCGGTTTCCCGTGGCGTTTTCAGCCCCACATTTGTACATCTTCCACAGCCCGGCGTCAAACAGAATCCATACGCAGAAGACACCAGATTACCTGACGCATCGCAGCATCCCTTCAGCCGCGCGCCAACGAGAATCCCACCCACGCCAGAGCCTAACGAAGTTAATGAAATTTTCTAACAATTTAAATCAATCCAGGTCCTTCCCTGCTGCCCTGTCCAGAGTCCCCTCCTTCGCTCTGGCATTTTAATGATTGCGAGGTGCACTGTTTCAGAAAGCAGGCACAATACCGGAGGAAATAAGAGAAGCTTAAGGTTAATATTTGCTCTGAGCAGCTTTCTGAACCAGCCTTGCATGGTTTTATACAAGCACCAGCAATGACACCAAAGAACAATGTGTCCCTGCCTTACTGTTGCTTAAACCAGCCTCACAAATGTGACTTATAGTTAAAAAACCAAAAGCCAAATATTTCTCACTATTTTCAATAGTCTGAGAAGTACTCAACACACCTCCATTGGCACCCCTTCCCTGAAATACAAAAATCACTGGATATACTGTGCCTTCCTGATTTTAAGTTTTTCTGTAAGCATTTCTTTGCTGCCTAAATGCCAAATTTTTGGGCTGAATTTCAAGGCAGCTGCTCATTCCAAGTTGAAATGGAAGTTTTTTAACCCCTTGGTTTACACCGGTAACTGGAGGTCAGGAAAAAATAAAATGTAAATTTATTTTATCTGTTACACAGAGCCAAACTGAATGATTACCTATGGTCTAAGACATGAGAGAATTATTTTTCCTGAAGCCTCTAATAATTCTACTGAGGCTTATTTTCGAAATATTTTCAAATTAATTTTTAAAAAAGCAAACTTGAAAGGTCAATGTCAATCCCGTTATTTCAGATGGTCTTTACACAATTTACGAATGTAAGACATTTAGTGTTGCCCACAAATTTAATTAGTCTCTGAATCAGAGTATCCAGATTACAGAAGCACCACAAAACCCACTGTGCTGCTAACAGCATGCAAGATGATCAAGTTTGTTATGTATTTTAGGAAAAATTAATTCTCATCTAGTTTATATTGTACTATAGTCTGATTCCCCCTCCCCTGCCCAAAACTTAGTTTGCATCAAAATTCTTCTTTACAATGGTACAACTGTGAAATCCCAATTAGACTGAGCAAACCTGCACGTGGTATTTTAGCACATCCGAGAAATTGAATTCATTCTTTAAAATACTACGCACCATCATATGGTATTTTATCCGAATTTTCATCATTCGTACAAAAGAGCTTGCAGTGATTTGTTACACACAAAACACACATTCCCTCTTCCTCAATACACTGCACTTGCGTTGTCACCTGCTCATTCTAAAAGTAGCCTAACTGTGCACACGACAATGTATGTACGCGTGGTTACGTTCTCCAGTGGTACAAATCCTTTGTGGTTATCAAGCAAGCAATGAATTGTATTACGATAGTGATAAAGCTCATGTGTGAACCTTACAAAAGATGGATGACCCCTTTTTTCCCCCCCCCCTCAAAGGGGACTTCCACTGTTACAATAACGACGACTGGCAAAATAATCATGCCATCAAAAGGCTTAACTGATTCAGCTGGAACTCGAGATCTGTCAGTAAAGCTGCTCGCAAAGGTTACTGAAAATGCTCATGATCCTTGCAGAAATGGCCCTAGATAACAGTTTCTCAGATAACATTCTCTGAAATGGTATTTAGCTAAGTGAAATCAAAGAAAAAAAAAAAGTGAGAAAAATTATTCACCTGTCCCACATATACTGAAATTTGAACTTTATGTAGAGGCGCACATTTGTATACTAGCTTTAAAAACTGATAAATCTTTAAAGATGTACACCTGGAGAAGTACCTAGCAAGCAGTAGAAAAACCAGCAATAGTTGTTTTAAATGGACTGCACATTTAAATCTTAAAACATAACAGTTAAAACCAGCGAAAAGTACCGTGCATTGGTTCTTCCATGATAGAATTGATTATAATGACAAATTCTACCTTGCACAGTGTTTTTGTGCGCTTGGAACAGTATTTCCAAGGAACGCTCACGTACAGATTAAAGTTCCACCCACTGCATCTGAACACTCATGGATTAAGGAAACCCTTGCAATGGTCTTACAAACAAATAAGAAACCCGCTCAGCAGCTACTTACAATGAAACATAAAATATCCCCCCTAATTTACAAGTATAAAAAGACTCAGTTATAGGCGAGAGCACCACATACAACTAAGCAGAATGCTAAAAAGCTACTTCTTATGTATTATTAACAGCAATATTCAGCTATTTAGCATTAAAGAATAATAACACTAAACCCTCCCTTGGAGGTGATTATTTTCATTGTTGATAGGTCAGTAACTGAGATTTCAGGAGTTAACCTCTGACTAAAAGACATCAAGTCTTTTTAGGTCATGAGGTCCTATATGAGGTCTCTCAGAAGACGAGCATAAAAGTCCTAAAATAACAAGCACACACACAGGTTTCTCTTAATTTGCCCTGTTGGATTCCTATAATAAGTGCTTAACAACTCCATCCCCAGAGCAACTCTGCAGTCATCAACAACACCATTTACCACATGATTTAGCAAACATATTTCCAAGATTTTCACTTACATGTGCTACACAGAGTTGGAATAGGAATTAATGTAAGGCAATTTATGGGCAATATCGTTCTTGCCTTCACAGTTCTTCTCATATCTGATCCAAGAGGAGAAAGAAGCTGAATTTCCAGGAGGCACACAGAAGTTGTAATGCTCTAGGACCACTCTCCTCCCCTCACATTTACTGCCTTATGGGCAGTCAGTCAAAGATTGTGCCCTTTCTCACTTCCAGCACAGGATTTGGGTTTGAAGCAAGATAATGAATAAATAAATAAATAAATATTTTAAATGTAGTAGCATTCACATAAACCAGTGGTGGAACACACACCGTTCGTAACATTCACAATGAAGCATACAGCCATCTTCCACAAAATCACAGAATCATTTTGGTTGGAAAAGACCTTTAAGATCATCAAGTCCAACCGCTAACCCAGCACTGCCAAGTTACCACTAAACCACGTCCCTCAGCACCACAGCTACACATCTTTTAAATACCTCCAGGGATGGTGACTCCACCACTCCCCTGGGCAGCCTCTTCCAAGACCACTCGTTACAGCTCTGAAATATTCATGACTTGGGGGGGGGGAAACCAACTAAAACCCAACAAAAAACCAACCACACAAGCATGGTTTCTATTTTCCCCTCTTTAATAAAAAGAAGAAAAAAAAAAAGGAAGAGAGCAGGAGTTGCAAGTTACAGCTTAACGTCAATTAACTTCAGTTTCCAGAGAAATACAGGAGTAAATAGTGCAGGATGGATAAATGACTGAGCTGCCATCTGCTTCTGTTCTCAGCAGCTCTTTGGAAACACAGCTACCTCAGTGAAGTGTTTGCCAAATACTGGAGGAAAGAGGGCAGTACGTAACCTGAGGGGAGCGAGGCAACGAAGCAAAGCTTTGATATCCACTTGTCTGTAGGAGTTACCTACATCCATCACCTTCCTCATCCCAAACCAGAGATTTGGGATGTTGTGTTCAGCTAACACAAGCACCACGCGTGTTCTGGATCTGCATCCCCCTGTTTTGATGCTCCTACACCTGCTGGTATGCAGAACCAGTCAAACAGAATATTTATTTGTCTGGAGATGTTCCTACTCCCCCAATAAAACAACATCCAGCTGCACGGAGAAACTTTTAAACCTTTGGTGTGTTTTCAGTCTCTTTAAAATGCAACTAATCAGATTACAAACAGACTTTTTAACAGGTTAATTAGAGACCAGAGAAGTGTAAACTCTGACTTCCTTTTTTTGCAAAAGTATTTTTCATCTGCTTCTGTGACATACATTACTAGCTAATTAACTACACACACCATCCAGAGATGTCATTGCAAAAATTCATTATCCCAGGTACAAATACCACTCAACTGGCCGCCGCCTTAATAGTTGATAGAGACGAAAACTAACAGTATTTTATTCACCCATCAGTTTCTTTCAAATGGCAATTGCCCAAGGAGCAACCTGAATCACAGTTATACACACTTCAGTTAACGCACAGCTAGTATTTCTTACCCGTTTCCGCATCCCCTCCACACTGTGGTACAACACCAAGAAACCTAACGCTACACAAGTTATGAGACACTGCTGCATCGGCGGCAGCATAGTGCAACACACACACACACACGCACACACAAAGACAAAAAAATCATTAAAAAAAATTAAAAAATAAAACAGACTTGATTTTTTTTTTCCAAGCTCCTCTTAAAAAAAAATACAAAAATTCATCCAGAGGCATACCAAGTTAAAAAAAAAAAAAAAAAAGTGTAAAAAGCAGATGAGCTAGGAAAAAAAAACCACCACATTAGCACACACAAGCACAGCCAAAACAAGCTTGATTTCTTTTGCCTGGTTTTACGTGGTCATATAGATCAGAGCCACAACATCTCCCCCTCAGAGCTTCTTTTCCTTTCACACCAGTTCTCAGATTCCAGCAAAACGCAACTCTTATCTTTTTTGTTTGCTTTGTTATAAAATGTACAAATACTGTAATTTAAGCCAAACTTGCAGATGACTTTTTTAATTTACATCAACTTAATGATCCAGTTTATCTCAAATTTCGCTGGCTATAAGAATTAAGAGTCTCTGAATATTGCTTATTCACTATTTGTGAGGGAGTTGTTCTGGATGCTCCAAGTAAACTATACAGAAAAATACCATTAAAATGTCTAGTTCAGAAACAATGATAGAATTTCTCGACAGGTCAAAAAATGTTGCATTTTATTATTTTGACCAAAAAATTCTAATAGAAGAATTACTTTTCAATTCCAATCATTCTCTCCTGAGAAGTAGTACAATGAAAGTCGGGCAGTTTAGTCATTGATGATTTAGTAACAAATTTACAATGTATACAACGCCCTAAAGCAAAATACACAGAGAAAATAAGTCCATCCAAATAATCCAATGACATAATACAAACTTGCTATTCAAAGAATCCACCAAATGAAACACTATCTCAAGACGTTTCAGAGTAGTTGCAGCTAACACTACAGCAATATACTTGTCTTGGACTGTGCCCACCAAAGATTCTAAAAATATGCTTGAAATTATCCTTTTAGCCAAAGTTTTCAAGATAAAACCTCTTAGAATGAAGCGAGTGCCAGCAGTTTTGAAACAACAACTCCTAATTTTTAGAAAAGAGGTAGAGATATTGTGGAATAAGGGAATATGAAAATGAAATGTGTAACTACGGTGAAATCTGCATCAGAGGGAAATGAGACAAAATGGGCAGAATTACTGTCAAATCCCCAACTGTCCAGAGTGACGGATCCCAGGAAAAACCCTGCCACAATCATGAGAAAACCTCAGCTGATCAGCACTCATCATTCTTTTCCTACCTTCGACATTTCCAACTTAGTCTAGAAGATCAAGATTTTGGGCTTGTTTTGTAAAACTATCAGATTATGATATCCTGGAAGACATCCAAAAACCAATGCTTTTTTTAAGCTCCGAGTGCCCACCTTGAGTGTCTTCCCCAATAGAAATTCAAATACATTAAAATGTTTATTTCGGTATAGAAGTTGGCCCCAAATAAAAGCTTGATGACCTAAGAAGGTGGATGTCCTTCTTTCTGACCACAACACCAAGAACACAACGTGGAAAGTTTCACACATGACACAGTAGCATGGAACAGCCTCTGTTAAAGAGATGTCATTGCTAAGCGTCAGTGAGGACAATTATTATCCACCGATTGGCACATCTCACCTTTTACCTTCTACACTAACCAAAAGATTAAGGAATTTGGGGTTCAAGAACTGGAGTTTCTCCTGTTCCAGAGAACAGGAGCAAGAAAGCACTCCTGAAAGAGAGAAAAAGTATTTCTGAGGGCATGTCAAGCCCGGAAAAGCTGAATGCCTGGAGGTCAGCTTTAGGTCAAGATACACCTTCTTCTCCTTCTTCCCCTTGCCACACAGCAGAAACAAAGCTCCTGGGCTCTTCTACAAGGAGAGACAGTGAGGGCTATCAAAGAGACATCTGCAGAGCTCTTAACAAAGAAACTGATCTAAATCAAACACTCCTGGATGCAAATGGAGCGTTAAGTCAGATGACTTATGGAAAAGTTCTAAATTTATCATGGAAAGATAGCAGCAGCTTAATTAAGGCTGTTATCAGCTTCCTCTATGAATATTTGCTCTCAGCTCTCGCCTCAGACATCTGACTTGACTTAGCAACTAATATACATGAAAGAAAGGGTTTGATACTTGTAGGAGAGTTATGTACAAATACACATTTGTCAGGTTCCAATTTTGATCTCTTTTGCCATGAACGACTTGTTTCTTCAAGTAGATTCATGCTAAAAAATTGTTTTCATTTAAGCACATTGGTTTTGATAGATTGAGTAACTGGTGCTTCTGGTGACCTAGAAAGGAACATTTAGTTCAAGACGGCATTTACTGATAGCTACACAAGTTTGTTTTATTAATTTATCTCCAAACATTTCAATACCAAGAATCAAGGCCTGTATTCATTACCGTCTTGCCTTTTATGAAGTTACTAGTGTTCACAAAGATTACAATTATGATCCTTCTGAGCTGACGGTTATTGAAGATCTGCTTTTGTTCTGCAGGTAACTGAGGTTTATGTAAAGAATATTCCAGCCTGAATATTGGCTTTTTTCCTACTTTTTATGCTCGATCTTTCTTGCCATGGAATCCATATATTTTCAAAAACATATTACAGCTTAATACAAATGTACACAATTCTTAAAAGTTTCTTACTACAAAAAAAGGCAACTTGAAAATGATTGATTTTTTTTATTCTTCTTCTATAGTATTTTTGTCTCCCTTTGTGAAACACATGAACTTAGCCTCTGAAAACCATTAGACTGCACAAGACCACACAAAAAGAAAAGTGCTAAAAACCTTTAGGAAATTATCATTACTTGGAAACTAGACACGATGCCCCAAGGTGACACTGAAAGTAGAAAGTCAATGGGGGACATGGCCTGTTCTATCGTAGTCCCGCTGTCAGCACATTCTCTCCGTGACCAAAGAGAGGTACAAAGATGATGTATTATTGCAAATGGGGAGCAGTAGCTGACAAATACTTTCCAGGTTCTTTACAAAAAAGCAAGTCCCAATCCTTCAAGTTGATGTATGAAAGCCAGAGACGCTCCAGGCAAGTGTATAGGGAAAAATTAACATGCGCGAGGTCACATCAAAGCCACGCGTTTCTTGCGGACAATCCTTTTGCTGATACTCTCTCAACAATTTTAAAGCTTCCGAAAGAATACAGGTGTTCATCTGTGAACACCATTACCTTTATCAACTGCCATCACTGTTTTTACAATGTGGTAGCTAAAAATAAACCAAAAAAGCATGGCAAAAGCTATGGGGAAAGAAATAAAAAGAGCAGGTTTTAGAATAAAACCAAACCAAAGTACTTTTTAAAAAGCAGCTAAAGCCACCAAGTGAAGATTGAATACTTGCTCCTCACATCATTTACAGATCCCTAAAGGAAACGATTTGCCACTGTCCAACAACACTGAGCAGTTGATGATAACATCTATATTTAGGCTAACACTTTCAGATATAAAAGATGGTGGCTTTTTTTTTTTTTTTTTTCCCCGAAATATTCTAACAAATTCATTTTTGGAGAAGGTTATTACTACTCAATAGGGAAAAAGTAGTAACAAGCCTTTGCCAAGTGAAATTATCACCGTATTTGTCAAAGATAAAAACTTTCCAAAACATTCCTCTTCTGTCATCTGCCATGGCAGAAAAACTAGTGAGCCAAAAAAGACACCAGCTTAACATGGTCTTGCCAACAGAAGGCAAGACCCATACTCATTTCAAGGGAAAAACCAGTGGTATACTGGGAGTTTTGAGATGAGAACCCCATGAAAGGCAAGAACAATATAGCTGTCCTTGCTATTCTTGGTAATACCTAGGTCATGATACCTATAAACCACCTTCTTCATGTAGAAAGCCTTACAAAACAGCTTACCCATCAAACTCAGAAGATCCTATACCATAGAATAACTGCCTGTTAGTATCTAATATACCCAGCTCTGCACTGAAAATGTCATTTAAAGCTTCATCGTGATGCCTCATTGCACTTATAGCTGTACAACACAGTAAATATATATATATATATATACACCCCCTGCTCCCTGTCCCACCCTGTGGCAGAAACGAAGCAAAAAACCTGGGGCTTCACATGTGCAAAGCTACACAGCAAGAGAAATGCTGCTTTTTGCAGCCAAAATGAGGATGGATTCAAACCACTTTGGAGATGTTACAAACCGGGACCTGGAACTTCACAGAATTACACAGAATTTTCACATCTCTGCCCGAAGTCACATATATTTTTCTGCTTTATTTTTAGATAAGTCAAAATATAGGTGAAAACTGACAATATATTATTGGAGTATTAAGAACTTTTATAAGAACACATAAATAAAAATTATCCTGAAGAGTCTGAATGACCTGGAAGGGAAAAAAAAATTAAAAATCTCTTCAATGCTTAAAAATCTCTCCAAAGTCTTGCTTTTCCACATAAACAAGGGACAAAGGAATTAGAATATGTATTCCATGGAACATTTCATTAAAGGCCAAAAGCACGTATTTCTTTATTTTTGTACTCTGGCATATTTTTTTTTTTTTTTCCCCCCCAGCCTCAGCAAATGCAGCAGGTCTCAGCAAGATATTTAACCAGGCTAAGAGACACCCTGATTGAAGTTCCGAGAACAAAAGCAGGCTGAAAACATGTTCCATTTGGTATTAAAAATATTTACTTCCATCATTGTCTTATGCAATTCATAACCGATTAAAAAAATCCAACATTTTTAAAATACAGAAAATTTTCATTACGTATGTCAAAGATTTTTTTTAAAAATTAAAAATATCTAATTTAATTTTCAGTCTGTTTAATGAATCCCATCGGTTATTCATACATTCTTTATCATTCTCTTTGGCTACCAATCAAAGTTCTGCTGGAGAACAACAAGGACAAAAAGCAAGCAGGATCAGGAGTACGGTTTGATTTCCTTACACTAACAACTGTCATAAATTATTTACTGAACTTCAAAGCTTTGAAACTGATGATGAATATGGTGGGAAAAATAAGATGTGTTTGTTTACTATAAATTATTTATTACATATGTTTTACAGTATAAGATATGCACAAAATAATAAAAATGTATTACGTTCATTTCATTAAAATTTACTCTTCTTTCTATCCATTCAGATATTATGAAATTTCAGTAATGAGATACAAAAAGTCTGACATCTTGAGGGGGGGAAAAAAAAAGGATTACATCCATACTTTGCAGTAAAAACCCTACATCTGTATATGCAAAACATTACTCGAGACTAGACAAAATGAAGTCTTGAATCAAAATAAACTACTTGCATAAGCCGACTCAAGTAATAAAACATTTAGAGCCCAGAATGCGAGCGATAGCTGAACTCAATTCATATCCAAAACAGCCAGATCAAAGAATTAACACGTCAGTCCTTCTAAGCAAAGCAGGGTTTCAAACCAGGCCAGCAGTTAGGGATCCAAATTTTCTTTTGATTAAAAGTAAGTCCGGGCTGGCCGGTTGTGTGCCAGACAGCTATTGTTTTTAACGTGCCTTAGGTCAAACGTGGCAAACTTCGCACTTCTAACCAGCGCTGTTTGTAATAGATTGGATGAAACACGTTTACAAAAGAATCAATAAATGTAAAGACTGGAAAGAATTAGAGAGGCTTGCAGGCTTGTACCTATTGTCTGGGGGAATTAGATGTCAGTTTGAGTATTATAACTCCAACAAAGGTTTCCTAGCTTTAATTTACTAGAACACATAATGGGCGATGTAGAAGCTGGGAAACACTAGTCAAGTCTGAATACATTACTTAACAAACAGTTTAACGAATGTTACAAACATTATTATAGTCCTGGCATTCGTTCTCTGCTCATTCAGTTTTACTTCGCAACCTTATCATGAAAGGACATGTTTGAGTCTCAGAATCAAGAAACGCTACAACATGCTCAAAACATGCATCTAAATAAATGGCATCTAAATAAATAAACAGCAATGCTAAAAGCTAGATAAATAAATAGTGGTACACAGCTTTCCAGTCTGTCTCACACAAACAACATATATTTCCGCATAGCTCCCGTACTTACAGGTTAGCTATGCTACATCCTAAACACATACCTCCGGAAAATCTCCCATTTGTAAAGTAAACAAATGTATCAAAAGAGATGAGTAAATAAACATAGGCCACAGTGGAAAGAAAAAAAAAAAACAAAGCCACCAACACACTCTTTAAAACTGAAAAGCCTGGGTGATACCAGAAAACATAGCCCAAGTCTGGTTCACTCATAAAAAGGAGTAATAATGTCTTTCCCGAGAATGTTTAACTCCTCAAGTCGCGCTTGTGAAACAGAACATCCATACCCTTTCCTAATTCAGTATTTCAGTCATCTTATTTTTAGTCCTCAGTTCGATCTGACTTTAATTCAAAGGTACAACCTAAATCAGAAAGGCACAACTTCTGCACCCCAATAAAATAATTAAGACATAAGGTGTAGTTTTACACTATGCTGAACTTTAAGGTTTACCTTTGATTACCACAATGTATTTTCCCCACATTATCTGATTTATAAAGTAGAAAATGAGGAAACGGTGATGCACAAACTATCCATAAGCTTTTCCAGCTAAACCATATGGTCTAGTGTTCCAACAGACAAAATGAAATTTTAAACACACAATAGGGTTGTTTAATGCCATATTCCACTGGGTAAAATTGGATACAGAAGGTTGGATTTCTCCATCCCAGGTTCCCTCTTCAAACCACAAACTGTTCATGTGCAGCTGATAAGTACAGTATCTCTGAAACTCCCTTTATAACCCAGTGCATACATTGAAACAATCACAGGAGTGCATTTTTTTTTTTTTTTTTTTTCTTTTTCCAGGGAAATGTGTAAAGGACTCAAGTTCTGAAGACAGAAATGTATTCTATCATAGGGTTTTTGAATAACAAGTTATTGAGTTCTTGTTCTACCGTGATGGGAAAGCCTCGCTCGGGACTTCTTGGTTCACGTGACAAGAAGTTGCTATAACCATAAAGAAAAAGGTATAGGTATATCTGCATTACAAAGAATGTCCTTGTTACTGAGAGGAAAAGACTTTGTCGATATTACTACTCCCTGAAAAAGTACACATAACCTATGTTCATTGCTATGTATGAAACGCTCGCGTGTCCGTATGTGAGGATGTTGGTGGAGTTTGTTCCACAGCGTTAAGTTTTATTTTCTATCCCGTCAGGTTAACACGCTCGCGTGTGCCCTAACACGTATGAAGTACTTGCTACTCGCTACACCACAACTGCAGCAACAAATATGCATATTTGACATTCCGCTTTCTTCTCATTTAAATCTACTTTAACAACTTGAGAGCCTTGTCACTGGGACAGCCAAGGTCACGATTTTTTGAAGAAGGTTCAGTGCAGGCAAATCCCAAAGGGCTACAGGAGTCTCTCTTTGTCTGGTCACATCAAAAGGAAGTTTTAAAAAGGGTTAATCATGGCTTTAAAGTAAAAAGGAAGTGCACTCCACAACAGAAGCTGCCGTTTATGCTCCTTTGGGCTGTTCATTGTGGAAATGTGGTTGACAGAAATTGGGATGAAAAGCTTAGAAACGGCTATTCCTAGAAATAGCTGCCTCAGAAAAAGAGGACACCCGATTAACCTTTCGGTATATCATTAGCCTAGTAAATTGTGGCATTCCACAATGCAGAAATGCATTATGCAGTGCCTTCTCCGAAAAGAAATCTTATTCAAATTTATATTCCAGCATATTCCTTATATTTATGCTATTGCAGAAATTAAGTATTTTAGATGTTAACAATTAAATAGTTCGTTCTGTTGGTATCTCGCCCACATAAACCAAGAGTTACTACAACCCTTAAAAAAAGTGAGGAGTTCCCAGCTTTTAAACCTGGGGCCCGGGGGCTGGGCACTGCAGTGTTTGGGAAGCAGGTAAAACACACCTTCAGTAAATAAAGCTTCTTCCCCTGTGAGAAACTTTGGGGAAAGACCTGCTAAAAAGTATGATTCACCTTCCCTCAGCCAAAACCTGTATCCCCAGCTACACCCTCCTTTGAAGTCCATTCCCATTGTGATTAAATAACTGAACAACTAACTAAAGTGTTGTTTTTGTTTTTTTTTTTACTGGCAGTGAGACAGGGAAGAAGCTTACCCATTTAAAACCTCTGTCTGCCAACTAGAGGTGGGGGAAGCAGGAAGTTCTGCATTTCAATAGAGAAAGGGTAAGATGTGTGTAACGGCAGTAAAGGACGAGCATAAATGTTATTTGGTTATAGGCATCACAGAAAAGGGCAAACTATTTTTATACATGGAAATGTCATCTTTCTTAAACACCATGCTCAGTTTTCCAGTTTCCTCTCACTTCCCTTCCAATACAATACCAAACCGGACACTTAATGACGTTGTACTTCTAAAGTTAAAGAAATAGTTGCCTGATTGTCGCCAATGTCTCATAGACTTTTCTTTCACCTTGCAGTAGGACTCCGATGGAAAATGAAAAGCCAGTTAGTGAAGCAGAATCACCTAGGAGAAAAAGAGTGCTCTTTCGCACTAACACACAAAACTACAACAAGATTACGTATCTTTTTAAGGTATGTGAGTGTAAGAAGAGTTCTCTTCTGTGAGGAGGAGCAAGCAGTCCAGTAAGAGCTGCAGTACAAAATAACCTGCTTTGGTTTATGCTCAGGTTCAGAGAGAAGAGGGAAAGGGGCCAGGGGACGGTAACAGAACGATGAAGAAGCCCATTCCTACATGCTAGTTCATCTGAAACCAGTATATTTTGACCATAAGGATGGGTAAAGCCTAGCACAGGTTGCTCAGTGAGGCCATGGGGTCTCCATCCTGCCCCCACCTCCATCTCCAGGTGTCCAAGACTCTGCTGGATGCGGCACTGAGCAACCTCATCCAACCAGGCTTGCTTTGAGCTGAGGAGCTGAATGAGGCAACCTCAGGAGGTCCCTCCCAATTTCCATAACTATTCTCATGCAATCACAGAATAATTTATAACAGCAATTCTTTTTCCAGTAATAGAATCTCTGCATTCAGGCTCATGGTACTCCTACTATAGCAGCCTGAAGAGCGTGGCATCCTTCAAGATCTACGGGAAATTAATAAGTGATCAGCACATGGCAAAAATGGAGATTTAGAATTTCTGAGATTCGCACCCAGAGAGGTAACAGCCCCCAGGACATCTGGATTATGCTCTCATCCTATTGATATAAGAACTGTTTCTGATTTAATTTCAATACCAACCCCTTTAAAAAACAAAACAAAACAAAAAGAACAAAAACCAACAAAAAACAAAACAAACAAAAAGAACAAAAACCAACAAAAAACAAAACAAACAAAAAAACCGCCAAAACACCAACAAAACCAAAAAAATCCCGAACCAAACCAACCATGACAAGGGGGTTGGGTGACAAACTAATCCTTAATAGGAGGGGAAGCCCCAGTGTTTGAGAAGCTTTTACATGCTCTTCATAAAAAAAGGAGAACCCTTCCTTAACTCACCTTGGTAAGACACCCATATTCTATTTGTAGGAACATATTTCAGGGAAAGCCCTATGGCAACATATTCAATTTCTTTTGTGAAATTCACAGAATATTCTTCCACATGGTTTACAGTAGTTAGCATAATCTAGGTAATTCGTGATTTCATTTCCCTCCCCCCTTCTTATGTTTAATTCCTCTCTGGATACAGCCTTACATACTACAAAAGCAACAACATAACTTGAATTTTGTCCTGTTATTTCACTTTTTACAGGAAAGTTCCACTCTAGTATAAAACCAGCTTGATTGCTCTACCTAATTATAAATTGTAGCGTATTACTAAAAACCACCCTAGAGAATATTTCAATATTCTAGGTATCCCCATGTAAATATAGTTCTGCTGCAAATTTATATTCCAAATAGAATTTCTACAGACATCTCTCTGATGTTAATCTAGATTACAAAGACAGAGCAGAAGGATCATGCAGCTAATGGCCAAAGCTTTAAATTTAGCACTAACATAACAAATTTTTCTTTCCACAAAATCAAAGTTGTTCATGAAGAAGGAAACAAGACTCAGTATACCAGCAACTTCTATTTACCTATTATTTACGTATTTTAGCCTGGAGAAAAGGAGGCTGAGGGGAGACATCATTGCCCTCCACAACTGCCTGAAAGGAGGGTGCACCCAAATGGGGTTCAGTCTCTTCTCCCAAGGAACAGGCAATAGGACAAGAGGAAACAGCCTCAAGTTGCACCAGGGGAGGTTTAGACTGGATATTAAGAAAAATTTCTTAACCAAAAATGTTGTCAAGCCTTGGAAGAGGCTGCCCAGGGAAGTGGTGGAGTCACCAGCCCTGGAGGTATTTAAAAGGCGAGTAGACGTGGTGCTGAGGGACATGGTTTAGTGGGGGACTTGTCAGTGCTGGGTTGATGGTTGGACTCGATCTTAAAGGTCCCCTCCAACCTCAACAATTCTATGATTCTGCCTTTCAAAACAAACGACTAGGCTTACTACAGTCATCGCCAGCACACAACTCATTAATATGAACTCCCTCTTAATTCATGAGCATCACAGGAGGCAAGATACTAATTTCTCCCAATCTAAATTTGCAGTTGACTTTTCCAGGTGTTTGCTGTTGGGACAGACAAGAAATACAGCGTATTCACCTGCCGATGCCTTCAGAAGCGTACCCGACAGTCCTTTAGATTAAATACTTACTGCAAGTATCTGTGTGGGACACTTCATCTGCTACAGAGATCTGTAAGAACACACTGATATTAAGACATTAATATAGTTTGGCCTATTCGAGATCTCTCTGAAAGCTGGTGTCTAACCCGTTTATCACACCACACATGGTACCGCTACAGGTAATCAATAGTATTTGCAATTTCGCAAGACTGCAGAAGCAAGCCTACAATTCAAGATGACAAACACGCGGCAGCTATAAGGCACTCTCAGTTATGGGGAATAAAAAGAAAGTAATTTTTTTTTGCTGATGATGCATTAACAAAGCTATTCTGTTTGTTAAATGCCATGCAGCCCACATAACATCAATTAGCTTAATCCCCATCAGAATTGTTGACGTCTGTTATGTAAGAGAAGTACCATGCTTCATAAAGGCATAAATAAAATTTTCGTGCACTTTGAGTAAAATGGCACATTTTATTTTTGTCAACTACACCTATTAAAAAGAAAGAAGCAAATTAAGCCTAACTAGCAGAAAAAAAAAATAATATCATTACTTTTAGAATTTGCAGGTAGACACCACAAATACAAGCGTCAGATTTTCTTGAATACTTTTTCTGCTACAGGGGTAAAACAGCCAACAGACATTACATTGGCAGCTGTCCTAAGGAATCCATTTCAACCTCTCGACACAAAATACCACGTGGTAGAACATTTAGCTAAAATGTAATTATATTAAACGACATTCAGCTCGCAAAGGTGTTAACCTTTCCCATTTAAGTTCCCATTTTACAGTTTAAACAGCATTTTAAGGAATCAAGGGGATTATCCTTATTTTACTGGGTTTTAAATAAAAAAAATAATTTCTAAGTGAGATTTAAAACTTGCCTGTACCATTTTCCAGGGAGATCTCGACATAGAAACATGGAATCATTATGGCTGGAAGAGACCTTTAAGATCATCAAGTCCAACCCTTAACCATCCCAAGAACCCTTTGGGGTTTGGTGTTTTGTTTTGTCTTGTTTTTTTTTTTTTTTTAATTAAGTCAAAAGCCTTTACTTCACAGGGAAAAAAAATTGTTTAAACGTGGCTATAGTTTTTTTTTCCATCCCGTATTAATGTCTTTTAGTTGCTTCCACAGTTATTTGTAATTCTCTTGGTCATATGCGGGGAAAGAGAAACTTCAAGAGGATTTTCATATTGTTTCTGAAGTTTCTCATTTTTCACTACAAATACTTATCCTTCACCTCTTAGGCATGTCAGGGAATATTTCTTTTTCCACCAATATACCTGCTCTCACAATGCATGAAAAGGAGAAAACTCGAAGTACTTATCCAACGCACACACTGTTACTGGGAGTTGTTTTAAATGTAGTGTATTGTTTTAGAAGGTTAAAACTGCCTTGGATCAAATTGGAAAGTTATTTGTATTCCCACTTGCTAAAATAAAGCATCAATAAGAAGACAATAAATTTATGAATGCAAGGACGGAGGTGTTAAAAATACATTATGTATATGTTCAAAATAGCAAGCTACTAATTTCCTTTCTGATTTCCAGAACTGTGCTATATACTACACGGCGTTATTCAGCAGAGGACATTCTGCTGATCAGATACTATGTTGAGACACGAGCCCCGTTTTAGCCTTAAATTTGTATTAAAAGAAGTTTAATGCAGAGCATGTAACCAAGATGGAAAAAAACTGTCCTTGCAAATATATTCTGCTGAGAGAATTCTCGATATCACAGTGATAATGCTGCTTATAACACAGAACGCACACACCCGGAGCAGATTTCTCTGCCACAAGCATCAGAGCACTTGCCCAGGACCGGGACTGTTCCCATTTCATAAATGGGAAAATCAGGGGGAAAGATCATTTTTATAAATTCAGTGGCAGGCATGAAAAGAATTTCCGCACCTTTAATGTATTCTGTAGATCTAATTTAATGTATTTAAATACTAATTAACTGTCTGATTTGTAATATTAATACTGATTTCAGGGGAAGTGTGCTTAACTTTACCCAAATAACTAGCAAAAAGGGTTTGCAAGCTGACATATAATATGCCTTTCTGAGATGTACCTCAAAACCAAGAATGTATTAGATGCACGAAACAGAATATCTTCAAATTGCGCATTCTACTTCTTGAAATACATGATTTATTTAAATATAATTTATATTATATAAATATAATATCACCCTTATCTATCTCAAAGGGCTAACATCCGTTACTATTTTAGTGAAAGTACAGAGTGAAAAAAGCTGCCCAGTACATCTTACAGTATGTTTATGTCATCATGGAAACAATTTAAAATTGGAAATAATGTTTATTTCTATCACCATTATTCTAGTCTACTTTTTTTCCTTTTTTTTTTTTTTTTTAAAGCATCTTAGAATACTTTTGAACAGTTGTTTCACTCCCCTTGCCCCCTTTGATACCTGTACATTTGGAATTTCATCCCCAGAATTTTTCTATAGTATCCCTATTTATTTAAATAACATATTTTATTTTTCTGTCATCTACTTAACAAAGAAATAAGAACTTCATTTCCTACCTCCCATTAACTAACTCCATAGTAGCAACATTTTAGGCTAGAGACTGATTATTCTAATTATCCTAGGGTTTACAGCTCAGATTCTTTACTCATGATGAAACCTCCTGTTTTCTTGCAGCAGCACATACTGAGAGCGTTGCCCCTTTTTTTTTTTTTTTTAAATAAGCCAGATAGAATATTTTTCTGCATTTGCCATAGGCAAACAGTATTTTCTTCTGAACAATTTGATCTTACACTGGAAATTGTACACACAGTCACAAAGGTGAATGTTTCACTTACAGATCAATTCAGTAAAAGCAGGCAAGAAATGTCCTGAGAGGGAGGGATTTTGCTTTAAGATCTTCCACATCATCCTTTTTTTTTTTCCCTACCTAGTCAGGAGAGACGAGTGGACACATCCAGCATGTGGTACCATCCAGTGCTCTCCTCCTGCTGACGGGTACGGGGCTGTCAGAGCACGTGGAAGAGCAATAAGGGAACTGCGGCCGACGAGCACTTTCTCTTTGGGAGACCACGCAGAAAATATTAACTACCCAGCAGTGGCTGAGAGGCCTTTGTTGTCTCAGTGAAAATGAAAGTATTTTCACTATTTGAGGACTTCACTCAAACTCTGACCTTACGCTCTGAAAGTCAGGAGAACCCGCGTGACTCGGTACCTGTGGTCAGGTTCATGATAGGGTCTCCACAATGGATCGTTGTCAGGGTGGAAAACACCTTCTGGTCAAACACTCACGTGTTTGTAAATACTGGGCTGTTTATTCTGCTGTACCATCAATTTAAACCTTATTAACCTCCAATTAATAGCAAAAAATGACTACAGATATAGATATATATGAACATGCTATGCGGCTCATACAATCAGCTAAAGAGAAGTCAGTGAATAGAACAAATCGTTGCAGCACGCACTCTGGTTATGTTTTTAAACCTTTTGGTATTCATTTTCAAAGAAAAAAAAATGGGAAAAAAAAAAAAAAAAAAAAGGCTTTTACAGAACGTATATCAAGGATTGTATCTCAACAAGGTAAGTCTCCAGAGCAGTCTGCTTTATTCCACACCGCTGACTCATCTCAGGTACAAGAGCGCAGTCAAGATGCCAGCCAACTCAGACATACGGCGTTCCAATAGGAGAAAAAATAAACTAAAATAAAACATTAGTAACAAAAACGTTTAAGAAATGGAAACTGCTAAAAAGCTCCTAAAGGCCAGAGATTCCATAGCCTAAACTGGAAGCCCAGCTTAGCTACATGTAACCAGCAGCATCGTAAAACTCCGTACACAGGAAAAAAAAAAAATCGTAGCAACAGTGTACAGCAGTGCTAAATCCAGCAAAATTAAATGGTTTTGACAGAAAATCCTGAGATGGTGTCAGAGGCTTTTTTGTAGAAGAAAAAATACTATGAAATATGGTATTATGTTTTGTATCAAGTAAGGAATTATACGGATAATGAAAATAAGGCAGTTTTGTTCCAAAACAACCTTGAAGGAATATCATAAAGGTGCCTCTTTGGCCCAGAAAAATGTATCAATACGCACACAAAACCAAAAAACCAAACACCACCAAAACCCAAACCAAAAAAGCCAAACCCAAACAAACAAAAAAGTAAACAAACCCAAACAAAAAAACCCACAAAGAACACCAAACCAAACAAACCAACCACCAAGCAACCTATTACAAAAGATTTTAGTCTCTTTAAAAAGCTCCTAAAAAAAAAAAAAAAAAAAAAAATTGTCTAGTAAAGGTAAGCAGATAATCATTATACCTTAATCACTCAATAATCCCTATTCCAAACCAAGGAACGCACTTGATTTTTCAATCATTTCATGCTTTGTGTGGTCATTTCGTGCTTCCTTCCACCTGCCCCAGCACAGCTCTCGTTCAACATCCGAGCTCTGCTGTCACGGCGCAGGCGAGACTCTGAAGGACCAAAGGCCAGAGCAGGGGCTATCAAGTACATTCCTACCACAAATTGTTAAAATATTTTCGATTTTAGGTGTTTTATGTCCAATGTGTACTTTCACTACACCTGAACAAAGTTTTTAAATAAAAAAGCAAAATTTGGAGGTAAAATAAGACCCAGACTTGCGCAGTAGACGTAAACACCCACCCATTTTTTGCAACGAGTCACGTATTAGATTGAGTTTTTAGTTCTGAGAGAGATCATTACTACTCCTGATCTTAGCCCATGAAAAGCAAGCCACAGAAAATAACCCAATTTTTTTCCACAGAAATTTGAACAACTTGCACTTGTTCAAAAGCTACCCAATTTTGATTTTTTAAAGTCTACCTCTTGATGGCACTTTTCTCACTCTCTTGCAATACTGTATCAATGTTTTATTGATATTTAAAATTTGCAGTCTATCATCAGTGTGATTATTTTTTTTTTTCAAGGTCAGCTTCACACATTACGTCTTGAAGCATCAGATATATCTCTAGTGGGAGCTTGCTTATATTTCTGCTTGAAGAACCGGATTGAACTCAAGTTTCTCCTTGGAAGCCACGACTTCCAGCTTCACCCTTTCCTCAGGAATTGCTGCGCAGCATCAACGCCAGCCAAGAAAAACAGTAACAACCCAAACTTTCTTGAGCTTGGCTACTTCTAGCATTTCTCCGTTAGCAAGTTCCATATGTTTTCTTCATCGCAAAATACCTATTGTCGGGATAATCCAAGCTCGATTTTCTTCCACTGTCGCATTGTTGAGTCTGCTCTTGATACTTCGGGACTGAAAAGGTGCCAGACAGGATCTCCAGCACAGACCATTAAACCTTCCTGTCTTATCCAAAACACACCACAAATCTCCTCCATCTGCAAGCTTAAGAAAATGTCAAAACTGACAGTATGACGCGAAGATCAAAAAAAGAAGGGATGGGCAAGGGGAGCAAGTTTACGTGCCTTATTAATACGTATTAAAAAACCCTCTTGTTATTGCTGGGTTTTGTGTAGAGTCAAGTATTGTTACACTATCCGCTAAGCAATTTTTATACCACCAAAACTGCAACACGCTATAATAAATTTAATTAAAGAGACCATTTCTGACAGATAAGAAGTCAATACAGATGCCTTTTGCACAGTTAATTTAAATCCAGTGCTCTTATCACAAAACCTACCGTTTAGCAAGAAAAATCTACTATGGAAATGTTGTTTGTTTTGCGTGTTGAAACACAACTGCTTAAAATGTTTAAAGTTGCACATTTCATTTGTGTGCATTTCAGCCTTTTAAAATAGATCATTTTCATACTGTGGTCACAATTGCCTGGTGTCAGCTTTGTATATAAACTTCCTGCTTATAATGTGTTTATGTCCAATGAAGTGGTTAAATCAAGGATCGTGCCTTACCATACTTAAAATTATTTCACAATTCCCCAAAATAATGTTCCGTAAACTCAAAAAACAAAAAAAACCACAACCAGAAAAAAGAATACTTTTATACTTCATGCTTCTGTTACTTATTTTGCATAATTTATAAAACCCCCCAAAATATCTAACTGTGCAGTCATCTTTCAAACTTTAAATGCCAGATAATCAGGCAACACTAAACAAAAGTAATTAGTGTCTGAATCTTAAGATATTTCTGTCAAATTCCAAATATTTAGAAAGCAAATCTGATTTCTGTTAAATATGATTCTTTCAGCTAATCTCAAACCACAAAACACTTACTCAAACACATTTATTTATTCTTTTTAAAGTCACAACTGACATTTCTTGAGGTTCTGATGGAAGAGTTTTCACTGAGTGGTTTAAACAGCACTTCTCCCCCCAAAATCAGGCTAAGGGTATCTAGGAATCTGTGCCAGATTAGCAGCAAAATCCTCCCCCTCTCCCCAAACACCTATGACCCATTTATTACTAGAAATTTCCCTCCTTTTCATCTTTTTTGCCCCTTTTAGTCACAATTGTTTATCATCTTTTTCCTCTCTGATAAATACAGTTAAAATGACCAAACTTTTGTCTGAGCCCATTCCCTCAGGCTGTCTTCGCAAACTCAGCCTCTCCTTCCTGACTCTATAACGGTTATTTCCAACTAGTTAAGTTCAGAAATTCTTATTTTTAATAAAAATATGGATTAGTGAAATGCACTGAAAAAACAAGCATACCTCTTTAAAATTCACTTTGAAACCAGGATTATGATGTGTATCATCAACAACAAAATATGGTCACACCACCAAATGCCCAAGACTATTAAAACTTCTGACTTTCTTTTTTTTAAATGAGTTATTCTCTAAGCTTTCTGAAATGGCACTGAACGTGTTCTTAGTACTCGCCTTCTGTTGACACACTACTACTACTTGATCTGTTTTTTTGCATACTAAGATGTGTCAAATAATCCTTCAACCAGTGTAGACAGGGAAGAAAAAGGTAGCAGGAACGATAGGAGAAGTAAAGTGCCTCCATATTATGTACAATGCTGCAGGTCATACACCAGTTCTCACGACAGATGGTGACCTCGTGATTGGTGAGTGGCAGTGAAAAGGGGACCTCAGTATTTACATAAGTTGATGGAAAGCTCCATTGACCATTTGTGCCAGAGATGTTGGCCAAAGCTGGTGTCAAGCCATCACCACCATGCACTGGAGATCTTCCACCACAGTCCATGCCAATTGCTCTAGACAACTCTATTTAGGAGCTACTGACAAAGGGGGATTATGTGGAAATACTGCTTGGAAATATCGGAATTAGTTGGGCCCCTGAGAACTTAAAAAATATTGTGATACCATCAGACGTTAAGACGTGGATCAAGAGATATGCTTTGAAAGGCAACGCATCCCTCCTGCCTTGGACGTGAGAGGTGCATCACCATCCAATCTTGACCTCTGTGATAAGGTCAGTACTTGCGCTTAAATGGATGGCTGCTTGCTCCCAGTTTGCCAAGTACAATGAAAAAAATTAAAATCCCAGAGGTTTATTTTGTCATGCAGACATTTTTGGTGTTGACAGGGGAACATTTTAGACTGGAGGTAGTTCCTTCTTGAAAGGTTCTCCCTTTCAGTAACATTAAAATCAAGCAAGAGCATAGTAATTTCTTTAGTATCTATCTTTCAGATAAACCACGGTGTGGTAAAATAAAAGAAAAAAAAAAAATCTAGATAATACCAGGAGGGAACCCAATATCCTCTATGTTTTCCCCTGTACACCATGGTGAGCCAGGTAAATCAGTGAGCAAGGTGTTGTCCTGTCATCACAACTCCTCCACCATGAGAATATGAAACTTCCACCTAATAAATATTTCTATTTCCCAATATGCACCAGATTTTTATTCCTATCCAGTTTCTCGTTGTTTCTTGTTTTTATTTCTGTTACTTCCTTGACACTGTTACCCAACCTTTTAAGCATAGCTTTTAATATCTACAACCTTCACACTTCTGTATTTACAAACACTTAGTCCCTATTTATATTTGTTTCTTGTCATCTATGTTAAGATTTGTAGCTTTTTCTTCTTAGCCCAACCATTTATTGTAATGGAGGACCAAGACCCATCTGGCACCAATTTCATACAATTATCTTCCCCACATTAGATCTGATCAGCTGTTAAATCTAGTAATTTATATGCTCTCTTCTTTTTAAAAAAAACCAACAAAAAACCAAACCAAACAAAACCCAAAACTTTCAGTATAACTTCATTGCTTATATATTTCAGAATTTTACAATAAAGTGTAGATAACTAATTTGTAGAGTAAATAGTGTGTTCTTATGCTATTCCTAATGGATCTTTGCTTTATTCAAATGTGCAGGGCACAAACAAAACCTTGAGATTCTTAAGAAAACATAGCAAAAGTTTCTGGTTTTTTAGAAAAAAAAAAACAAAAAACAAAAACTTTAAGGGTGACAAAGATAATTCAGGGTCAAAAGAGAGCAACAGAAAATTGAGATTTTTGCATGCATGTTATCGAAATAACTATAAAATTAAAAATTTCAAGTCAGACAACATTCATTCACAAGATAATTTAGAAATGGTTGTAAAAACAGAAATATTACAAAAATAATGCCCTTTTAATGCATTCATACTAAGTTGTGTCATTCAAAGCAACTTGTGACAAGACAGTATATCGCTAAGTAACAGATAGTCTAAAATTTGGCTCTTTTACCTGATCATTTTTATTTTCATAAAGGTCTGCACTTTGTTTACTCAGTGCTCCAGTGCTAACCAGGCAGGAGAACTTGGATATTTAGATACTAGAAAGAAATTATTTCTTGTGAGGGTGGTGAGACAGTGGCCCAGGTTGCCCAGAGAAGCTGTGGCTGCCCCATCCCTGGAGGGGTTCAAGGCCAGGCTGGATGGGGCTTTGAGCAACCTGGTCTGGTGGGAGGTGTCCCTGCCCAGGGCAGGGGGTTGGAACTAGATGATCTTTAAGGTCCCTTCCAACCCAAACCATTCTGTGATTCTAGGATATCACCTCTAATCACAGCGACCACTAATAATACCATCTGGTTGCAAATTCAGCAGCAGGAAGATTTTGAAGAGACACTCAAAATAGGGCTCCCTATTTTCTGTGGTCGTTACTTGCACTCCCAACAGAACTGGGTCCCCGTGACCCACTTCCACCAAGGTTGAGGAGGACTCTAATGAAAAGCAATTCCAAGGTATAAAAAATGACAATCAGGTTTATCAGAAAAGGAAAAAAAACCCAACCCCTCAACCAAAAAAAACCCCAAAGAAACCAACCTGTAGTTCACTATGCTTGCAGCAAAGGATAATGAGAAATTTGGGGGTTTTTGAGATATAAGTAATTTAGAACTGCATTTAGAAAATGCGACTAATTTTTTATTGTATTGCATTTCATGGAAACAATGCTTTGGGAGCAAGAAGCTGGTATAACAGAAGGACATTCATGCATTTTAGGTAGATCTGTTCTGTGTATTATGGAAAGCATTTTTGATACTACCACACTGTCATGCCACATCTACACGATGAAATTTTCTATACTCACACCCTTTAAGTAGGAGCACATTTTTACATACTGTTCTTTCTTCAGTTCTTGTACACAAAGGTCTCTAAAAACCCCTCTGTGAATCAGAAATCCAAACCAACTTTGCCATATTTGTGGGTTTTCATTGCGAGAAGGGGTGACTTTTTTAAGTTAAATTCGGTAAAAAATGGGACCAGGCGCCACTTGACCTGCTAAGGTTTCCATTCAACTTGGCTGTAGATCGCAAGAGGGTTTGAGCAGGCGTGATGTTAAATGGACAGACTTCAATAAAAAGCAGCTCTGGGGCATTAATCTGTGCTTTCGGAGCAGGCTGGAGACAATCCCAGCCACCTGGCTTTTGAAAGACCACCAAGGGAATATGCAAGGGGAAAGGGGGAGGGAAGGTGGGGGAAAGCAGCCTGAAACAAAATTTAACTAAATTCAAGCCTGTCTTAAAGCTCCTGGGTCAGCAGCCTTGAAAAAGTTTCTTTTTAGTTGTCAGATGCTGAAATACACTTCTCTGCCTTAAAGACACAAAATGCTTTCCAAAGCAAATGCGTTATTACGCGCTTCAGGATTCAGCAAGAAGGGCTACCTGGAAACAGGAGATGTTTTTAACTCTAGGTTCAGAACGCATTTTGCCTTGGCAGCCTCGATATTTACAGTCTCTACCTTGGCACGGTTAAGCCTCTCTGGAGAAGAGTCAAAAGCGATTGTGCCATCCCAATTGTGGCGATGCAAACCTCAAGAGCGTGAACTCAGCTATCAGTTGGAAAAGCTACAGCTATATAATCACCACCAACCAGGGGTTTAAACTAGACTGGACAGATGAGAAAACACCAATTTAAGCAGGTATTCAATACTCTTGTTTCAACTGCCCCTTCTGTCTTCCTGCACCAGAGCCTAACGCAGGTTCTCCATAAACTGCCTTAAAAAAAAAAAAAAAAAAAAAAAAGAAAGAAGAGATTAAATTGTTTCTCTCTTGGATTCTTTCTCCTCTTATGGCTATTTGTTCTCTTTGTAATGGGTTTTGGGGGATTTTTGTTGGGTATTTTTTGTTGTTTTGTTTGGGGTTTTTTTTCAGGCATTTTTCTTGAAACTCCTGAAATAAGTAGGAGCAGACAGAACATTTGCTATTTCTTCTTCCCATGATTTTCTTTTCCTCACACTTATTATGCGGTCTCCTCGCCTACATATATATGCTTCTCTATGTTACTTCCCTTCCATAGAATTGATTTTCAGTTCTTTACCCCTTTTTGATAAATCCCTGACTCCTCCTTCCTCCTGTTGTTGTCTTCTCACTTCCCCCCTTATACCTCCTACATATTCGTCATCTGATGCAGATACTTGGTTGCCCATTTGGTTCTCCCCTCCAGCAGCTCTGGGTAACTGGCCAGTGGACATGTATTAGCTCCTGACCAACAAGCCCACCAACGCCCACAGCATCTGCTGCCTCCCAAACAGCTGACTCGAAGCCAAGAGCCCCAAAATCAACAGAAAGGACAAGTGAGAAGCTACTGTGTGTAGAGGATGTTGGTGTCAATAAAACCAAGCTTCTGGAAGCCTCTCAGAGCTACCTGATGCATTTGCCAGCCAACTATTAGCTTGTTATGGAAAAAGGGTGCCACCTGGTGCCCAATCCATCTTCCTTTAGCTAGTCACTTAACCTGCTCTTCTGGCTTTTCTGTCCTTCGTTCTCCAGAAGTTCGCCTACTTCTCTACCATGAGTCCGCAAAACTTAACATACTCCTAGAATATCTTAATCCCATGCAAGTTTTCAGACCTTGAAACATTTTCCAATTTGTCATACCCTGAAAGGAACAACAAAAATGCAAGTAAAGTCACAAACCAAACCCATACACCTTAACAAGGTACCAAGTAGGAAATTTCTGGCTTGCGTATCCAACAGGGACCCCATATAAATCAACCTGAAGACTTCCTGCTCAGTAATTAATTAGACAGGATCGTGAGTTGCCTCAAAGGATGGGGTGAGAGAAAACAGAATCACGGGATCTTTGCTCTAGAAAATCCGTTTAAAAAAATGAAACATTTTTCCTCTTGTTATTTTGCTCTTGAGCTCTACAACACCGCAGCCAGCAAAACACTGCTTTTATTTCCTACGGTGCTGCTCCCTGCTACCCCAACATAAATAAAAATGAAGGTACTTACATTCTGATTCCTCGAGATGGATATTTAATAATTTCTTGTCTGTACAGGATGCTTTACCTTTGTAACTACATAAAATATAAGGATCATACTGAGTCCAAAGAAGAGTTTCTGTCTCTGTTTATCACATGAGAAAAATCCCAGGTGATAGTTTTTTTTTTCTGGTGGAAATCTACAATGAATAATAATCCATAAGAAGTGCCCTAATTGGCTGCGAGACCCTCCGAGACGGTTTCTGAGTTGGGGAGGAGATACTTCCCCCTTATATTTGCCCTTTTCTAGTTCCAAGCATCCAGCTGAAACGCAGGTTTAGGAGATGTGAATGCTTTCTATTATTCTAGATTTTCACATCTCTCTGCTTCCCTCAGTCTGCTCAGTGGCTGTGGCCTAGAAAATGCTCATAGGCTCCAGCGACTGGCAACTTTGATCTTCTGAAACTGTTTAGTACTAAATACAATATTCATATGTTTGGGTAAAACACGGTAAAAGGAACAAAAAAACACCAAAACCCTTCCTTTTATTTATTTCAAAATGGAATTCATACTTCATTTGTCACCCTGAATTGAATCACTTTTTTTTTTCTTTTTTAAAGAATCCTTTCAATTTAAAGACAAAACATCTCCAAGTATTTATTTATACCCAGACTAGTCTTTGTTGTAAAGCAGCTGGACATTTTGTGCCATTTCTACATCCATTTTCTAGCTACAGTACCTTGAGCAATAACAGGAATATATTTGACTTTTGTTTTTATTATTACATTTGGGTTACAAACGAATTTCAAGCCAGTGATGCCAAAAGAGTGCCTTTTTAAACCAAGGCTTAAGGTAGCCTGGATGAAAAAATAGAGCACAAATATACTACTCTATTATAAGTAAGATTATTTTCCCTTTTGTTTCCATAATTTTATTGGTTAGTTTCATTTGCAGGGAAAAGCAAAAAGCCAAACGGCTATTCCAGGGATTAACACTAACATAACAGTAATTATTATTAGAGTTTTCAATATCCTTTCACTGAGGCCTCAGAATAATGGTATTTAATATGTGGGCATGTGCAAATAATACATTTTCGAGTTTCTACACAACTGTGTTCTATATTTTAAACTTTTAGTTCTGTATTATGCATGTATTTACATACTTATACACATAGTACTGAGCTCTATAATTACATCTAATACCTGCACATACAAGTATTTATACACACACAATTATACATGTAGTAATACGCGCTAAATATACTGTCTTTATAAGATACTTTAAAAACATGCCAGATAATAATACGATTGCTCTGAAAAAAAGTGAAACAGAATTCAGAACTGTACCCTCCTCATTCTTCTAAAATAGAAAGTCTAGGAAGGTGAATGACAAGCTAACTCGCATGACGTGCCTGCTAAATTTTACAGAAATATCTGAATTTGTTGAGTGTTGCAGGGCAGGCAGTTGCAAAAGTAGAGAAGGAACTGAAAACCCCATTCCCTAAAAATAAGGCAATTCCTGCCTAGTCTAAAGTACACATTCCCTTTATATGTCAATATCCAAGTACCTCTTTCCTAGTTGGGAAGTCATTTATCCCTCCCAAGCAGACCACAGAGCTTCCAAAAGACAAATATCCATCAAGTACGAGGCTGTTTACTGTTCATTTATTCAATACCTTAAAAAGTGCCATTCTCTATGCTCTGATTAGTCATAATTGCCTGACCTATAGGCTGATGACATGATCAGCAGAGAACAAGATGAGCCCTTTTATGCAGCAAACATACAAGAACCATATTAATAATATAGATGAAATTTAAATTGGAACTACATAACTACCGAGTAATATTTTAAATCACTGCTTGTTATGATACCTGCAAAAAATAATAATAAGCTGGGTTGGGCTGGAAAGGGAGAACAGAAGCTCTGCTCCCTACTACTCCACTGCAGCTAAAACCACAGCAGGCTCTCGGCATTTATCTCTGGCTGTAATGCCGTTCCCACAAGGAAATCCATAGGCAGAGCTGACAGAACATTCCTCGGAAGGGCAACTTCTTTAGAAACGCCAGCCAGCCAGCCACAACCAAAAGAGAGAAGACAAGACATTTTGGTGGATGTTCAAAAAAAAAAAAAAAAAAAAAAAAGCCATGAACCATTACAATACTTTTTAACAGGCAATAATATTTGTGTGTAAATTATGAGATTTAATATATATACACCCATTCATTAAAATCGATTACTATTTCCACACACACAGTTCCCAGTTATATTTTATGAAAGCTAGAGCTTTAAAATTCATTTTGAAATAAAAATGAAAAAAGCTAAGAATCAAACAGCAAATATTGTTTGCCAAGAAAACCCAAATCATTGATTTTTTTCCTAATGGTCTAAAAAACCAAGTCCAAAATCAAATATTTTCATATATCTTCTTAATGCAACACATAACAAGCATCAGTGAAAACGCTGCTTCAGTCACTTAAAGATTTACAGTCTGTAATACGATTGACTAATAAGATTCTATTACAGCCACTGATTGAATACATCTAAAAGGGTTGTTTTTTTTTAAACTTGGAATAAGATCAAAATGCTTTCAGATTTCAGATTGCTATTAGACACAATAATTATATGCTAAACTAATTACAACTAAAGCAAAACCTAACTTACAACTAATTAAATTTTATTGCATGAAAATAAAGCATAGTCCTTATTTAACACAGGGCACAGCTATAAATGTTTACGAACTCGCCAGTCTGTGTATTTATTTCAAGCAAAATGTCTAGGTCACGCTGACAAAGTTGGAACATGGCCTGATTTGGACACCAACTACCAGCTTTATAAAGTCATTCACATGCAAGATGATACAAATCAGATGAACATTCCTAAAATTGTTGTTTATACTGCTAAGAAGCAATCCTAAATGAGAAATTCTCCATTAAGATCCTGTTTCATTTTCATGTAGATCTTCATTGCAGTTTTACAAGGATCGGGTTTAAATTTCAGAAGTAGATTAGCAATTTAGGAGCTTAAGTTCAATTATCAAGGCTTACAGCTAGAGCTTTTTTAAAAGCCTATTCAGACCTATAAAGATGCTGACAGGCAGCTTCCACTGAATATGAAGTTAGACATTTTAGTTTAAAATCCCAATACTTGATCAGCTCCTATACGGCAACGGTATTTTTAATTTTAGCCGAACACTACCATGCTTGTACAAGCCTAAGTGAATAAATCAGTGCTTCTAGCAGAAGAGACAGAGCAAGAGAATTTAGACACCGAGAGGGAAGGGTGAATGTGATCTGGAACAGCAAAGAAAACAGAGGTTGAAAGAACCAGCTGAAATCACCAGACACACAAAGTTAAGCAGAAACAGCCTTTAGCTTTCTCCTGGCTTTACAAACCCTTGGCAGAATACTGAAAAGTGTCGTTCTCATTTTACTATCTATTATTTAGGAACCAAGGGCACCACTACAGTAACATCTGCTTGTGTGCTTGTTGATCTTGTCACAAAATTTTCATTAAAGAATACAAAAAACCCAACAGTTAATATCCTTCGCAAAGACAAAGATGATCTTAAAGGCTCAAAACCTAAAGGCAAACACTAAACTTTCACGTGCTCTACTTCAGTTCTCTCCCATCCTATCAATCATACAATCTCGACATGTAAAATGGCTGATACTGTCCATCCCTTCAAATCACAGACCTCTAAAATCAGCTTCCTACCAGGAATGTCTTGGATGTCTATAAATGTTTTAGGCCATGAATACTATGAGAATTGCCTTGCCTGCCTCCCATCACGGCAAACTTCTCCTCAGATGGCACAAATAGAGAACAACAGAAAGGAATCTGTTTTTATGAGCAGCATAGTTGATTAGATTTGTAAAAAGGAGACTCTTCTAAACAAGTGTAGACAAGGAAATTGCAACATTATTTCATAAAATCACAGAATGGTTTGGGTTGGAAGGGACCTTAAAGATCATCTAATTCCAACCCCCTGCCCTGGGCAGGGACACCTCCCACCAGACCAGGTTGCTCAAAGCCCCATCCAGCCTGGCCTTGAACCCCTCCAGGGATGGGGCAGCCACAGCTGCTCTGGGCAACCTGGGCCACTGTCTCACCACCCTCATAGGAAAGAATTTCTTCCCGATATCTAGCCAAAATCTCCCCTCTTTCAGCTGAAGATGCTGTCTTTCATTCCATTCACGATCAGAGCTGGAGCTGTTCTTGCTCCCTCAGTCCCACAGAGATCACGGGTGGGTAGGTGTACGTCGCAGCCAAGTGAATGGCCACCTTCCTTCCTGGCAATGTCAGGCTGCTTGTTTTTCTCCTAACGATGATAAGTTGTCACTCCATCCATCAGTACTCCACCAGGAGACTGAAGTAGACAGCTTTGCATCTGGTTCCTGGCCTTTGACCTTCCAGACTCAGGTGAAGATATCAGAAGCTACAGCTCCTATCAGCATGGCTCTTTCTTTCAGTAACGTATCAAGGGCCTTTCCAAGGAAAACTATTCATAAGTTTGCACTTTGATTTACTCATATGATACATCACTTGTATGAATTATGTTTTTATATAAGCACACACAGACAATAGAACATAAAAGATCTCTTTATTTTTTCCAAAGTTTGTATTGTAGAACTCTGTAACGTCATTATTTTAAGATTGCATAAAACTATCTAAAAGAAGATTTTCCTACAGCCACGAAGTAACTTAATTGGTCCCTCAAACCATGTGCTATTTAAAAATACTGGTATGTCTTGAATTCTGGCCTTTCCCCAGCATTTCTCCAGAGGAAAGCCAAATATAGCATCTTTGACCTTTTTGTTTATCAATGAACTAATAAGACATCCCTCTTGTAGTAACAGTCTCTGACGTACCTTGCTCTGTGTCTTGCTAAAAGCACAGGTTTGTTCCAGTGGGGGTTAAGAATATTTAATCCTTGAACGCTGACACGTACAACGCACAGCCATGTCAGCTACAGCTGTTTCCAAACATCAGTAAGAAAATTATAGATGGTTTTTGAAGCTTCTGCGGTGGAAATGAATACATTGGAGGATTCAACTTGCTGACAGTGTTTATGTAATTTAATCTTGCCATCTGGAAGAAAGTAAACATTTTTTTGGAAATTAAAGTTAAGGTAGCAAGCCCCTCGTGGGTTCTGGCTGCTGCAAATAACTTAAGTTGAACCAAGTTGATGAGAATCTTCAGTAGGGAGGGGATCATGGTTATATTTAAAAGATTGTTATACAAGTGCATTGATGCAGAAAATTGTTTCAGAATATCTGCTTTATTAACTTCCCTGCTTATTCAGTAGTTACATGCCTTTCTTCTGCTCAGACAAAACCAGCATGTTCTTCAGTGAAATGTGATAAAGCACAGGAACTGTATGTACACAGAATGCATAGGTGTAACTGAAGCATTTAAGCGATTGCTTTTCTTCTCATGTTTTCCTGGATTTTTTTCGTTATTTTTTCTCCTTGGTTGTTTGTTTGTTTGGTTGGTTTTTTTTTCATTCTCTGTGATGTTTTGCTTCTCAAATATCTACTCTTTTTTTCCCCTTTATTCATCTGCTTTATTATTCCCTGAGCTTATTATTTCTTCGTATGTTTTTAGCTTGGTTTTCTAAAGAAACACGGTGTACCCGGATCCCACCGTGTGTGTCTCAGTCCCACTGTAATAATTTTGAACCTGTTAGCCAATGTCAAACAAACATGAGAGGCAGAAAAAGATTGCAAAGGCATTGAATTCCCAGAATGTTTATGAGTCCGGGTGGCTTGGTAGAGAGGAGACACCTTAACAGTTCCTTACAGCATGAGCTGTACCATAGAATCATAGAATGGTTTGGGTTGGAAGGGACCTTGAAGATCATGAAGTTCCACCCCCCTGCCATGGGCAGGGACACCTCCCACCAGACCAGGTTGCTCAAAGCCCCGTCAAGCCCGGCCTTGGACACCTCCAGGGATGAAGAGAAGAAAAGAACACTTTGATGGGGAGAGAAAACTAGAGGTATCTGTAGCAAACTGGGGTTAATTGATGCTTTGAGAGCTGGAGCCCCTCTGCTGGGAGAATTGGGGGTGTTCAGCCTGGAGAAAAGAAGGCTCCAGACCTTAAGGACCTTAGAGCCCCTTCCAGTCTCTAAAGGGGCTCCAGGAGAGATGGGGAGGGACTCCTGATCAGGGAGTGGAGCCATAGGATGAGGGGTAAAGTTTTCAAACTGAAAGAGGGGAGATTGAGATGAGATATTAGGAAGAAATTCTTTCCTATGAGGGTGGTGAGACCCTGGCCCAGGTTGCCCAGAGAAGCTGTGGCTGCCCCATCCCTGGAGGGGTTCAAGACCAGGCTGGATGGGGCTTTGAGCAACCTGGTCTGGTGGGAGGTGTCCCTGCCCAGGGCAGGGGGGCTGGAACTGCATGATCCTTAAGGTCCCTTCCACCTCTAATCGTTCTGTGATTCTATGAAATAATGTTGCAATTTCCTCGTCTACACTTGTTTAGAAGAGTCTCCTTTTTACAAAGTGCTTGATCCTAACTTGTCCATACTAACGGGAGCCTTCTCTCCAGCTTGAACGGGAGCAGAGGTAAGTCCCATCGCTGAGGAAAAATGGGAGGTGGAAAAAAACCCAAACCTGTGCACACACAACATGATTCCTGGTACCTCCTTGGGAATTCTGTGAACTCTTGCAAAAATCAGATGATGAATTAGGGCTGCCCTAGAGAGCACAGCATTTCAGCAGATCACATGGAAAGCTCATTGGTCTTAGTAGTACCAGAGAGATTTTCTCCTTGCAGATGGCATCACCCTTTTTTTTTTTTCCTCTGAAATATTTCCTGAGGTCCATTTTAAAATCGACATGTTTTTTCATTAGACTTTCACGTCTTCATTCTTTCCCTCACTTTTAAATTCAGCAAGAAAAGCTCTCTCCCTTTTGTCTGCTTCTACCCTTCACCCAACACTTCCAACCCCTTTCAGAGGGTTGCACGATTGGGAGGAGTAAGAGAGAGTCACCTTTTCCCCCTTTCGAGCCCCGCAGGCATTACCAACCCACTTGATTCCAAATCTAACTGAGAGTTAAGATTCCATTTCTTCACTTCTACACATGGTGATCCAGGCTGCTCCTGTTGTCCCATCAATTTAAGGGTACGCTCTGGCAGCAGAGACGCCGAAAGCCGTATTCTGGGGCATCAAAATGAACATCGGCAGAAACAGACTGTTCCATCAGTTTCGCCACCGCTTTCCCACAGACGCAAGCTGTTCCGTGCCCTGCCATTGGGAGAAAGTCATCCTGTGGCAAAATGCTATATAATCACTATGAATAAAAAAAAAATAATAATAAAGTTTGATCTGCCTTAACTCGTTTGAAACGTGGGGGTTTTTTGCACATCTGACGTATTACACCCCAACTGGAATGCACAGTAACGATTTGGAGGAAGAAACAGGATAGCAGAGAAGTGGAATAGGTATCTATAAAATTAATAGTTTTCTTTGTAAACGTTTATATGCTTATTCCCATAGCATGCAAGGAATTATACACGTAGAAATATTTTCTTAGTGACATAATACTCTAAAAAGAATAAGCCGGTGATTTACAAAGACTAGCTTTGTTTCTTCTCAAGTCCGATATAACCCTATATCTCATCTGTTTCTGCAATCTAAGGTAAAAAAAAATGATGTTTACACAAAGTATTTTGAAACAGAAAAATGTAGACGCTGCAGAAGGCACGGGCAACCTGATTTACAAAGAAAACAGCCTATAAAATGACCCCTGTATCAAAGTTAGAGCAGATGCACACTTGCAAGGTCACTCTACCATTGCTGTTCAGGCTAGGTCAGCTTTTGAAGACATATGACTTCAAGCCTGCTTGTTACCCTGACACAGACCTCACAGGCGTATGTCTACCTTCATACTCGACAGCTTAACGAAAATGTCCTTATGGCTCAAGAAGGACACGGTACCCTATGCTGATGGTCCAATCCTTACATACACGTGCCATAGCGATTCCAGCAAGCTTTTCCCTCTCTTCTGAACGGACCCACTCCTTGTGGAAGGAGCAAGAAGCTCCAGCTCCGGGAGTTCATTGTGCAGGGCACAAAGCCCCTCCAGGCACTTCAAAATCTAAAATGGGAAATAACTGCACCAGCCACGCAGGATCACTAGGTATCACGTGTTTTCCAGAAACAAGTATTATTTTAAACATGTCAGCAATGCTAAACACTAAAACCTCTACGGTCAGACAGACGCGCTGTATATCACTTCCAAATATGAAGTGCACATGGAAATGAGAAGACGGTAAAAAAAAGGACACTAAAAAAAAAAATGGAGAAAAGAATAAGGATTTAAATCAGACTGACATTGAGCCAGAAGCCAGAATAGCTTACAAAATTTAAGCTGAAAGAGTCACAAAATCATCTTGCCATCCTTATGGACAAATCAAACCCAACCATCTCAGACACGTACCACAAATCATTAGTGATCAGCAGACAGTAGAAGAGAGAGAAAGGACATTTCTTCAAACTGAAATTCAATTTTCTGACTCTTTTCTGGAGGACAATGCATTCATTCCGGTGTCTTCTCAACAGTGACCCACGGACCAGAGCAATACACGAAGCTGCGGTTCATGATTCACAGTTCACCATGGGCAAATGATTCTCTTCCGAGAGACCGCTTAAAAATCTTACTTCTCTAACCTTACTTTTCCAAGTTGCTCCAAGGACACTGCATAACTGAAATCGGAGGAAAGGCGATGGATGAAACACTCTCCCCGTTAAAGTAAGCTGTCCTTAATCTCACAAAGCACAGAAACCTTTGGGGACCACGTGTTTTAAGCACTAAATGAGTATGCCTCTCTCATCTCAGCTGTTGTCTGAGAACCTTCCAAACACACAACTAACGCATCACCCGGTTGAGAATTCTCAAAAGACGTTTTCCCCCCGTGGAACAATAACCCCTTCCGCTGAGCTGCATCCTCCATTCCAGCCTTTTCACTGGGGAGGTGACAGACGCAGATTATGGACCTGAGGATGCTGAGCGCTGCCCACAGTCTTCCCCTGGCTCCAAGGGAGAACCACTCCATCGGGAGCCCCACCATCTCCACCCAGCCTCTTCCCCCCCCCCAGCACAGCTCAGCCACTGTTTGAAACCAGGTCAACATTAACTACTCCGGTGAGTAAACTGGTAAGAGAGGGTAAAAATCCATTAGGACTCGACAATGCACACGTAGACTAGAACACCACCCGCTCAGCTTGGGTTCACAAGACAAAAAGGAGAAAAATGCCAGAATTATCATTGTTTTATTAGGCAACACGGTTTTATTCTTCTTTTTAATAGATAACTCACACTAGTTCATGGGTGAAACATGCTGCTTTACATCATTATCTTTTCTTTTGACGCTCCCTTACTGAGAAGTGCGCTCAGGCTTCAAATATCATCAGTATCTTTACCTTTCTAACGTTTCCTTTCCTTGACAACTACCTCATCTATGAGACAACATCAAAATTCTCTTAAATTGCAACTACAAATAGCAATGTAAGCTTGTGATCCAGAAAGGGGACCTAAGAAACTCTTTGAAAATTCAATATTTAAAGTTACTTATTTCTTACTAGCAGTAGATTCCAAGTCATATAGAAATACATTAACACAGTTGTCAATGCATTTTTATACTTTTGAGGGAACGAAGGGGGAAAAAGTTTAATTTTATACATATTTTAACTGTGATCTACACAACCTGTGAAGTCAACTACGTAACAACAGTTCTGTAACACCAAAACGACAGACTTCTATCACCCAAATTAAAGGATGTTCTCAGCCCGTGACTAAACACAAAACATTTCACCTCGATGACTTTTTTTGTCTTTGGTTCATAGCGTTATAGGCTAAGACTAAGGCAACTAAGAAAAAAGCCAGAGATGTGCATTCAGCAGGGGCACTATGCACCTTCATGAGAACATTTTTGAGACTACTTAATTTAAGGCCATGTCCGTGCTACCACGTGCACTTAAAAACATGAACTGTTTTCACCAATGGCAGCAGCAAGAAACTCATAGTATTAAAACGTGTGAGCTGCTGAGACTGTCACCTAAAGAACATTAACAACATGGTTAGTCAGCACCTCATTTCTTCAAATATAGCCAGCAAAGCTTTGCAGGGAAACTTAATCACACTGGAATTTGGAAGGAGCGGTGGCGGGTGATTTTCAAGCCACGGGAATTGAATGAAAATGTCTTCTGCTTTGAGACAATCGCCACGTTTGAGGATGAGCAACTCAAAACCATGGCTTGGCACGTTACCTTCATTCGATACAGAAGTATAGAATCATAGAATGTGTGACTGCTGCCAGAAAACTGTAAGAATGCACTAAGAAAAAGTTATGGGCAAGCTAAAAATAAGCCTTTAAAGAATATGAACCATCTTCCACACAGGCTAATTAGGAGGGCTCTCCACTAAGTTCTTGAAGTCCTACGAGCAAACCATCTTTCACTGCCTCAGTGTTCAGGCCTGTAAAATACGGGTAAACTTCATAGGTTTTATCACACCTAATAAACTCCACCGGTTAACTTTTTAGTCATGAACTGCTGAAAAGGGGTTGTAGCGACAGTTGTGTTTCAACCTGCACACGACAGCAGCCGCTCTGCTCTTGCTGGGGGGAGACAAGCACACACGCGTTTAGAGGGCAAGCCCAGGACACCCATACATACAGGAGAATCTGCTGAATTACCTCAGAAACACTGTGCTGCTGCCAAGAAACAAAGACTTCATTTATTTTATTTTCATTTTTTTTTTAAATCTAGTATACTTCATTTTGAAACTGTTTACTTTGCCACATTCTTTTTATGTTATTTTTTTCTTCCCTTTGCATGTAGAAAACCAGCCCCGTGTGAGCCAGGACCACAACCTGACCCGAGGCTCAAACTGACCGCCGTTCCTCCAGAAAGATAAAAGTTGGATGCGAAAAGGGATGTGTGCACTTAAACTCAGATTTGGGCTGGTAATATCCCTTACGAGCAGGAAGCGTCCGTGTTCTACCTGTCCCAGCCTTTTAATATATATGCATTCATGCTGTAGTTACATGCTCGCTTTAATCCCACATAATCCCTTTAGAAAAGTGCATTCCCAGCCTTCTGAGCAATTTCTTATTCCCAGCTTTGGCCACTGATTCCTTCCTCTTGCGTGCCAGCACTAGCAACTGTACCCTGGCACCAAGCAGCAAATTGAGCTAGCAAAGACTATTAAAAAAAAAAAAAAAAAAAGAAAATGAAAATTAACTTGAGGGGAAAAAAAAAAAATAAAAAAATCTTTTAGACAGATAAATTCTGCAGATAAATTCTGGCTCAGCCCAAAGGCATACCAGTGCCCCTGTCAGCACCAGAGCAGAGGCAGGAATGAAGGGAAAGGACACTTCTGGCAGATTAAAGGAAGCTGTAAGTTTTCCCCGGCTCAAACGCATGCCTTAAGCATCAGGCTGCAACGACACATCCCCCCTTCTCTGCCCTCTTCTGATCCAATGAATCTTGAAGTTCTTCACGGGAAACAGAACAGCTTCAACAGGAAAAAAAAAAAAAAAAAAAAAAAGCATCAGCATCATAACCTATAGCTACGTGATGATGACCTTCTCCAGGAAAAAGCAGGAGCTGAACTGTGCCACCCCAGAACAGCAAGGCTGCAGGAGGCACAACCATAAGTCCATCAGAGGATGCAGAATTACCTGCTGTCACATCTGCTGGTGCTACAGGGGAGGGTTAAAGTGCCAGAACCCCCGTGATCCCCTTATATATATCCACGTCTGGAAGGAGAAATAGGTGAGCAGAGGGAAAAGCTCCATAAATAGCTGCGTCTCCTCTTTGCAACCCTGAAGCTCGGCTCTAAATGATCAGCAAAGACTTTGGGGAAAGTTGCATTATGGAAAACCTTTTTCAGGTTTGTTTCTATCAATCCCAGGTTACTCCTTCCTTGAAAACTTCCGAGACACAAACCACGAACGTGAGCACTGACAGCACTGACACTACACTGACAACATCCAGGTTTTTTTAAAAAAAAACAAAACAAACCAGAACTTGAATATAGAAATGCAGGGTTTAGAGAAATCAGCCCTCTTATGCTCTCTGCAAACACACGCCGATGGCTGCGACATCCCTTCTGCTACTGGTTGAACTCCCGGAGAACACTTGCCATTCCATTACAGAGCAAGGGAAGCTCACCATCGTTGCTTTTCCTTCTATAAAACAGTATATATGGGGAAAAAAACCCACACACCAGCCCTACTGTATGCATGCACACATACAGTTATTGGAGGGGAAAAAGAAAAAAGGCAATATTTCAATTTCCTCTCTTTTATGTATGGTTTCTCTTGGTTAACCTGGTCCCCAAAGTTTTCTGCTGTGATGCTGAGTATGAAACAAAGCAATTCACAGAGAGGAAAAACATGAGTTGCAAACCCCATTTCTAGGAACTCCTTCTCTCCTGTAGGTGTTTCTAATTTAATAAGGCAGGAGAGCGTAGGCGGTGTGCTATTCCCTTTTTTAAAATAATAAACAGAAAAGGCAGTCCTATCCTCCTTATATTCCTGCCCTGCACCTACCACTGCACCGTGGCTGCCTGCTGAACTGGGTCAGTGAGCTGACTACCAATCTGGTGAAACATAAAGAAAAAAAAAAAAAAAAAACACATTTTAAAAGGTGCCAGAATGGTTATTTTTCAGCTGCACCGCGGCTCTGAATTCAGTCTACGCCAAGCAAACAGCTGAGCTTCTACAAGGGAGAGGGCAAAGGAGCAGAGGACAGGCTGTAAAGGGTGCAGGGTGGCAATATTTTATTTTTTAAAGTAACTACTGGCAGCTTATGAAAGCTTAAAATATTAATCAAACCAAACGCTTACTGTTGTTGGGTTTTGGTTTTGTTTGGTTGGTTTTTTTTTAAAGACAGTTATGAACCACCGTAGAGGAGACAAAAGAACAAGCAGCTCCTGTGCTTGTCACACAAAAAAATCACATAAGCCATCTTCTGGAAGTAGAAATTGGTATCTAACAGTCGTTTTCAAGCATCAGGGAGATATATAAGAGGGCTGAGTGAGAGAGTCATGCCAATGGCACAGGAAAGGAGGAGGAAGAAATATTAAGACCAAGCCTTCAGAGTTCCTAGTACTTTTGATTTGTAGGATATGAAATTAAACTACGTAAGTTGTAATGTTATGAGGGGGGAAAAATTGTCTACAGCCATTGTCTGCTTACATTTTATAGAATATCGATGAGCTATAAGACTTAACTTAAATGCACTTAACCCAATTTTGGCACATTTTCTAATTTAAAATTCTTCACATTGCTTTCAGCCAAAATATTCAAAATAGCAGTAGGTACAGTGCTTATCAGTTCATCTGTTTATAATGAAATAACGCAAAACATTTTTTTCCCCCTGAAATAATATCAATCTAAGCCAGAACTTAAAAGCTTCTACATACTTGCAGCAACATTCGTTTCTAATGTGCAGTTCATGTATATTAATGTAGAAGTCAAGGCCTTTTTTTTGGGGAGGGTATTAAACCTACAAATTGATGATGAAACAGCAGTTTGGGAAAAAACTTTATTGCTATTTCAGTTATAACGTTAAAAAATGACGCAAAACTGAGAAAAATTATTTTCATTCTGGTTAAAGAAACCCTTAACATAGAATCATAGAATGGTTAGAGTTGGAAGGGACCTTAAAGATCACCCAGTTCCAACCCCCCTGCCCTGGGCAGGGACACCTCCCACTAAACCAGGTTGCTCAAAGCCCCATCCAGCCTGGCCTTGAACCCCTCCAGGGATGGGGCATCCACAACTCCTCTGGGCAAGCACATCCACACTACTTTTACAATTTACAGTTGAAGATGTACGTATGAAAAAATCTGGTTATCTTAGATTACTAAGCCGAGCCCACACTTCAGGCATCTCACAAATCTGTGCTACTGGAGCCAGTGTCCAACCTCCCAAGCAATGGAGAGAAGGTCTCAAAGACCTTCACAAAGCCAAGATCTCTCCTAGGCTGTTAGCATTTCTTTTTCTCCATGGCATGTAACCAACCACATGAAGAATATCAACTTCAGAAACAAAACCTACAGATTTCAGATTCTCATATTTGAGATTCTCATATTAAGTCAGTTAATATCATCTTTCATCCAGCCTTTCAATAAAAACCTCAACAAAAAGCTGTTTATCTGGGTTCCATACATGATGTTGCCCATAAACAGTAATGCTATTGTGCACTTAAAAAACCAGTAAACTTAAATTCTGTCAGGTTAGCATTGTGTAATAATTAGCAGGTGTGTGTACTAAAATTAAGATAGATTTTTCTTTCTTAACATTTTAATTAATTTTGTCAAGTTTCTAGTACAGGGCAACTTGCTACATCTAACAACGATTGTAGAATTTGAAAGAAGTGCTGAAAACAGACTTTTTAATACAGTGGGGATTTTTTGTGATTAACGTATATAAAAAAAAGAGCTAACTTCCAAAGGTAAAGTAGCTCTTTTCAAGAAATACCTTGAAGTTTCTAACACAGAGGGTCCTCACTGTGCTTGTCCACTCCCACAAATCCTCTTGATGAATTAATAGCAACTATCTAATACAAGCAAGGTGGATAAAAACTTAGCCCTACAACAGGTTATAAAACAATAACATCAGTACATTAAAACTGATTGAAACAAGAATACTATGATTTTAATCCTGAGCCCATTAAACCCAACTAGTCTTGCAGATGTGGTCAACGGAATTGGCATTGGCGACACCAAACTCAGATGTGACGCCCAACTAGTAAATTCAACATCCCCAAGAAGGACCGCAAGGAGTGCAGCCAGCAGGTGTGGAATCGCAGAATAATTTAGGTTGGAACGGACTTCTGGATGTCATCTTGTCCAAAAAACCCTGCTTAAAGCAGGTCTAATTAAATCAGGTCTGTGCTAGTGAAATAAAACTCTTAACCTCTAAATCAGGAAGCTGGAAGCAAAGCGCTTATTGGGAATGGTCCCAAGAACACGGCCCCGGTCTGAACTACAGAACCGTGCCCAAGAATTGTTTGGGGGGGGGGGCGGAATTGGTGCGGATCAAAATGCTATAAGGGTGCTTTTTAAGAGTTAAAGCCATATAGACGATTGCATCCCAGCCTGGGGGAAAGTCACAGCACGGTGTTGAATACGGTGGTAGAGGCATAATCTCACCGTGCTCCCTTTTGGAGAAGAGTGCCCTTTTGTGTAGTCCAGCGAAGAAACGGCCACTGGACTTGCTTTTTTGGAAATGCTGCAGGGGGAAATTAACTTAAATACATTTAACAAGGTTTGGCTGAGGAGCAGAGTGCTGTCAGACTGCTCAGAGCTTTATGGTCCCTCCATAAAAAAAAAGGAGGGTTCATCGAGACATTTCTAGTCAAGTATTTACTAAAAAAACGCAATGCAAAGGTAGACTTATATCCAAGGCTATGGGTGGGGTGCATAATCCCGTATCGAGAAAAGAAAAAGAAGAAAAAACACGCTGATTATTCTCAAATTCTCCTCATCTTAAACAGCCTGATCTCTGAAAGCAATGAGCCTGAGCCTGTATTCCACCCATCACAGGCACAATGCCTATTCACTACGCGGTCTCGTTGAAGTCCCTGGAAATACCAACTGCATAGATTATTGAGAGATTTGCGGAATTAGACTCAACAAACACATCAGAACCACCTGATTTCCTCGTCCTGTCCTAAACTCACACTTCAGAATTTAGAAGCCGAGTTTGAGAAAATCCACGTGCCCCAGAACTCACGTGATAAAAACGTAATATTTGTAATTAAAGAAGAAAAACTGAGGTACTCATAGGTTAAAGAAAAAAAAATCAAATAAAATAGCCTTGCATTTTCTGCTTTCTTTGAAAAATAAGGCTTTCAAATGAAAAATCAAGATGATTCTACTGGCATTTTAACTCTCCCTGGATAAATAAAATCTGAGCCAATAATGATCACAGCAAAGCAATCAACAGAAAAGTTTGCATCAAATATGTGAATGCAAAATATTCTGCCCTAGATTGTTGAATGAGTTCGAATGAGTGTCACCATTTTGATTGAATGAATCTGTTATTTTGGGCCTTGGGAATTCTACCTCCTGGTGACGACATATTATGGGGAGAGCAGGGGGGGACCATCACCACTCGCATCCCTTTTTTAATGACAATGTTTAAAACCTCTAACAGAGTTAAAACATCTTGTTTAAAGAAAAAATAAAACACTAGAAAATATTAAATTTCTATTACTAATTCTGTACTGAATAAGTGAGAGTTGACTTATGCAGCTAATATTAAATTTAGATATTAAATACATGTCCATATTGTATGCAGCCTAGCTGGAATTCACTAGATTAAACATACTAATTAATTTGGTCATGGTGTGTTTCTGTATTATAATTCAGCATTTATTTATGAGGCCCACATATTCAGTTTACTGAATTTAATGACTGCACTGTTCTTAAACATATCATTAGAAGTGCTAACATTTTGTATCATTAACCCTGTATCATTCCACAATTAACAGGAAATTATCAAAAGAATAATGTAAGCGGCTATGCGTTTTTAAGCCACTTAAAACATTTCTAAATGTAATTATAACTATTTCATGCTAAGTAAGAGTCAACGTTCCATTTTCACTCTAAGATATTCTTCACTCGAGAGAAAATAAACCCCCGGCTTTTCCGATCGCTTATTACTTTTAAGTTTCCTGTAGAGCACAGTCATTCATAGATGTATTTCTGGGTTATCATACATTTAGATAGAATTGCCACCTCTTTCACATATTTCTTGCAGTCAATAAAATGAAAACAGGCCACAAACATGAATATTTCATTACAAGGTGGGTCTTGTTTCATGGTCTAATAATACACGAATAACTGATAAACTTTCTGAAAGGTGATGGGCATTTCTACTCCCAGCATCACCCACACGTCCCTATGGACCCCCAACCCTAAGTGTTTCGGGGGTTTATCGACACCTCCCAACATTGGCCTCTGCTGAAATCACAAACTTCTGCAATTGTCAGACGAACCAGGGGAATAAAAAATAATTTTAAAATCCTCCTATAATTTTGTACTGTAGCACTTGCTGAGTCAAACTGTATTGAATGCTCAATGCACGCGTGCACACACGTGTATTTATATATTTAAAGCTTTTCATTCATCTGCCTGCAATTTGTATCAAAATCAAATTGTTACTTTTGAAGATCAGACAATTAAAAATGGTGGGTTTGTGTATTACCATTGCAAGCAGCAAAGCAAGGTATGAAAAAGAACCCTTCCTCTCATCTATACCATCTTACACACAAAGTCACCTCTTAAATCAGGCCCAAAAGAAAAATGAGAAGCTATAACGCTAAAGGGCGCTCTGTTGCCCAAAAATCTTAATTTTCTAACTAGTTATGGACAAAGGGAAATCAAATCTGAAGACTTATCTCAACTCCTATCAGCCTGACTTACCAAATGCAAGCTAGAACCCCCCCAGTGTTCCCAACTATATTTTTATTTATTTGGTGTGAGCTCAGAGAATCCTTTGTGGAGACCCAGCATTTCTCAAGTTCCTCCATCACTTCAAAAATACGACGTTTCTGCCTTCCGAAATGGGAACAGCGGTGAACAAATGGCATTTTGGTAGCTGCTGTCCAAACGTTAAGACTTCCAATGACTTTACCTTTGCTGCTAAAGGGATACACAGACGCTCACAACTTGTAACCAAGATTTAAACCAGTTGATTTGTTGGAATATCAAACCTCAGCTCCAGTGGCGTAGGTTTGGACGACGCCACTCAACCTTTTGACATAGAGATCAAGAATATCTCTTAAGGGGAATAGGGAGGCATCAAGCACTTTATATATTCAGTAGCATGAATAAGGACTGAGTTTCTAAGAAAAATTGATTTAGTAATATGAATTATTTTCTGCTTTGCCAAGTTCACTAACAGAATGAGGTTGTTTTTTCTTTCAATGGAAAAGAACGTCTGAGCCATGGCGCTTTTCAGGGGCACCAGAGCCTATTCATATTAGCAATGTATTTTATAACAGGGAAGAAGATGTGAACTGTTCACACACACAAAAAAGAAGATTTAAAGTGAAATCTTAACTGCGAGCATTTCCTGAGCGTAAGCCCTACTGTTTGTCACCTGCAAAGGAAATGACAATCACCGAGGTGAGCGGGGCTGTGCTGGTTTGCTTTAGCTGGGCACGTCTTGGCTCCACATGCTCTCATTCATAAAAACAGAACCACTCCACCTACCCCAGCCTTCCGAACGCATCCACCGTAACCCAACTGGGAGGAGAAATCTCAGCAGTACCATCCACCTTTACATTTATGTTCACTTCTATAAACCTGCTCAGTGCTCATTAGTCTCATAAGCATCACACCATTAGGAAAAGAGATTTTTAAATAAATGAACAATTCACCGCGACAAGTAACATTTGATTTTTTTAATTTTTTTTTTTTTGTGTTAAAACGTGTACTATTGCTCCCGTCATTCGATCACAAACTTCTTGAGACAAGGGATGGTCAGTTTATTTATGTGGCACTCTAAGGATAAAGTTTCGGTAGGATTTCTTTAAAAAGGTCAGACAAACGCTCAAAGAATTATAATGAGAATGGATGAGGCCTTTGAAGGACGAGGCAGTCTTTCATTCGCTAATCTAAAGTAACACTTATTAGCAATGATGATTTCTTCAACCACTACACAGTCACCCACTCCTTGACCCAGACAAAGTATATCAAGGACTTCTATGATTTGGGAAACTATTGTTGTATTATGGTAAATCATGTTCTGCTGACGTTTCTCCCCCCGCTTCCCCACCCCCCCTAAAAATTCTAACATGCGGCTTTCTATTACAATTCCTACCAAGAAAAATATTTTAAATCTGTATTTCACCAATTTTACCATTGACACGAGTTTTCTTAAGATGCTACAAATTGCCAAGACTCAAATAAGGAAATAAGAGACATTAGCTCCTTTGTACGTTGGTTTAACTGCTGTCAAAAACACTATTAGAAATTCAACAAAATGCTGGAAAATAACACCATCAGCACCACCGATTTCAACCCAAGTTCGACACCAACAGAGCTTTTACAATAATATTTGTTGTTTTTCTGAACATTTTTCTACGCTGTCACAGGAAAAAAAGATGCTGTAACATCTTAAGATTTTTGCAAATTGCTATCTTACACTTCTGTAGTTCAGATGCAAAAATACAGATGTCAAGCTTAAATTTTGAATTTAAAAGATTTATAGAATACAGATTTTAGACTGTCATTATAGAAAGACATTCTCCTTCCTTCTCAAACAAATTAATTGAAAGAACAAACAAAGTTGGCCAATCTGTTTTGCACTAAACATTTCTGCAATCGTTCCAGGGGGGATAAAGGGGGAAGAAAAGAACAAAAAGCAAAGAAACACAGACTCTATTATTACACAATTATAATCCATAGCTAACACATGTTAGGATTCTCGTTTTAAGCATTTAGCAGAAGCGTGTTAAGAAAATAAAAAAACAGTAAAGTCAACAAAAATAATTTAACACGTCTTCTCTCGTGTTGAAAACTGTTTTTGTTTTCTTTTATACATGAAGATTGCATTTGCATTCATGAAAGCCTACTGTAAAACTACAGCAAAGTTGCTACTATAACCTATAATGCACATTTAATATGTGGGGGAAAAAAAAAAAAAAAAAAAAAAGATTTTAATACAAAGGGATACTACAGCCTCCCAGTTCGGTAGCACAGAGCAATCCAGGTAATTTGCTGACTGCAGTGGATCTGCAGGGCACGTTAATCAGCGCTGAATTTACTACAGCACTTCCCAATTTCTAGTTTGCTGGATTTGCTTGCTGGATTTCCAGGCACTCGTGTTTACAGTTAACTTTTTTTTTTTTCTTCTTTTTTTTTTTTTTTTGCAGCCACAAACATGCACACCAAGTATCAACAACCTCCATCCCTTACACAGACACGAGCTGCAAAATTTAAAATAATTAGGTCAACTAGGCGTGGACTTCTATGTTGGATCAGAGAAACATCCCCCTCGCCTTCGCAAGACCCGCGGCGTCGATCAGCACAAAATCAGTTCCAGGCTTAAACTACTCTTCCATCTTGTGTCATCCAGGCATCATCTTGGCGTAAAAAGTATTTTACAACAAAAGTAAATATACTGTAGGGTGAAAGTATGTACCGTGCGGCCAGACTTCCATTTAAGAAGGCAATCGGAGACACAGTTTGTGCTGTATTCTCTATTTTGTAATACGTTTAAAAGATTCTTCCCTTTGTATTAGTTCAGTAGCGGCTATTTCGGTTACAGTAGTAAAATGGACCTGTACCCTCAACGCTTCTCGCGCAGCAAAAGGCTGAGCCGAGTGGTGTGGAGCACTCACAGCCTGGGATTCATAAACAGTTTGTAATTGTATTAGCTTCCGATCTGCATAAGGCCGGAAATATTTTTAGGCAACGCTTCAGCTGCAACGTGCTGTATATTGTTTACATGCACACTTCAACTGAAAGACTCGTGTAATTACTTCAACATGCAAACTTAAAAAAAAAAAAAAAAAACCAAAAAACACAAACCCTACTGAATGCATTTAGCATGTCTTGCAGGAAATACATAACTAACTACAATTTAGATTGAAATCACTATCCTGCTAACAGACACACACACACATAAGTCTTCTTAGAATTGTGTTTACTATTCTCAGAGGTTTCCCTTTTTTTTTTTTTTTTTTTTTTTTTTTAAGTTTGGCCTTTTTTACTTATTTGTCTCTCACTATCGAGAAATCTGGGTTTTTTTTCCCCCAAAACTTTAAATATTTGCGCATCCCACTCAGCAGCAGCCTGTGACCACATACTGTTGGTTCAGAAGGAAGCGGTGGTGAAGCTGAGAGCAGAAGGTGCTCGGAGGGAACCAGCAAACACTTCAGCAGACCTCGAAACAAACACTACCCTCGCTACTTTTAAATCGGGGTGGGGGGGAGGGGGGGAAAGTAGCAGTCTTTCATTACCCACACAGGCAACACGCAAGTAGAGGTACACCTTGTCATCCGGAACCAGCCTCCTGGGTTTGGATTTCAAGCACTAAAGCGTTTAAAATAATCTACTAGATGTGCATCGCAGTGATGCTCTAAGACACTATTTATGCATTGACCCATCACTCCAGACTGTATGCAAAAAACAGTTTAAGGAACACCATTCAATACAGTTTGGGGGTTTCCCCACCCCCCTAAAATCACACTTTTTTTTCTTTTTTTCCCCCCGGACTACTCTACCGAGCTTCAGTCAGGCCACCGAAAGGGCACCCGAATCGCCTGACCCTGTGCTCAAACTCTTGGGAGCCCTAACACTTGTTTGAAAACAAATCACCCCTGGAGATGGAGCGGGCTCCTCTATCAATCACTACCACCTTAATTCCCCCTAATAAGGCAGGTTTTGGATGCAGACTGATACATTGTGAAATGCTGTATCTGAAATTGATTAGAACAGCACTCAAAATGAATGCAGCCCTCCAAACCACTTCTTTGCTCAGAAACATTAATCTCAATTATAAGGAGAGCTTCATAATGGTAATGCTTGGTATGAAAAAAGTATGAAATAAATCAGGTTTTATAAGACACAGCAATTAATCAGTTTTAGAACTAAGAAAAGGAAAGGTTATTAAAGTGGCACATTTTTACAACGGTACCCTTTAAAGCCTCTGTAACCTCCAAAAAATTAAATGTTTAGGGTTGTGTTTTAATTCTTCAACTCACAGTGTGGATACCTGTCCTAACTTTGGGTTTCCGATATATTTTACCACAAGCTAAAACTCTTTGCAAATAATACTACACTACTATCAAGTTAAAGCATTTATTTTAAGACCACAAGATACCCTTCAGCCTATGAAGAGGAACCGCATGCAAGCATCCTGAAAGAACTTACTTATTTTACCAGGTAGCCTAGGAAGAAAAAATTATAATAAAGACTTTGGTCTGACGAAATAACACACTAAAATTATTTCTGATCATTTCTTTGTGCAGTTGATACTGCAGGAACTAAAGTCACGTTATCACTACATTTGCTAAAACAGTAAATCTAACGAGTTTACACATACTCATTTAATAGAACAGATTATAGAGTAAAGCTATTCTTAAAAGACAATAATAATACTACAGAGATGTTAATCTGATTTACAATCTCTGATGTGTAGCACCACAGTTCAAACCTGCCTCTAGATCTTCCACAAGTGCTATATACTTGCTTAAGATTTTGAAAAAAAAAAAATTTAAGATTTCTCTTTAAAAATTTTACATTTTCTTTTGTACACTGCCAGAGAGAAAACAGTTTTCCATAACAGAAATGCAGCACTCGGTACAGCAAAAGCACCACCACTATAAAATTAAAAGTACTTCTGACCTGAAGCCTTCGCACGAGTCTCTGGTGTTTTCTTTTAAGCCTGCACAGCACAATGCCCCTTCACGAACAGCGCCTGATCCTCCAAGTTGCTCAGCACTCCCAGTTTTTATTGGGCCTAACCCAAAACTGATGCAAGTCAGTGGGAGTTTTTGCATCAATCTACGTGGGCATCACCCTGCTTAGGGCTCACCCACTTCAACTGGAGGTGAAGGTACTCGGACTCTTACTGAGCCAAGGCTATAAGCTATTAATTATTGGGGCTAGGAGATGATAAAAAAACATACTTTCAGGTTGATTATTACTTCATTGTCTGCTATTTTAGGGGGTTCGTATCGAACAGCTCCTTATTAAAAGCAACTATTGCGGATTGATTTGTAACTTTAAATCTAGTTTCTATTACTAAATCCTTTTTTCCCTTTTCCATTTGAAGAGAGAATAATTACTCCTGGCTCAAAGAGATTTGACTGAAGCACCAGTCTTAACTTGCTAACTGGATTATGAATGTTTTTCTGGATTTTTTTTTTTTTCCCCACCAATAAATATTAAACAAAAGAACCTTCTTAGCGTGATCAAGTATTTCTTCTACCAAACAATATCTTTCATCTTGGTGTTCACTCATGTAAACTCATTTCACTTTTTAATCCGCATCTAATACTTCAGTACTGATGGCTTTTTTTCCCCTCCTCTAATTTACCAGACCATTGAAAATAACCCAGCAAGTTCGTAACAGCAGAGCTAGGAATTGTAACATAATATTATTTTTCTCAACCTATTGTATTTTCCCCAAACTTAAGTGGTATATTTGTCACATATATATTCATACCCATATAGGGCCCATTCTTCCTAACTATTCTTACATTACATCCAAGTACACTTTATGAAAATCTTTCCTTACATACAATATTAAGCCAATCTCCTAGATATGAACGCATTAGTAATTCTGAATAACACTTGGATTCTTTTACAAGGGAAGAGCTGCTGTATTTTTCATCAGAGAGTGTCTTTAAGCGTTTAACAATTAACTTTGCTATAAGATAACTGACCACAGACGAGCAACGTTTATACTTCAATATGCTCTTTACCAGACTGAATTTTAGGATGTAAGCATCCACAGAAGGTTACTGCAACTCTGCAATGGAATGATGCAAAATGCTTTGCACGAAGAAGTATATATAACATACAGCAGGCAACAGCCAAATAAAAACAAACAACTCGGAAGGCTTAACGCAAAGGACACATGATATTTACAAAGTACAAAAATAAAACTGCTGAAGTTTTCTTGCAGAAAAAAAGTATTTTAAAGCTAAAATATTTAAGACTATGTGATACCTTAAACAGCTCCTATTAAAACTTTTTACGGGGCGTGAGCACATCAAGATGCCTTTTTGTATATTTTACCTTGTTACATTACTTTCCTTTAAAGCAACTTCACAACAGAAAACTGAAGTCCCCGAAACCAGGGACCTGCTTCCTCCGTACGTCCCCCGTCAAGAAAAAACCCCACCAGACCCCAGAGCTGCGTGTCACCTCCCGCGGAGACCACCCCTTTCTGTCCCCAAAGCGTAGGGACACACCGCGCCTTCTCGCCGCGTACTCACGCTATTTTCACTACAATTTGTTAAATAAATCATTAAGGACGCTCTCCTCCATGGTTTATCTCCACAGCCTCCCCCTTCCTTCAACAGCAAAGCCCCGGGGGTACCTCCAAACCCCCCGCCTGCAGCCGAGAGACCCCCGTGGGGGTGCGGAGGGGGGGGGAGAGCCGCGGAAACACCGACCAACTTCCAAACCCACGCGCAACTCACCGGGACGCGCTTCCCCGCCCGCGGACCGAAGTACGGACACTTCCATACATACATCCATCCATCCATCCGTCCGTCCGTCCCTCCATCCATCCATCCATCCACCCACCTTCCGAGCGCGACGGAGCCGACTCGGGGGAAGCACCGAAAAGCGCGGCGGTGCCGAGTCCTACCGGGAGCGCGCACGCAGCCCGGGCTCCCGCCGGGGCCGCGCAGCGCTGCTGAACAGACCCAGCACCCCCCCCCGCCTCCCCTCCGCTCAATTTCCCGCACCGCGGAGTTTCCCACTCAAGTTGCGCCCCCCTCCCCTCCAGCTCGCCCTCTCTCCTTCCTTCCCTCCGCGCCCGCGTAACCCTACCTGGAGTGCCCCCGCGGGAGGGAAGGGCCGCGGAAATCCTCCGCGCACCAAGGCGGGGAGGGCAGCGGCCCTCCCCCCGGCCGGCCCGCCGCCCTCCGCGGGCGCGCAGCGAGCCTCGCCGCCTCCGCGCAGCCGGCAGCAGCGCGGGGGAAGAGCGGCGCACGCCGGCACTTTGTCAGGCCGGGGCGGGCGGGAGAGCGGAGGGCGGGCGGGAGCGGAGGGGAGGGCCGGGCTGAGAAGAAGGAGGGAGGGCCAGGAGTTGCTGCCGTACCCCCCCCCTTCCCCTTCCCCTTCCCCTTCCCCTTCCCCTTCCCCTTCCTCCTCCTCCTCCTCCTCCTCCTCTTCTCCTCCGCGGGGGTTTACGCGCCCCGCGGAGTTGACTGTCCCCGCCTCAGCGGCGCGGCGGGCGGGGAGGAGCCGCTCCCCCGGGGACGGGACCGGCTCCTTCGCCCTCCGTGGAGCGGCTCCCACGCTGTTCCCAATCATCGCATCCACGGCGGTGATTTCGGGGTCAGCCGCCGGCGGCACTTCAGGCTGATGAGCGGCTCTTCCCGGCCCTGATGAGAGGCGGCTTCGCCCGCTCCTGATTGCGAGCGCTAATGAACTTAACGCCGCTCTCATTACGCGGCGGAGGCGGAAAGCTTCCGTCCGCCGGTATTTGCCTTTTTATTTTTCTATTTTATTTTTGTTTATTTTTAACAGGGGTGGGGGAGAATTTGGGGAAATAAGCCGCGATTCCCCATAGCCGGGTGCCCGGGTCGGGCGGGGGGTGCCGGGGGGGCTCCCGGGGGGCCCGAAGGGCTCCCCGGGAGCCCCCCCCGGCACCCCCTGCCCGACCCGGGCACCCCCTTCTTTCTTACACACTCGTGGAAGTTTGCTAAATGAGCAGCTTGGAATGTTTAGCTGGCTACCCGCTGCAATACTTTGAATTTTCCAAACTTGAAATTCTCCGACTCCGTCAGGAGAGATGCGCGGTTCTGCTCGCCCTTCAACCCTCCCGAGGTAAAAAAAAACAAACAAACAAACAAAAAAAAACCCCAAAAACCCACAATCATCCCTGTATTCCTCTGAAAGAGCGGGAATACCTCCTAATCCTAAAAAAAAAAAAAATGTTTACTGCAGATGTTTCCAAGCAGCATTGTCCGTCCAGCAGTTTGATCTCACGTACCAGTGGTTTTAATTCTACGTTTTACCCCCTGTATTTTCCATTTCTCCACCCGGGAAGTACCCGGGTATTTAAACTGACCCGACAGTGCTGAGATCAGCGTGGGAGAACTGCAGCAGACACCACACACGCACAGATCTCCAGCATCACAAAGCACCCTCGTGAAGGAAGCTTCAAAGAAACCCACCAGCGTCTCAAGCGTTTTTGAGTGGGCAGCCAATGCGTAATTCATAATATTGACCACGCAGGAAAAAAAAAAAAAAAACCCAGAACAAACCAAACCAAACCAGTTATTTTATAACGGAAATGACTTGTTTTCACCCCTAGGAAACATGTGGTATCACTAAGTAACTACTTTCAAATTCAGGTTTGGCAAAGTTCTTTTGAAGGTACCCAAACTAAACCAATGGGATGGGAAGGAATAATCTGCAGTGATTTCGGGCCCGACTCCGGAGTGGTGGGATTTCATTTTAAAAGGCAGGAGTCACAGAGACCTCCCCAGACAGATTTCAGTGCAGGTGAGTGCCCAGACGATAGAGGTAGGACTGGAATCGTCCCGGCACCGTCTTTCAAATAAAACACCCCACAAAGGTTTCGGTCCTTCCAGGAAAGCACTCGAAGTGTGAAAATGTGAATGGCACAAAAAAGTCTGTGTTCCCAAACACACGGGAATAATCTGAACCCTGAACATCCGCCCAGTGCTGGAATTGTTGCTGCACAGTACACAAAATAGCAGTTCTGCTAAACCAAAAGCAAACCTTGTAGAGTCGGGGCTTTACGTACCGTTTTCTTCTTTTTTAGGCTTACAGTCCTCTAGCACAAAATTTAAAATTATATTTTGGGAATGCAGACGTATAAAGTGGTAAATTTTTGCACTACTACTGCAGCCATTTGCATTACTTCAGCAAAATCCATTCATCTGCTACTAACCTGAACTTTTTACCGCCTCCAAATACATGGGGTTAAGATGCTCCTCTATTATAAATAGAAAGACTATATAATTCCTTCCTTGTGCAAAGCTCACCGGATAAACAACAAACGTCAACTACTTATTAATACACATTTGAAGTTCAGGATAAGTTATTTTGGTGCCCTTAACTTGAACGTTAACTGAAGCAGCATTCCCAGGCTTACGGAAGTTTAATTAAATTTCAGCCTTCAGAGTCTAAGCTCATTTGAAAAGTGTGCGGGCACATTTGTGTCAGAGCTTTGCAGGAAAGTATCTGCCTAATATCAGCTCTTAAATGTCACTAAACTCTCTAAAATCACAGTCCAGCCCTTCCTTACTCCTTTTGATTGCCACTAAGCTTCCTATTTTAGTAAAGAAAGAACAAAAGGAGATGTTTTCCTTATCGACTTAGAATTACATATATATAGATTTTTTTTAAGCGTGACTATCAGTAAATCTTTTTGGACGGTAGGTGTTAGCGAAAGCAGAGGGCGGGACGTCCTCCGGTGCAAGACATGCCGGCTCCTGCGCTAATCTCCCCCTAACACCAAAAAAATGAGACAAAATCAAGACATTGTCACGTTCTTCCCAAACTTTTTTAACTGCTCTCGATGTGTCCCGCCGTACTTGAACGGTAACTCGGGCTTCCCCGGGCTTCTCAGCACCTTCTGCTCCCGGGACTCCACACCCTTTAGGATGCTGGGAATAACCGATCCCAACATCTCTGCCTTGGCAGAGGTCCTTGATCTACAGCTCATGGGAGGAAGAAATTGTTTCCGAACCACCCCGTTCCCTTCGGGGTGAGCGGAAAGATGCGCTTTTGGCGCAGCCGGGTCGGGGCTGCCTCTACGCGATGCAGGCAATTAGCACCATTACCTTCGTAATCACAGCCCTAATTAAAAATAAATAAATAACTAAAATAAAATAAATAAGTCCTCCTGTCGCCTGGTCCGTCAGTCTCGCTGGCTGATCCTAACATGGCAGCAACTATTCCCATTTCTTCCCCGCGCCCGGTTCCCGTGCGAGCCCCGGGGAAGGGACCGCGTTACCGGCCGCTCGGGCGCTCGCTGCCGGTCGCGGTTCTTTCTCCCCTTCCCTCCCCGCTTTACCGCCCCCGCGCAGCCCTCCGCGGCGGGCGGGAAGGTGACGAGCCGGCTGTGACCACGCTCTGCCGTCACCCCTGGCGACAAACGCATTCCCCCCCCCCCCCTTCCCTTTTTCCCCTGCTCTGGGAAAACTTTGGGGAAGAAGGCGGCGGACTCCGCTCCGCGCCGCTCCGCCGGGGATGCGCCGAGTACTGGAACTCTGGCGGTGCGGGGGACACGTGTAGCTAAAAAAAATGTCCAAATTCCGCGGAAATCCTGGCTCTGTCTCGCCGGTTGTTACACCAGCCCGCTCTGCTGCCAGAAAGGCGCTTTCCCCGAGTCTGGAATTGTGGTAAAATTGGAAAACAAATATTCTAATCTGATCACTGACAAAGCCATAAAATTAAATAGCTGTCTGCAGAGGGAAATATGTCTTAATTACCTTAATTAAAGCAAGATAGGGCCTTACACACATTCATTTTGAAGCCACTAAATGTACTGATTATCATACAAATCAACCTTTAAATGGGGGTCATGCTTTTCCACTACATTAGTTTGTGTTCCACCGCATAAAACAAAGCTATATGGGAAGCTGACCTCTGGCGAGAACGGTGCACTTCAGCTGCACACAACTGCTGACCCTCTTCATTGGGTTCTTAGGAAGGAACCTGAAGGACTTTGCATATGATTTGGGCCACACAAAAAAAAAAAAAAAAAAAAAAAAAAAAAAAAAAAAGCCTTAATACTGCATTAGGAACTCCTGCCTGAGCTAAACGTATGGCCTTAAAATCAAGCACATAATCATTTTAATCACCTTGTATCCCTAAGTCGGAGCCATCACGAAACGCCATTATTGCCCTCCGTGTGAATTAGCACACGAGGCCATGAAAAATTTAAGATTTCTGTTTGCTGGTATAACGCTTTCCCAGAAAACTGTAGCTGGGGGTAACCAGCCATTACTTTCCAGTAACGGGAGGAATGCAGAATATTTATAGCGATTCAGAAGTCAATATACAGACCTTATACGTGCAGGCAGAGGTTTACGTAATAAAGTCACATTTATTCAGAATTTATGATTTTTGCAAGAAGAAAGAGGCCTTGTTTTAAATAAGCTTCACACCCATAATTAACATTTTTTTCCTTTATAGCTTTCTGTCTGAAAGATGTATGAAAAAAAAAAAATCATTATAAGAAATTCCACCAATTAACTGTTCAAATAAAGGAAATCTACAGAAAAGATTATTTGAAGAAAAGATAAGCACATAGAACGAGGAAAAAAAGCCAAATGTGCTTTTCTGTTGTCTGTTTCTTTCCTTTTTCCTTCTCCCCTGCCATGCACTCCTCCTAGTAGAAGACATCACTAATAAATGCAGCCCGGGAAATATACCTCTCCAACTAAAAGCTTTAGCGAGGGACAACGATCTGCTATTTTATTTTGATAATTTGGATGTTAATTGCTCTGACGTGCCTAAACAGAGATTTTATTAAAATACTACCGGTTGAAAAAGAATTTCTTAGGCGGTTTGGTAGTAAAATATGTTGCATTCAAGATGACTGCTTTCATTCCTGGAAGACAAGAGTTCAGGCCGTAGAGTGGTAACAATCTGTGTTTGTTCCTGTCTGCTCAGGAGAACTGTTTCTAATTGATCTGGCATGGAATTTAGTTGGAAATGTGTATGTTGCAACCTAAGCACAGTCCCTGTATGCTTTGTAAAGTGATCACCATATGGGCCTTATTTGAAACATTTGAAGGTTTTAGCCACTAACCTTGTTTAAACTGAGCTGTAAATTCAACTCTCTGAGCTGAAAAATATATGTATGTGTGTGTGGATGTATACCTATATAGGTGTGTATGTATGTGACTATAGATACACGTCCACACACGCACATATATGCATAAACACACATTACAGACGTGCATACACACTGACTATTGTTAGGTATTGTGAACATGTGCCGACTATTTGCATATTATTACTAATTAATAAAGGTAGTAGTTACATTTTTAGAAAATCTGGTGAGTGAAAATAAATGTGGATCTAAAGAGGAAGTTGCTGGTATTACAGAGGCATTTTCAACAGATGCCATTTTAATATTTGAGGGTATTTTTATGTATTTTTTTTGTGGAGAAAATACGCTTAGGCCTATTTCCACATATCAGAATATTTTTTAACCACTCTCCTGATGTCATGGAGATTTAATTAAGAAAGCCCGGATAAACTAACAGCAAAGCTGTCTGAAGTTCCTCCACAGAAAACTTTTAGGAGATAACGGTTAACTGTGATTCTTTCAATCGTAGGGCCAATTATCAATTTTTAACCCTCGAGACTTAGCGATCAAGAAATAGCGGTTTCTTGTTCTGAATGGGAAATGAAGAGCTAGGCTTTGTTACAGGTAATAGTGCTAAGTTATGAATGCTGATGGCCGCCTTGTACAGCCTTAAATTACATTGAAAAAGATACAGTTTCTTTAATTAAAAAAGCTGCACTGAACTAATCCCTCTAGCTGAAAAAAGAAAAGTTTTAAGCAATCTCTTTCTGCTCTGGGAGAGAAAAGCAGACAATACCATAACAGATCAGAAACATAAGCTATAGTGTGCAGCCAGGAGCACAGCAGGGAACTGAATACTGCTCCGACTGTGTCATTTTTTAATCCCCCATCCCAGTTTTCCCCGTCTGACCTCATGCTGAGATGAAGTTATCACAGAAGACAGCTTTACTCTCACCAATGAATCCAACCCTGGATCTGTATTATCCTCAGCAGATCAAAACACCGCTTTCATCAAATAGCATTATCTGCATAAAAGGCATGCAATTGCCCGATAATTTCACCCAAACTATGCTATTCATTTAAAGGACAAGAAGAGAAATGTAATTCATTCCTTTTTTTCCCCCTGGAAAAGCTAACTTATACTTCACTCATGGGAACTTTTCTTTTTTTAACACAAGATCTCAAGAAGAGGTCCATTAAAAGTTTCCCCCTGGTTTACAATTAATTGTTAGAGTACCCCTGTGCTGCTTGAGTGACGTAAGTGTAGTTATGCAGAAAACTGGCAGGGAGAATTCACAAAGCTTGCTGTAGCCATGATACTGATTCCATTAGCCATGGTTCCGCTAACCCTAATAATCAAATCATATATGGCATAATTGTAGCAGCCTAAAAATAAATAGCAGCTGAGGATATTTACAGGAGAGTTGGATGATGTGGTCTTTCCTACAAATAGAAATTTTCAGTCTAATGGTTTTGCCCTAGCACAGAAAAGCTGCACCACAAGATCCCGAAATATCTTCGCTAATGTATGTGTTGTTTGTAACAAACATGCACATATATTAAAACCTCACGCTGCTGCCTTGTCTTCCAGAAAGGAAAGCGCAAGATGCTGTGGCTCATTGGTTTTATCGATAATATGCTACAATCAGTAAAGTCATGACGGAGGTGGGCAGATTGCTCCAAACGAGTGCCATTACCGCAGCGATTGTATTTGGACTATTCCACCGACTCTGCAGAAAATTAGTTAAACTAGTCCTGGAATTCTTCTGCTTGTAAAGGGCTTGTGCACATCTCATGCTTCTTCCACAGAAAAATCGTAAATTATGGGGTTTTTTAAATTTTTTTGTTTTGTTTTGTTAATATTTGTGTGAGAGAGTAAAGGTTATTTTGTGCGGGAGTCTTGTGCTTTCTAGGTCATGGCCAAGAGGTGTTCTTGTTTCTGAATGGCAAACGTGGCTGTTGAGCACCAGAAGCAAGCGCTGATTTGTGTCTGGCAGGGGGAACTCTCCCTTTCTTTCTCTAACAGTACAAAGGCCTTGGTAAGTCCTGGGGCTGCAAATGCTAAACTAAGAACCTGGCCTGGCCTAAATATTGCCTACTCTATACAGTACTCTCCAGTTACTTTTCTTTAGGACCACTGGACAGGTACTGTTCTCTATTCAGAGGATAAAACTTTCATTTTCCAGCGTGCCTTTGATACTTTTTAAAACAGGAGTTCTTTGAAGTGGCTCAGAGGTTTGGAATCACAGGAGTTGCCTCAGAAGAGCTGGATTCCTGAGCCTCACAGATGCGCAACACACATTTACCGTGGGGCTCCAACCTCTCTGTGTACACGCAGACACGACGGAACTTCATACTACTAAAAAATATCAGTTTAGTCCACAACTTTCTTGGGTCTTCCCAGCCTCAAGACAGAGCTCTTTCTCCACCTGACTTCACAAAAGCTTTGGATGTTGCAGTGTTTCTTTATAGAATTCATATATGTAAATATATATATTCACTTCCCCTGTCAAGTGATATCTTATTTTTTAATGGAAATACTTTCCTATCATACCTGGTGGAGGATCCTGATGAAGGAACTCTGCACCTGAAAGCTTGTGTCCTTTTTCCAGCTATATCAACTAATCAAATAACTATTTTTCAAAATCCTTGCTTCTTATCTATTCTCAGAACATCTCACTTACAGCAATGTAAATGGTGTATGATTATTGAGGATACATTCATCCAGTCCAGTTGGTTTTGGACCTGTGTTCCTAAACGTTATTTCCTATTTGAACCCTGTTTGTAGGGTTTATCAAGTGTTTCCATGGCAATGGAATGGAACTTCTTAGTGAAAGATTTATTTTTCTTTAATTTTTTTGTTGTTATTGAAATGGGTTGTACCGCTAGGTATTCAAACCAAGACTCTTGTGTGAAAGGAACAGCAAGAGCTGAAAATGCTGATTTCCCACCACAGTACGGTACTATGCTATGTATCTTGGTGTAATCATATGTGGAGCCCCACATGCTGGTAACACCTTAGGGGTCCTCTTTCTGTTTATGAAAAGCATCGGGCAACCCGATGATGGAGGAAACCAGGAGGAAGAAAAGTTCCCCTTCCTCCAGACTTCAGGGGAACTTCTTACCTACTATCTTGTGGAGCAATGACATATATAAAGAGCTCTACAACCACGCCACCCATCCAGGTATCAGGTATGAAGAGGAAAAAAGTATGGTAACTCTGGTAGTTTAGTAAAGTAGAGGTCTTTTTTTTAATCCTTCCATCCGGTCATAGTACCGCAACTGTAATCAAGAATTCTGTTAATACGCAGCCATGTTAACTGCATCCCAACCTGTCAGCATCACCTTTTTAAAAGTTACAAGAAATATAATGCAGAAATCCAATCCCCTCTAAAGAGACTTCCATTTAGAAAAACCCAGGAAGTGTCACAGAAAACCAAGCATTCATATATACCAACAGAGCCATCGGAAACGTTACCAAAGATGCTAAGATTGATGCCCTTCTATCAACTTTGTTGGACCAGAATTTTTTTAACTTAACATTTATGTTATTTCAGGGTACAAAAATTATCCTCGTTCCGGATTTCCAAATATTTTCTGTTCAAATGTGTTTATTTTTCTGGCTTGAGAAAAGTTCACAGCACTGATTTTCTTTAATTGTTTTTTTTTTTTTTTAAATGGAAATAAATTCACTTGAATACCCAGAGTTCTTAAACCACTAGAAACTATATATGGAAAACTCCAAATACCCTCTGCGAAAATGATACACAAAAAGAATCTTCTACCAGACAATTCTGCCCTCAAATAGCAGTTCTGAACGGAATTGATTTCAGTCACTTAGAGTGACCTAAATTTGGATTGCATGATACTCATCTCGTATTCAGAACAATGTGACTTCCGTATGCGCATGCAGAAACACAGCAGCTTGAGTGGGACTCTCTCCTCTTTTACACATCTCACCTCAGCACTGGAGAACCACCAACTGTGGAGACAGTTTTGGCACTGATGCACATTTGGACTGCCGTAGTCCCTTCCATCATATGCTTTCAACCTTCTGTTTGTCTTTTCTTTCAGTTCTCTATTAAATACTGCATATATTAGTTAAGGTGACGTAAAACCCGTAGCTTCTGGATGCACGAGTTCTTTCTGTTCTTTTTTTTTTTTTTTTTTTTTTTTCAGGAATTTAAATATAGATAAATGAAATGGAATGGAGGATGAAAACCAAAATCACTTTTGCTTTCATTATCTTTTTTTTTTTTTTTAAATTCTCAGCTATTACCATATCAGTGCAACGTTTGCGTAGCTAATTTCATGGCAGCATAATTGCACACAGCATGTCTGATTCGGCATTACTTCTCCTGAATTACATGGGATCAAGACTGGATCTAAAACAGTGCATTCATCAAAGCTTTCAATAGAAGACGAACAACAGCAAGATTTTTTAAAAGCTAAAATTGTCATCAGATCACTGAATACTTACGACGCATTGATGATATCATAACAAGACGAAAGGGTGGAATCTCAGAAAACCTAAATCCCAGCACAGCACTAATGCCAGATCTCACATTTGCTGACTCAGGGAAAAGCCATCCCACTATTTTGGGGACAGGACTTGCAACAAGGCAAAATGGGAAAGGAAATAGTCCTAACCAGCTTCATTTTGCAACATAAATCTTTTTGGAAGCCTTCTAAAGCACACAGCTAGAGTTCCTCTTTCTGAAACGTTCAATATTGGAAGAAAACTAGTGGAACCCTTTGTATATGCATGGTGTAAAAATGCAGCTTTTCTGGTTTTACACTAATCATAAAGAAATGGAAAATCATAAAGAGGCAGCAGGAGCAGCAATCTATAGCTCATGTGCTGGCAAAACTAGGGGTCTGCATTTGTATTTTCCCATTATAGAATAAACAGTTCTCAAAATAATCTCAGAACAATAAACTTGTAAAAGGAATTCTATCATAGAAAGTGAAAGAATAGCTAAAGAAATCTACTAATTTAATGTGGCTTATAACCTTCCTGAGAGCTCCTGCGAAGGTTGCATTGGTAGAGCCTGCCACTTTGGCCACATCAAGCACTTTCTTCCTCTGGCAGCCTCTTCACTAGTACCGAATTTAAGCTACTTGTCTTCATTTTAAGGATTCTCCCATTGCCCTTTCCCATCCTGCCAAGTCATTGCTTCCTTACTGTCAAGAGCTCAACACCCATGGCAGCCTGGCATATGATGCCAGTCACCGTTGCCAACTCTTAAAAGTTTGATGTGCATCTCTCGGCTTTTTCCCCCCCCCCCGGTTCCTTTCACACTTGGAAGAGATTCTTTGTAAAACCCGCAGAGCTCGCTCTCTCCCTCCCTCTCTCTCGTTTTCTAACTGCTTCTCAGAGATTTTTCTTTCCCGTGATACCTTCGAAAAGCTTGGACAGTGTTTGAGATTGTGCTGACCAACGCTCCCGCTGCTGCCATTACCCGCACCGCCTTGTTGCTTTTGTTTTATGCTTAGATCGTAAGTTCTCTGGAAGCAGGAAAAGTCTGTTCCATTTATGCTACATCTAATGCGGCGCGTCTGAGAGCCCTCGCAGTCTGAGTGCTCCTTGAAGCCACGGCGATACAAATAAGTAACAACATTGGCAATAATCAAATTCGCACACCACTTCCTTTGGTAATTTGATAACAGGTTCCATGTCTATGCTGATAATATTCCTCATTTTTCTATGTTTTCTGTCCGTGTTAGTACTACTCTGGCTTAAAGAGGTGCATGTGTTAATCCTCATATAAATATCACGCTATTTCAAGATGTATACTTATTACACATTAACACGAGAAGTGATATGCAAAGAGCGATGAGGTTGCTTTATCAACCCATTGAAAATTAGCCGATCCCATCAATAATCAAGGCTGCCCGCGCAACTATAATTCATTATCCCACTTTTAGATATAAGGATGCTCTCTATAATGACAAAATACTTAGTTTTTGTAGAGGCCAGTCTTATTTAGGGGAAATTTAATCACTATGCAGATTTATCTCCTACAATCAATAGATTTTGCCCGATCTTTCTTACTACATGCCACTAGAATGATGCACTGAATAAAAACATTCTCAGTTCTGTCGTAGGCAGTTCTGTGGTACTGTGGACATGACTTTTTTCATTGGAAATAAACCTATTGGGGCCCAGAATCAAATCGTTTGACTAGTCTAGAAATGTTGGGTGCCTCATCTGGAATATACAAGCAGGCTGAAGACAGAGCGCGCTGCACCACGCAGCATTGTAGGTGTTTCCAGAGAATTCCTGACCCAGCAGAGCCAACCGTGAACATTTGGGCTTGAGAGATTTGCCCAGAATCACATAAAAATCTCTAGCAGAGATGAACTGATTGCTCGCTTCTTCAGGTGACGTGTAAAGTCCCCTAACCACAAAATCACCTTTTGCCTTGCAATCCATCACAAACACATATTTGTATTTTTTTTTGACTAAAGAAGCAAAGATTCTAAGGAAAGTCCTTTCAGTACAAATGGGTGATTCATCTCTAAATGAGGGCCACTCTGTGCATGAAACAACTATTTAATTAAACCGTGTAACCCCACATTTTGCTACTTCCTTCCCTGTAGAATACAGTCTTGCAAATTTTTAATATTAATTTACTTTCTTCTTACAGCTTCTGAGCCAAAAACCATGAAAAAAAAAAAACATATTCTATGGATAAACATTAGCTTTCACAGTAAGTACTCAGAAATTTTACCCTTTGGTTGACAAATCTTTATCAACTAATGATTAGTAGCTAGTGTCTCTGTGGACTAAGTGAAGGGAAGCTCCGTATTCTCTTTCTATTCAGTTTCAGTTATCAGTTTCTTTTAAATGAAAAATTTATTAAATATGGGAAAAATTTTTTCAAGGTCAACATTTTGAAAATAAAATGCTTAACTTTGGAATATCTCAGAATAATAATAAACAATATAAAATTTCAGTTTGAAATGCCTTTCTTAGGAAAAAAAACAACTTGAAAGCAAAATGCAACCAAAGGTAACTGGAAATGAAGGAAGACTTTCCATTTTTTGACTTGAAAATAAAAGTTTGCATTAACAAACCAATTCACACTCTCTTTTGCCGGTCACTTTAAACCTCTCCATTATTCTGTTTCAGTTCTACTTGAAACAGTTCTCTGTTGAAACAGTTTTCTGTTTGGACATCAGAGTAAATCACTGCTTCCTCAGCCAGCCTTGCTGGGGACATTCCCTAGCTCTCCCCATGTACATCCCCTGCAGTTCCCACATGTCAGAACCCAAACCCACCGTCCTTAAGCTCTGGAATTTTTTCCACAGCTTTGTCCACTTCACGTTCCTCCCAAAGCTCTCTCCCACTTGCAATACGTCCTCTTCAGTTTTACACTTTAATTGACCACAGGAGACGTACGGGCATCAACTCACTAAAATACGACTGTGCTGGGACTAGCAGACAGACTGCAGTGGGAAAAGAAAAATCTTTTTATTTTAGATTCCATTGCTCATCTTCAAGCGCCCTTTCAGAAGCCAGGTAGAGCGGCTGGGATGAAATTCCTGCAATTTTTTAAGTAGGAAACATTGAGTTCAGACAGTATCTTCAGAAACTTCACCTTCCAAAGAGGACATCTCCTTCCCAGCAGGGGACGTTATCCTGAACTTAGCTCCGCTCTCTCTCTGCACTGCTACCAGTTGTCAGCCAATAACGTTTGCATTAAAAGACATTTCTGCACTGTACCAGTATCACTGAAGTGATTTAGCTTAATCTTGGCTCCTCAAGTAGCCCTCGTGGCACCATTCTAGCCCCTTTAACTCAGAATAACCAGAAAAGGAGGGAAAGATTTTCTAGGACCATTTCAACCTTCCCTTAACTACACTAAAAATCTTCCTCTTCCACACTTACCCTGAACGTTGCAAAGACAGAGGAGCTGGTCTAGTAGTTGGCATTTTTAAATTTAAATCTCAATGAAAGGAAAAGAAACAGTTTTAGGGAAAGAGTCAAATTTTTTGGACATCATATGCAAAAACAGTTGGTTCTAAACCTTCTTTTTCAGCTATTTTCCCATTCAGCTGTGCCAAGCAGTTAGTACTGAGCTGATAGATGTGATACTGCTTAGTTTGCCCAATATAATCTTACACTTTTTCTAGAAGACGCTTTGTAACTTAGCTCCCCAGACAATAAAATAAATTACTCTTTTGAAGCCCTGATGTAATTGTGGAATTACAAACTCTCACTACTTTCAGGAGAATATATTGTATGTTCAGATGGCTGGCAGGCGCAATACTCCCAGCCCTGCTTCTACAACTGGCAAAAATTAGAAATTTTGGTAAAAATTTTGTAGAAATTACATTTTCTGTATCATTGAGAAAATGTCTCAAGGATGACCTGAATGAAGAAGGGGAAAAACAAGCAACAGTGCTTACAAGCTTGTAAACCCATAAGGAATGTATCTAACCCATTGTTCAAAATGCCAGCAGTTGATTGTGGAAAATAAGTATCATTGACCTCCTCCTATCTCCTGTTACTTTTTATTCTCCTGATCCTCCTGCCTTGCTTGTGTTAAATCTAGGAAGTGGTTTCAAATGGCCGATTGTTGCTTTGCTCTTACAGTTGCAGCCCGTGTGCTTGCAAAGGAGGTTTGCAACTTCATTACGGGGCTTCCTTTAATTAACTGCAGTAACTTGTGATGCCGAGCACTTGTCATACCAATCTACGCACAAGTAATTGAAGAGATTAGAGGAAGCACTCCTTGTCATAACCAACACGCTGGCTAATTTTCATACTATATCGAAGGCTGTGAAAATTCTGCCTCCTTCCACTTACGGCTGAATTTCCGCATTATATGTGGTATGGCCTACAGTAAAACTAATAGATATCAGGATAAAAAGCAAGGATCTAAATAATATTTAATATTTGTTACAAAAAAGGCTCCCTAAGCAGAAAAAAATACAATTCAAATAAATTTAAAAAAACACCAACCAGCTTAAGAGAATAATATAAGTTAGTTGAGAATTTCAAACGCTTATGTTAAAATAAAATGGCATGGCTTTATTGATTTCACTTTGTACTAACTACTAATATGTACCCAATTTTCTAGTAGCAGTTTTAAAAAAGTATTTATAAAACTCAATCAAAAAGTTAAGCAGTGTAAAAAAACATTTTTTCAATTTATCTCACAAGAGCACCATTTAATGTCTTTCGTACTTCAAAAAATTTTTGCTAAGTTGATGGGAAGGAATTAGTCACCTTTCTTTGTTGCTGCTGTATAGAAATGTCATTTGCAGCTGGATGCCTCTCCATCAATGCATTAATAACTCGTGTTTGTGTATTTTTATAGTATATATTACCATTTTATAATGAAATGTTAAATATTTTACTTGTATTTGTGTTTTACTTTGATTTGTACCGAGTACTGAGCATTTGCAGTATTTCTATTTACTAGAATATTTTATTAAAATGAATATTTAAAATCACCCATTGCTTAAAAAGAGTATTGCTATTTTTTTATAATAATTGCCTTCCTTTCAGTACAGTGACCAACTTTTGGTCTGCTACAGTAGAATATCATGGATAGTGTAGGACTTTCTTCTTGTACGTCTTACACTACCTTTCTTTTTGAAAATTAAGGACAGTCTCCAGACCACCCTTCAGTGGAAGGCATCTCCATTCTCACTGTACCACCAATTAGTGAACTTCTCCCCTACAGAATAAGCATTATTATAGGATCTTCTCAAAAACTGGCTTTTATTCCTTTCTTTTCTCCAGTATGTTCTGCCACTTCTATTCCTACCTGGATCCCGCATATCCTACTTATTGCCCAGTGACACAACAGGAAAAAAAAACCCTTCCAACCCAAACCATTCTACGATTCCTTGGCTCCTCTTACTGCCAACACATCGGTACCATCACCCCTCAGGCAGGCTTTCAGCACTTAGAAGCTTAAAAGGCTACACACCATATAAACATATACCATAAATGCCTTCACATTTCCTCCCTCTAATTATTTAACGTACTTGGAATTATATATGATATTTGTTTTTTGTTTGAATTTCTCACAACTTGGGTAATGAAAGTTAATAAAGCACTGCCCTTGCATGTTCTTTCTGGCACGACGTTAAGCTTTCATCAATAAAATAAGTGATTAAGAACAACTGGTTTTACAGGTCCAAAAAAAAAGGGATGGGAATATTTTTGTTTATTTTGTCTTACACTTGCATTTTGTGTGAAATACGCTCCTACCCATACTAACAACGTATATCTGGCCTAACACAGATTTATTTTTTAAACGCTGCATAAAATCAATCTCCATATGAAAAACGATCAAATTAATTATAAGATTTTCATCAGACAATAGGTGCTTACATTTTGTATAAATTTGCCATTTCTTCTCACTGTCAGCATCTGCTGCCCATACTGGTATTTCCCACAGAGAAGACCAATTAATGGCCACTGTCGTTTCAGTTACCGTATTGTATGGCTATTTAATCATGTGCCAGCCCAGAGATTCTATGTAATTTCTCCTCACCCTCCCCTTCCACGGTAGTTAACTCTGATGAAATTCTCATTTGGTACTGAAAATTGAAAAAAGGACTTAAAAAATAGTAGCCTAAATCCACATATACTTTCTTCTCCAGTCCTCTCACTTATAGCACAGGTTTTTATACAACACTCATCACTGCATTATCTAATCCAATTCTGGGTCAAAGTGCTGCCAGGTTATTATTTTATTTTACTTTAAAAGATTATAAATTTAGCTGACTAAATCCAATCACAGTGTCATCAAAGTATTATTCCTGAAGGCAAAAGTCTATGTAATATTGTATATGTGTTTTTGAATATGTGTTTGTGTTTCATAGAAGTGGAGGGAGTATTTTAAAATCAAATGTCCCAAACTCGAGAGATATCATTCATTCTCATCCATGATTTAAAGTGTGTGTTTGGGTAATTATGGTCCAGGTTATAGAGATTCTAGAGACTCATCGCAAAGTGAGGACACATGACGTGTGCCATCTGAGTGCTACGAAATAAATGCATTGGATTCATGTTGTTAAAACTGATAACGAGCCTTTCCTTTGAGATTACCTGTAAAATATTTTCCAGGGAAGTTCCACGGATAATATATTTTAACAATTCAATCTGGAAGCCATTAAGATGTTTTTTGAAATGTCCATATCCAGATAAACCTTTAAATTATTTTTTTTCTAGGCAAATGGTCCTGTGTACTGCTGTTACAGGCTGTTGCTGATCACAAGATATTCAACATTATTGTTGGTTCCAGATTAATTAACCTGGAACCACTTCCCAACTGCTAGAAACTGATAGGCAACTAAGATGACCAGTATCATTTGTGTTAAAAATCTACTTTTTAGGTGAAAGAGATTTATAGTATTTTATCTACTAAAGAAAATTACAGATCACATCTTAGAAACAAATTATTTCTCCATAAACTAATTCATCCAGCATATCCACTTTCTGAAAGATCCAGATTTGTAATTTATGAGTTCTAAACTTATAATTAATTTATATTTTTCCCAATCTTGTACCTTGATCCGAAAGTGGCCCAGTGACATATACTGGGAATCAAATTCCTCTTGACTTCCAAAGGCTCATTTTCATTATCACAAAAAAAAAAATATATTTTCCCACTGAAGCTGGAATTTTTCTTACCTAACTTCCACTCAAGGGATGGAAAGAAACGAGCAGTACATCCCAGCACTGTTAGCCACTTATGAAGGGATGAGCTGCTTTCTATGATCTCTACGATATAGCCCCTGTAATGGCTATAGAAGCTCACACAACTCAATTAAAGGTATGTAACTAGCAGATATATACAACATAAGAAATGAAGTTAGAGATGCTCACCCTAAATTACTGACCTGACATAATACAGCAAACCTGTGACAGAGCCAGAAACTGGACTCACTGCTCCCTACCAACCACATTTTAACTGCACACCCTGATATTCAAAAGGCAAAATTAAAATCTCTTCTTTTTAAGACAAGTAGTGACTGCACATTGTGGAGGAAAAATAAAACCAAAGATGGTCATAGTTCATTATCACCCGAAATCTCCGCAATTAAAACTGGTCGTATGGAATTACTCTTAGTTATGTTTATAACATATGTCCATATGTTATGTTTATAATCTACAATCTTAAAAAAACCCACTAAGCTTTACTTTTTTTTTTTGAGGATCACAGAATTATAGAATACCAGGTCAGAAGGGACCTTGAGGGTCATCTGGTCCAACCTTTCTTGGCAAAAGCATGGTCTAGGGAAGATGGCCCAGCACTCTGTCCAGCTGAATCTTAAAATTTTGTGTCCAAATTTTTACCAAATTCTACTGTTAATTTTTATGGAGAATCCGCTGAGCAAATTTTGGAGGTCTACTCAGCAGAGGGTGGAATACAAAGCTCAGTTCTGTGGGCTCAGACACAAGATCCATATCGCTACTTGTTATAGGGATGTGGCAGCACCCTGCAGATCTTTCTAGAAAGACCTGTAGGATGATGTCCCACAGGAATGTGCAAGATTCCAGAAGTCTGGGACTTCCACTCATTCAAAGAAAAAAATAAATTTATATGAAGCCTGGATTTGAAATGAAAGCTGTGAATGGAATAGCCCTGTATTAACAGCACATATTATACACAACCGAACAAAATGTCAGACATCAGTATAAAGCAGTTCTTAAACTTGTAAGTGACTTTAAATACCTGGTTAACAAATAAACAAAAAAGAATATATATTTTTTTGCTTTTCTACCCATTTCCTTGTTCTTTAAATTTTTCTTCATCATCCAAGTATAAAAAGTAAAATGAATGGAGTAATAATGTGTCTCTCTGCAGAAGAATGTACATATGAATAAATACATTGTGTGATACTGCTGCATTAAAATCAGTTTAGCTTGCAAGCCTGTGCGAATGCACAAAAGGTGATCGTGCCCATCTCTCAAAGTTTTATCAGGCAACGGGCTGCACTGAGATGTCCTGTTACGCAAATTTTATTGTTTCGCAAAATATCCTATACTTTTTTTTTGCAAATATGAAGTGTTACGAACAATTCACACTAAACTACATTTGTCAAATAAGCAAAACTACATCTTGTGATACTCCATCCTTGCGCTGTGTTTGTTTGCATAGCCACTAATTCACAAACTCAATGATTTGCGATTGCTCCTCCAGTTATCAGTGAGAAATAGTGAAGTTGAATGGCACAATTATTTACATCTCTGCCACTTCTCGTGTCATACTTACCATTTTAGATAGAGCTAAAATTTATATTTCTTTATGGCTGGATTTATAATAATCTATCTACCTCCCACATCAAAGGTATATACTTTTAAATACATACATAATTATTATTTCCTCAATAACTACTTGGAAAGTTAATACAGTACGTCCCCCAAAATTTCCACAAAGGGGTCATGAAAGTAATTATTGATTTTCCCCTACTATAACAAAAATGTCTTGGAATGTAGGTCAAACCAAGGAGTGTAAGGCTTTTTTTTTTCTTCATTATTTAGGGTGTGTCCCCCCACCCCATGTTAATATTATTATTGTATTTTTAGAGTGGTCTTTTCTTTATGTTTTATTTAAAATGTTAATGGAGCGTATCTGCAATTCAGATAATTTATCTTTAAATCACTGTTCTCCAGAATAATGCACTGTGAGCACTGTAACACACGGGCAAGTCCTCTTAAAGAACGTGCATCAATTCTCTTCCCTTCTGAAGCGCGCTGCAAATGCCCTCTAACAGGGCACAGCAGCATTACATAAATCATCTTATATGAAAAATTAACATGACATCAAATATTTATAAATATTAATGTGTATGTTAATATAACCAAAGCTGTAACAAACAATCATAACCTTGCCAGGTTTCTTAGGACAGGCGCCGCTGATAATGATATCCATTATCTCTGGAGGAACGCGCAATTATGAAAGTATACATGGGATGCTATATTGTTATCTGCTTTTAAGTTCATCCATTAAACACTCCACCTCGCATCGGATGTTAACCCTCCGCTTAGCTCTCTGTCAGGTACTATTATTCTTTGTATTTACACATCCACATCAATGAAAAATGAACAACTGTTAAATGTATATAATTTCCCTACTTCGTTAACACATCTATTTGATTTGATATCACACATTCCTTTGCTTGATGGCAGTTATACCTTATAATGCCTGATTCCTACCTAAGTACCTCTCTGTCTGTCTATCCATCCATCCCTCTATCCTGTACATAGCACAGCTCAAATGGGAATTTGTGATCCCCTTTGGTTTATCTTTTATACGTGCTGTGTTTACACTACTGTGATTAAAGCTGTGTCAGTATTCACTGTAGAAACCTTAATTTTTGTGGCCTAACAGTTATTCTCTAAAAATTAATTTCACACTTAATAAAATGCAGTAGCGTGCATCTCATCGTGATCAAATTCCATCAGTTGCTATGAATTTCAAGCACTTTTTGTTATCATCACTTTTCTAACACTGGAGTGACGGGGAAGAAAACGTTGAGCCAATGCCACCAAAGTGACTGTGTTTCTCAGATGTGGCTAGAGGTTTTACAGCTGTGCTTATAGCACATGTGCAAAAGAGATTATGACCCAGGAAAATTCCTTAAAGCCTTGAGATGCACACCCAAGGCTAAGTGATGTTGATTACCATTTACAACAAAGTCTTCACCTGAGCTGGACAATTACACCTCTTTTGTAATATATAGATTTAAATATGTAGGAAGACTTCTTCCCATTACTTATTTTTCAAAAAAGATCATCATAAAGATTCAGTAAAAACAGTCACTGAAATACTGTACACTGTCAATGTCCTTTATCATTCAAGACAAAATCAAAATTAGCAGCCTCACATAATAACATTCTCTTCCTTATAATTTTTACCAGTAGTATTATTAGGTATGAATATAGAGAAGCCCATTTCAGAAGCTGTTTGAGAAAATAAGCTCTAAAAACCAGGCTCAGCAGCTACAATATTGAATCATGGTTTGGGTTGGAAGGGACCTTAAAGATCATCAAGTTCCAACCCCCTGCCCTGGGCAGGGACACCTCCCACCGGACCAGGTTGCTCAAAGCCCCATCCAGCCTGGCCTTGAACACCTCCAGGGATGGGGCAGCCACAGCTTCCCTGGGCAACCTGGGCCAGGGTCTCACCACCCTCACAGGAAAGAATGTCTTCCTAATAGCTAGTCTGACTATTACTATCTTAATTTCACTGAGGAGCCAACCAAAATACAAAGTAGGTAAAAGACTCACCGGAACTGGAAAAAAACTGCTCAGCCAGGGAGCAGCTGGAAGAATGGACTACAGAGACCCTACCTTCCATGCTGCCAGATCACGCAAACTCTGTGTCCTTATTAATTTCCCTCCCCACCCCAGCCCCCCTTTTATTTATGTTTTTTTTTTTTTAAAGGAATGGAAAAGGGACTTGTAACACAAGGATTTAAAGAATTTGATTCAGTTACAGATGATATCCCATACCCTGGACAATTTAGGATTAATTGGTTTCGCCTGAGTTTTTATTGATAAATGGGATTGCTATCAGTTTTGCCAAAGTAAAAGCTCATTTACTTTGTGTTTATAGAGATTCTTTGTAATTCATCCCATTTCAAGTCTTTAGTAACCCCTGAAGTTGATCGCATAATTATGTAAAAGTAAACAAACTAATTTTTTATAAGATAATTATTTATACACTTTATGATTTTAAGACTGCAAATAAGAACATCAATTCAATGCACATCTCTGAGATTAATTGTATTATAATGGTCAACATCCCTTTAGCACGTTATGAATACATGTATTTTTTAAATAAAAAAGGTGTCTAAAGAATCAGTCTTTATTGTGTGGTTGTCTCAAATGTAAATCATGACATAAATCAATGCATGCAAAAGCGTAGGTGCCAAAACTAGATGCTCTTGCTTTCATTTTTGTCTCCTTTTTGTCACTCTTGACTGAGGTTAGAAACCAGCAGTGGATTTTCCCTATAATATAAAATTATCAGTACGGTTTTTCTTAGCAATTACTTTTGTATTTCTTACCCTTTCCTTCAGACTACTGTAAGTGGAGGGTCCGAGCTCTTTGGCAACATGCTTAGAATAAACATCGAATCTCCAGAGGTAAACAAGAGAGAATGGATTTAGTAGCTTCCATGTGTTCCTGCAGCTTTGTGAAAGGGCTATAGTCCGGTTGAAGTGATTTGGTATTTGCTCCGTACCATTACAAAGTAAGAAAAATTCCATGATATTCTTTCTTTTAATGCCACAGTCCTCCATATTTATTTCCAAGTGAAGAAATACCATATTCCTGTACTCTAGATACATGCTCATTAATGCAGACATCTAGCTTTTTACATACAAGAACCCTACTCATACCCCAAAGAGTGTTTTGGTCTTACATATTCTTGTTTTAGTATTAATCATCTAGAAATATAAATGCTTTCACTAATTTTACCCATAAAACTTAAAAGTTCTTACAGAAAAAGGCTGCCTGGAAAAATATCTAATTAAAGGGACAGAGGTCTGATTAAAAATTGCAAATTTAATTTTTAAAAAGTTTTGAACCCTGTCTTACTTTTAAATTCCTGATTTATGTACAACTCTCTCCGGACAGAACTGTGGTATTTTAAAAGTATATCCTGTATATGGTTTTTTATGTTTTTTGAAAAGGAAATCTACAAAGGGACAATTAAAGATACACATATTTTTCTGATTTCTCTACAATGTCTTCTCCTTCTAGTATCGAAAAGACTGAAGCAATTTTTAGACAACTACGCACCATGACAAAAATACTGGAAGTTCCAACTGAACTAAAAAGGCCCCTATTAGACTTCACAGATCCTTCAGAAAATGCCATTGAAAGTATAGGCTTAAAAAAGAGAGTAATTCTGGAAATACATATCCTTTTCAAGTGTGGCCACTGTGGTGCCTGAATGATTTTATTTAGGTATGACAAGAAAACAAATTATTTGAGGCATGAGGAGAAATATGGATTTTACTTAAATGAGCAGAGAAACAGCTGGTCTCATGCCATGGTGGACAGGATTCAAAAACCAGCTGAAACAGGGTTCAGGAATGAATAAAGGATCTAAGGCTGGTGGAAACTAAGCATGTTACCAAGGTGACATACTTCAACTTGGTGGGACAGCTGTACTATTATCGAAACATCCAAATTCAAATAACCGATGGTGCGCTACAGCTGGAAAGACAACTTGCTTTCTCCGCTTGAAAGCCACTAAATTGCTGTAATTACTAACAGAAATAATGCAAGGAGCAGAAAAGATGTATGTTTTGTAGAGTAAGGAATTAGGATAAGGATGAGGAAAAAAAGGTTATAAAACCTAATAACATTTTTTGATGTTTTCCTCTTAATGAAGAGGAAACTACTCAGCTAACATTGCACTTCTATATAATTACATTGCTTAATGCCAAGGAATCAGTGTTTTCAGAGTGGCATGAAGGTGTTAGCAGTATGGGTTACCCGAGGTGAGGGAGATCAGCAGTCAGTACCTGGAAGGCAGAGGCTTTCTCTTCCAGAGGAGTTGGGAGGTTGGACATGGGCGGTGGGAGGCTACTCCTCCAGCTAAGAGAGCCAAGGGCTCTATTCCAGCTGATTAACATGTGTGATGCCAATCTCTCCTCTCTTTTTAAATATTTCTTTATTAGTTTTATATAATATTCATTATTATTAACAATATTTATATTATTTTTAAATTTTAGCTGTTGCATTCCATTAGCACAAAAACTTTGTTAAGCATAAATACACGGTTAAGTAGTGGCTCTAGCTTTTGGATACCCAGGGAAATAACAATCAGACAAATTATATGAGATCAGACAATGTATGTTCCTTCCTTGACTCTTTCCAGTTTCCCTCCTTTTCTCTCTTTGTCAGTGTTTACTTAAAAACGTTTCAGGCCACAGACTTACTAAGGTAACATCTAATCCTATCCCTCAGAACGTGATGACGTTTGGGGTAAGTATAAATTACAAGGCATTTTGGGAATGTTGACCTTTCTCAAGGCATCCAGAATGGATCTTTGCACTCAACGTTCCTGCCACCTGACTCACAAAATACTACCGAGATGTGATTGACTGAGTTGCTGATGATTTTTTTGTTGGTCATAAAAGTGAGCAGACTGCAGATAGAAGAAACAATCCGGAGCAAGATATCGAGAAGTTCTCTTGATGTAGCATTTCTGAAGTTAACAGGGTTTTAATTTGAAATGCCTTAAAATTAACAAAGTCAGTTGTTTTTTTTTTTTTGTTTGTTTTGGTTTGGTTTGTTTTTTTTTTTGTGGTTTGAGCTATATATTTACCTATAGAGCATGCCTAAGTTTTTCCTCAGATTGGAATGGAATGAAAAGGGATAGAGAATATGCAAATTTATCTGAGTGTCACTTTATCAATATTAAAGGTATTTCACTTCTTTCCTTTAGAATTTGTCTTTTGCAACCTAGTTCTGTTTTAGCACTTGAAGATATAAAAAAATACATGTTTTCAGTTGAAAAATATTTACCACAGCTCTTGCTGACTCAACCCAGGCAAGGGCACTGCCCTTCCTCCTACAGTAGACATAGCGCTTCAAGAACATTCAAGTATCCTGGTGAGTGGATGAGTTTCCAAGCAGCAGTCTCCATCAGCCAGTCAAAGTCCAGATACTCAAGGCAACAGAAATATTGGCAAAAAAAAAAAAAAAAAGGCAGCTACATTGGATGTAAAAAGCAGCATTAATAATGTATAAGAGGGAAAATACACTACACCCAGGGAAATTTCTTCAGAGCCCAGCTATATTGCCTAGTGACAGATTCCTAGTTACAAATAGGGTAGGATTTCCTCCCTGCCCCAGAAGGTCATAGTTGAAGTTTTCACTGCAACCTGGTGTAGGACTATGTCCATATTTCCCCACATCAATCAAGGATATTAATGCTGGGGACAGGGAGGGGTTGTGGCAGTTGAAAAAACAAAGTCAAGTTCAGCTGTTGTGAAAAAAATAAATAACAAAACGTATCTGGTTAGGGCTGGCATGAAACTGGAAATGCAATTCCTGGAAAGCTTGGGAATCTTCTGGGGTGCAGGTGTTTCAAGGACTGTTAAACCAATACTGTTTAAGTTTCTATGCTGAATAAAGACACCGGTACCTCTCTCAGGCTGCAGAAATGCAATGATGTTGATGGCTGCACACAAAAACACGTACTCAGAAGAGCGTAACAACTAGAAATGTAGGTATTTAAAATTGCTAGCGTAGCTGTACACATGAAACAGTTTTGGGAAAGAAGTGAGGCTGGCACTCTAAATCCTGGTTCAGGGGACCAGGCTTAGCCCTGCTGTTACGCTCACTGTACCCTCCCTGCAGCTTTGCACAAAGATTACTGAAACATCACTTAAAAATTAGTATTCCCCTTCTTTTACAGCCTTCTTTTACAACAGTTAATTGCTTTGTGAGTTACACGTGCCAATTATGATTCGAAGTATTAATATACTGTAAGCATGGTCACTTCTACTGCTATACACACACTGAAATACAAGCGAGTTTTTTGCCTCTTTTCTGGGACACCCATAATTACTCACAACTCCTCTCTCTGGCCGTGCAGAAGCTTTATACAATGGTAGATGCAGAGGCTACATTTAAAGTGTCATTTTTGTAATCTTAGAATGGAATTAAACCAATACTACTTTTTATGCCTTTTTTTTCCCCCAACCATCGACTGAAAAAAAAAAAAAAAGTTCTGAAAGTTTTGCAGCTCTCAAAACTTATGGAAACAGTGTTCTCAGCAGACCTGTAATGCATCAAGAGTTTAGTGTTTTTAATCTCCAAGCAATTTCTTAGTGTCCTAGAGGTATAAACTCGATCAGGAGATGAGTAATTCTTTAGATGCTGAAATCTGTTGGGACTATGTTAAGCCTTAACAATTAAAAATAATTCTTCTGGTGGAAGTCCAGAAACAAGTTAGATCCTGAGTCAGTATTGCCTTTATGAATAGCACAGCATATTAAAACTACTCATTTTTAATACAAAGCAATAAACTGCATCTTTTCCCTAATGACCCTGACAACTAAGTTTCTACAGATTTACACTCGAGGTCCCTGGATGAAACCCTTTTGGAGTCAGTAGAACGATATACAAACAGAAAAAGCTCAAGGCTTCTTTCCCCTAAAGCTCAGCAGCTGGAAACGCTGAAGCTGCACACGAAGCACCCACAATATTTCTCTGTGGTTACATCAGATTTAACATTGCTGCATAGGTCAGCTCGGAGCATCCCAGTGACCAAGTACAAGCTCGTCGCACCAAAGGTCACGCAAAACTGTCCCCGCGTTGAGAGCTATTTTGTCCTCCTTGTTTATTAATGCTGATCTATCTATACTAATGGATTTAGCTCGTAGGGGGGCTGGGGGAAAGGATGAGAGTCACTATATCTCAGCTTCCATTCTTCATTAATATTAATATCATCTTCAGCTATAGCGTATTGGTAGGATACACGCTAAGAACTTGCAGGACAAAGAGCTCCGGTGCTTAACAGGCACGTGCACTCGCTTTGAGAATCAAATACACTCTGTAAGATGTTGTTATTCTGAATTATTAACTGTGGCTTTATATATGAACAAAAAGAACTTTGTTTCAGTAACATCTCTTCAGACTTTCAGTAACATCTCTTCAGACTTCCCGGTCTGAAAGCGACAACATAAGGTCAGATGTTTACTACACGAAAAACAAGTTTATTTTAAAAACCACTGGTATATTTAAAACAAGAAGAAAATATGTTTAGATATCAGTAATGCAGTCCCTATGCTTAAAGAGCTCCCAGTTTGTTTACTAGGAGTTAGTTACATAAATACTGCCGAATCAATCCCGAGTCCCACCAGAAGTCCCATTAAAAGCGGTGGAAGTATATACACCTGTCAGGAAAATCTACATGGATAAGCATTTCAGACTGAATCCTGCCTTTTTGTAAATCACGGGGATCCTTGCATATGCAACACGCTGCAATCCTGTCACCGCAGCGAGGTAATTGAATTTACTGACCAAACCCCTCGAACGTTCTCACAGACATTCCCAAAGCGGGAATGGTAGCTCAGCATATAGTTCCCAGAGTAAATCCATATAAATTATCTGTTGAAATGTACTTTTGGAAAAAAACAACAACAAACCAAACCTCAACCCCAGCAAAACTCAAACCCTAAATGTTTCCCATAAATGTCTATTAATTAAAAAAAATAGCGATATTTGGGGATCTCATGCACCAGAGTAACTCTATATTAATAGAGAGTAAACTCCAAAAGCTACCTCTCAACCCCAGTGACTGCAATTTTGGAGGAGAAGAGCACTCTAGGGCTGAGAAAAGTGCTGGAGGAAAATTTAAAAAAAAAAAAAAAAAGGAGAAAAATATAAAACTATATTAATTAATTAAAAAAAAAAGAGAAGCCATTTGCTGAGATGCACTAAATGGGGATTGTGGAAATAACATGATACCTGGAAAGAAACCCACCAAAAGCAACCCGACATTGCATGCAAAATGCCTTCTATTAAAAGCCAAATGTAATATAATATGTAAAAAGAAAATTGTCACATCAAACTCCTTGCACTCCTCAATATTATAGCAGTGGTCCTGGACAGACTTTTTTCTACAAAGAAAAGTTCCATTACTGAGAAAAATTAAGACAGGAGAATGTTTAATTTTGGATAACCAAAAGCCGCCTAAAAAGTCAGCTAAAAAATTAACAAACAGCATTCACAGTTTGTTATAACTTGATTTTCATAAATAATGGTGAAATAGTTTTCCTCTATTAGAAGATAGTAATTTATAAGAATTTTAATCTCTGTTTACTTTGTTCTAGTTATGATGAAATTTTCTATTTACCTACTAGTAATTTGGGCCTATCTCTAGTTTGTTGTGTAATTTTCTTGTTTAATTCCACCCTTTATCTGAAAACACATAGATGTTCCCTATTTAAATTGCGACTTGTTTCACTGTTGCTTGTTGACAGCAAATATTCTTATTTAAGTTATGTTGAATATGTTCAATATTCTTATATCAGAAAGCCTAAGTTGATGATAATGTCTAGAAACTTTGGTAAAATTTAAACAAGTCCATGCATTTTAGAAATTCCTATTGCAAAACACATAAAAAAAGGAAAAACTGGAAATGTAAAGAGAGGAACGGCTTTTAATACCACATACAACAATGCAATATATGTGTAGAAAATAAACGCTTCATATGAATTAGCATTACTAAATTACTAAATTCATATGAATTAGCAATACTAAAGTAATATATGCTTTTCATTATTTTACTAAAATTAAAAAATGGGTTTACAGCAGTATCTTTAAAATTTCATATTGCTCAGGCTTGTTTAGGCATGGCAAATCATTTCAGCATGATGGATGCCTGTGCAGCAATCAGAGATACTTATAGATACTGCAATACTTCTTAAATTCAAAGCCGGGAGAAACAGATACTCTCATTTTTATGTAAGCCATTATTAGAATTTACTCGTAAGAAGTCTGACATACTATGTCCTATTGCTTTAATATAAGCTATATATTAAAAAATATTTCTTTCTGCATTATGTGGGATTCACAGGAGCAAAAGCAATTGCATAATATGGTGAAAGCACAAAGATTTATAGCATATCTGCCAGTGAGGGTGAAGTGAAAGGATTTTTGACCTACACTCGGATAATCTAAAGGAACAAGCAGTAAGTTAAAGGACCTTGGGAAATCCCACTAAAATATCTACAACTATCTTTTGCAAAATGCTTGTAAAAGCAGTAACTATTTTTACTTGACAGCCAGATGAGGAACTTAAGAGTTTTAGAGCTTGTTCCTTCGTTGCATTAGTCCAGCTTTCCATCAGGATAACCCCATGGATTTTGCTGGAATTTTCACCTGTGCTGAATTTAGCGGAGAGGCGGATCAGGACTGCAGGATCCATGGCATCCATCACCCGGGGCGAGCAGCTCTACCGCTAAAGGGAAGGGAATTTGATTACCTGTTACAGATGCTGGAATTTCAGAAAGCACTTCAGAGCCATAACTTATAATTCTTGCCTTCTCATTTGTTAAAAATAACCCCTTGCATTCAGATTGAAAGAGAAAACCCTTCCAAAATGATCATTCTCTGGAATAATTTTTCATGCTTTTATGGTACACTAGTAGTTTGAAAGTTACTTTAGGTCATCTTCTTAGACTGCAATGGGCTTTCTAAGCTGGTCTGTGGCCTCAGAGACTTTTATCTTCAGTTCTCTTCTGACTGAGAAATTGACAGGAATTTTCTGCCAAAAGAGGGAAAATATGTACAAATATCTTAACTTTAAATGAAGGTGTTTCTGCATTTGCAAGTAAACCTCTTCTTATTTTCATAGGCCTCCCTGAAACTGGTTTCAAGCTACCCACAAATGTCCAAGCATGCTATTTAAAGTGTATGGTGTTTATTTTTCATTTATTTGTCTGTTTAAAGTGTATGGTGTTTATTTTTCATTTATTTGTCTGTTTGCTGACAATGGTGGGTAGATGTGTATGAACACCAGCATCAAAACTATTGGTTCTTTGCTACACAGAAAAATAATTACTATTTATCTCAAACACATATATTACCTTTGAGAAAGTTTAAAACAAAGAAACTTAAATGGAGAAATATTAAAGTATCAACATTTTTTTTTTCAGGAAGTCTTAACGTTAAACTACACATAAGGGAGGAAAGTTAAGAATGATTGCTTCGAATTTTAGAAGTTCTCCTTTTTCAAAAGCCAAGCTGACATCATTTCTTGACTCTAATCTTGACGTCAGCAATAAACAATCAATGAAGTCCGTCCTTTTTGGTTGACAAGTGCTTAGAAGTATCAAAGAGGAGTGGACAAGTACTCTCATTTCATAAAATAATTATTTCTCTGAGAGTGGGAAAAAAATTTTCATTTGTATGTTTGCTTTTCTCTTTAAGCAAGCAGTTAGAAACAAATGTGTGACACCATATTTCTCTCTGAAAAGCAACTATTTTTCTAAGTAACGTTTGTGGAGAGGAATGCATTCTCAAGGTGAAATGAAAGATGAAACGTCCTATGGGATACATCCAGTTTTGAACATTGCTGGAATGCCACCTTCATATTTTATTACAGTATTACAGTCACACCATGAGTTTTTGGGTTTTTTTTCCTCCCTAGAGCTGAAAACTGTCTCTTTCTTTTGCCACCATCAACAGCTTTCCTTAATGCATTTGTGTGTTAGGTGACAGAGATGACTCCTCTATGGTGCTTGGCTTTTCCCAGGAAAAGGTGTTTCTGTCCTCTGTGGTTCGCCAAAGGATTGAGCAGTATCCTACAGGATTTTCTTTATTTCAAGGAAGCGAAGCCAGAAAATGCATAAACCCAAGAACTCTGCAAATTGCAGAAATTTCTGCTGTTCGCTCTCCTGAAGTTCTTCTCTTCAAACAGTCCCATGTGCTGCTAGAAGTGAGAATGCTGCTGCCTGCATGTGATGATATCTGACTACTAAATCAAATTTCTCATAGATACTCAAAGATCTGCCGATTGTTTTCAAACAGAAATTGCTATGCCATAAGCTGAAACCACACAAAGTTTCTTTAACGCCTGTATTTTCAATAAACCTCGAATCTGTAGGAGGGATCATAGGAAATTTGCCAGCTACACTAGTGAAGTATTTTTATCCCTTTATTTTAAATTCAAAGAAAAATTATTGAAAGATTATTCCGGCGAGATAACATAGAAACTCAGAAAATATGATCTTAAATGTTATATCTTACTATAAAATCTCGGCATGTAAAAGGATCTTCATGAAGTAGCGTAGTGGTGCATAAACCAGCAATACACCTTTTGCAATTTTAAGGGAAATCAGAATACCTGAAATATATGTCTATGGATGTATACATACTGCGTGCTACTTTAGCATCTCTAGCCTTTCCCCCCCAAAAATTCTGTAAAGGGTGAGAAATGTATAAATATTATTCATGTATTCTAGTTGGGACAATACCGATTTTTTTAAGTCACAAATATGAAGGATATAAACAAGCACCAATGCAAAACTCTTCTCATCGAGTGCAACTATTCAGAATATTGCACATTAGTAAATAATTCATCTTTTGATCTCGTTAATTGGCCTTTTATCTGACTCATGCTCAACCTGCCAACTTCCATGCGTCTAAGAAAATACTATTGTATGCATTCACTAGTGTCACAGGACAGACTGAAATGAGCAGTTTTGGATAATTTAATTAGGTTGCAGGTTTTTTAATATAATTCAGTAAGTATGTGAACTTTTAACTTGCGTTAACTCAATTTCCTCATGCTTTCATTTACCATTTGTTGGGGACATTATGGTGATTAGCCAAAGCCCTTCCAGCTCTTAATGTTCTCAATAAATTCTGGTTTAAATTGACTGTCACTTTCTCGCTCTAATAAAGTAGGTATTTGACATCTCAGAAGGAACCAGACTACTGTCTATTGCATTTTCTTGAAGAAAATTTTTCTAGCTCCACAAAAAATCAACAAAAATTCCATTGTACTAAAGACTGCAATGAGTAGCCACAGCAGGTAGGTGGGCTGGACAAATACGTGCTCAGACAGTTTCAAAATTCCAATTATTTCGGGAATTAAAATGATGCTGCGTGCCTTTTGTCTGACAAGCTAATTAAGACTATATTCATATTTAATTGTTTTGTTACCAAGTTATTAGCAGCGTCTGAACTCCCTGAGAAAACACCAAAATACCCAGCTTGTCAGCAATATATATCCACTGTGCTGAGCTACAAATGCAACAGCAGTGTTCTTTTTCTGTTAGGTTCAAAGATTAGTGTAGGCCAAGTGCCTCGAAAGCCAATCTGCTAAACTGCAAAATGGCACACTAAAAATTCTGCAAATTTATGTATAAAAATTCTCGGAAGGCTTTTCTATCTTTTTTTTTTTTGTTTGTTTGTTTTTTGTTTTCCCCCAGATTCAAGCAATTGTAAGATATATTCATAACTTCTTTGGTCAAGTAAAGATCAGGAATGACATATGGGATAGAAAAAGAGGAGATTCATAGCCCTAGGTCTCTCTGTTCCTTATAATACTATATATTCATATCACAGACATGTATCGCACCAATATCTGTATATTGCAATCATGGCCTACGCAGTGCTCAAAATGTGTAGGCAAATAATAGCATGCTAGACTAGCATTTTTTGGAGAACAAATGCCGCTTTCATATGAACTTTGCATACTGCCTTTTTTTTTCCCCACTATGGCATTTTTTTTCTATTTTGGCTCCTTCTCTCTAGACTTCGAGCTCCAGCACGTCTTGGTCAGGTTTCCCCCCACATTTCATCACTTGTGGCCGTCTTAATTAAGCTCTGATTTATTTTCCAAGACATCACATTTTGAAAGTGACAGTTTTTTGTCCATCCTTCCTGGTAACTAGATCTGCTTGGTAATACCAAATTTCCTAAGCCTTTTGTTCTGGGTTCTCCATGGATTCAGATGAAGAACACAGCTCTCCCCTGCAACAAATCCTTCCTCTATATTTTATATTGCTTATTTTTTTTTTTTTTTTATATTGCCTTATTTATTTAGATATTAATCAAGAGTCACAAAAATAGGAGCCTCCAGTTAAATGTCTATATTCATGCTCAGGTTCTTAGGACCTGAGTGTTCTCAAATACTGATCTCAATGGGAAATCTGGAGTGTTAAGCACTTTTCAAATATCAACTCTACTATCAAGTGTTTGAATATGGATTTAGATCCTAAACTCAGTTTTTTTTAATTTTGCCCTGCCCTAGTTTTGCATCTTAATACTTTTTCTTGAAACAGTACTTTGACTTTGGCAATTTCTGTATCATTCTTATACCATTATCCCTTCCCCATTAAAAAAAAAATAATCCTGCCCTCCCACAAAAAATGTTTTTATATTCAGTATTTTTATAGTTCCAGGCTTATTTGTTTTTATGTGAGCCATTTTTCTTTCACACCAGTACAAAAGGAGCTGCCTTCTGACATCTATCTTCTTTCATTTTTAGCTTCATCAATAATAAAACTCGTAATATTCCGTATGAATAAAATGCAACAAAAAGAAAAGGTCTTGTATTGTGTCTTTTTCCCCCTTTTCTACAGTTCATTGCATCATACAGCTCTAAACCAAAACCAGCATTTATCCAAGGATTTTGATATTAAGTAGCTGAAAGCTCACAGAATAATTATACAAAGAAGGAAAACACTGTTTTACATTAGACTTGTAAAATAAATTCACAACATTGGCTTAATTTGCACATGTATTTTCATAATAGTAGACTTTTCTTTTGGAAGATACAAGTCTTCTAACTATGTCTGCTGTATTATTGTAATAGAGCGAAGGAGAGTTAGACTCTGTAAACGCTTCAGAATGTTGTACTTATGTATTGAAGTATTTAGCACAAGAAGAAAGGAAGTAGATAAAGGAGATTTACCTGCAAATGCAAAGAAGGAATTGCATTAATGTGAGCTGGCTGCCTAGCTGGGTGGTTTTTTTTCATTTGTACTGAAACTTTCATTTTGGGAGGATTGTCAGGCTCAGATCATATATAAAAATATAACTTTTAAAATTTATTTTATTTTTCCATTAGGTCAAATTTTGGAAGTGTCAAAGTTTGACAGTGTCCTTTAAGCTTTCTTACTGACCTTATTTATTTAAATCCTCCAGGATTAGGCAGAGAGCAGAATTTTTACTTGCTATATATTTTTAAGGGAACTCTGAAAAATGACTTTTAAAATTGTTTGGAAACAGGAAAAATGCATCACAATTAAAATTCTTAATCCCATTAATGCAATTAAGCTGCTGCTTATTCTGCTTTTCCATTTTCCATCATGGTCGCTCCTGTCATTTCTATTGTAGGCAGGAATAAATTGGCCTATCAATAAATTCTATATTTTCATTCTGAGAACATGCACTGCAATAGAAGAGAACTCAGAGCTGTTTCTTGGCTATTAGTATGTCATTTGTTTGCCCAGGTGGCCTATTTTATCTCCAACTCTGAGTGCAATTTTCCATAACCTGATATACTTTTAAAGGACAAAAATTACCTTTCCTGTAAACCAAGAAAGCAATAAAGTATGTAACATCTGTAAAATGATTCAAAAGAAGTTAGTTCCTTACAGGTATCCCTGCCGCAATTTTCCAACAATCAATGACAAGAGGATAATAGGAAAGGGATGGGAGCCTTTCTGTTCCCGGCGACCCCAAAGTCTGAAGTCCACCCAAGGAGACCTTAATAACTGTAGGGATTCGGACTGATTTCCAAGGACAGAGTTCTGATGCAAGTGCTACTCCTGCACAAACGAAGAACCAAGTTATTTAGTCCTAAGAGGTACCAAGTTTTGCACCAAAAATGACTCAGCAGCTTTCCTGGTTCTATGCAAGCAGAAATAGATAATTAGAGTTATTAGAAACAATAGAGAAAATTAGAACCGTGCACAAGATGGAGAATATGCCTGAAATACTGCTGCCTACTGATCTGACTCATCTTTCCCTGTGAAAATAGTGTAAATAGAGTATACCTGGCAATTCTACAGCTTTTCCTGTATCGAGCCAAACAATAACAGCACTGAAAAGCACCATCCCCGTGCTGGTCAACAAGGCTGTCAATGAACTGCCCTTCCCTTATATAAAAAAAGAAGGATATTTTTTATATATATATATATAAAAGACAGACTATACACCTTCTTAAATATTTTGAGGCAAATCTTGATGATAAATTGACCAGAAAGAAATTACATAAGTGTAACGCATATTTCTTAAAAGCAGAGCGCAATACACTGTTTAACAAGACCAATTTTGTGAACAAGGAGGGAGGGGGAGAACAATCTCTTTCCTCAGGTGATGAGGAAACCAAGTTTCTTTCAAAAATTCAAGTAATTTTGTCATGTCTGCACAATACCTACGACATGGGAAGGAAACTGGGATCTCTCAGGTCACTTTTGAGACAGGTCCATCTTGTCTTTCAAAAAATGATGGACTTACTATTACAATCCTCTAACGTATTTGTATATGTATCGGGCTTCTGCTGTGCTTCCTCTTACCCTCCTGACATTTCAAGGGTTCTCTGCCAGATCTTACAAATGCTCTCCACTAAAAATAACTGCTGACATTTGCAAGTGGCATGCACTAATCACATTCAGAATAGGTTGTGGTTTTGGTTTTTTTTTTTTGCATACGCTTATTTGTGGTTTATATTTTTTGTAAACCTTGGCTCTGGCTGTTAAATAACAGTGTCAAATACATTCCATAGCTGCATTAAAACAAACAAGTTAAGTTATTATAACTGAAGTATTTTGACACTAATATATTACGTGGGGTTTTGGTTTGCTTTTTTTTTTTTAAATAATTTAAATAATTGCTTGCCCATCCAGTTTTCAGCGAGTGAGGCAATGGCAATGTGCCTCATTACGCGAACAACTCCGTCTCTAAAGGGCAGAAACATGCACGCTGAGGAAAACAAAACTGGCTCCTCCTAAAAGATGGTCTCACCTCTCTGTCAAACAGGGATGGAGGCTTATAAATTCATTTACTACATTAATTGTTTAAACTTCACCCTAGGGCTTCAGAAGCCCCCCACTTCTAGTTTCTTTACATACTCTGAACTACGCTGCTGCTATAGGAGCTCTCTCTGTAACTGGCTGGGGCTCCAGGAACTGGGAAGAGTGTTTTCCCATTAAACCCAAATTGGTTTCAGTTTGGCTTGGTTTGGACCTTTTTGGCTTATAATGTCATTTTTTTTTTTTTTAAATGGCTTTTAAAGGGTATGGCTGCCAATCGGTCATGAGGAGGCTGAGGCCAAATTCCAGTTGGTTTGGTCCCAGAAGTGGGAATTTTCATGCTTTCTCCTGGTGGACAGCTAGTGCCCAGTTGGTACCTTATTTATCTGCCACGGAGGAGGAAGAGGGAGTGTTCAAACCACTGGCAGGCTGACCGAAGACACCGTACATTTGCTGTGGGATTTTATGGTGGGAGTCCTGTGACTCCCTGCACAGAACCCACTTAATGTTTGGTACATTAAGTTAAACTTCTGACCTACTGTTCAAATCCATCTCTGTTTTCATGTCTGTCTTCTGTATATCTCAATGTTTCAGTCACAAATATTATAAACAAGATTCACGAATATTGTATGTAAAAACTTAAACTGAAATTAAAAAATCATGAAGATGTTTCTATAAATGTTTGAACAAATCTGCATCTCATTTGGAAAAGAAGAGCTGCTTTTTTTTTTTCTTCCTGAAAAGACCTTTTAATTCTCCTCTGATCACATGATGCACCTCAGAAACCTGAGGTCATATAACCACACCGATGCTATGGTGAACAGGGAAGACATCCAGGGTCATCCTACAGGAAAATCCCTACTCCAGGTAACACAAGGAGACCACAAGCTCTCAGACTCTGGTGGGATATATTTGGTCAACAAGACAATACTAGTCTAACTAATGACTGATTGTCTCTCTTAGCCCAGAAGGAGAGGCAATGTACATGAACTGCAGGTTACTTATGAGAAAAATAAAAATATTTAGCCCTTTACACTATTTCTCACATGGCTCCACCACTGCTGTGGCATCTGACTGTCTAATGTTCTACTGAAACCATACAATTTTCAGTACGTATTCAGAAGAGCTAAAAACTGATTGATAAGGATGATAAAGGTGTTTTTTCCTTTTTTTTTTTTTAATCAGGCGACTACAGAACACATGAAAAAGGAAGGTCTACATTCATTGCATTATTCTGATAAACGTTTTCTCTTTACCACATTAAACAAAATAGAAACCTTATTATTGCCTTTGTCTTATGTTAGAGTTCCTGAATCACAGTATCTTATTCACTGCAGAAGACACATCAATTACCAGCTGAGGTTCTGAAAAGCGAATAAATTAGCACATTCTCAAATGGAGATATTTTCCCAGCTGATTCATACACCTTATTTAGCTTCCTCTTCCCTAAATTTAGGATACAGACCTTCCTTCCAAGCTCTGCTCCTTTAAGAGAAAAGATACTGCCTGCTCAATCATGTAAATAAGATGTCTCATTGCTGTCTGTTATTTGAAAGTGTTAAGAACTACCATAAAAAAAAAAATAAAAAATAAATGTGTCACAAAGAGTTAAGCTGGGGGTGAAAATTTTTATGTAGTCTGGAACATAAGAGACACCATTTCATTTTTATATCAGATACTGTCTGTTCTGTACCAACAAAGTTGCATATAAACGTAGCTGAAATGCAAAGCACTTTCAGTTGAGTTCAAACTGGAAGAATCTTCTTGATGGAGCTTATCTCAAAATCATTTGAAGTCCAAAGTGTCTATGCAAAACCATTAATCTCGGAATGTGTCTAAACACTATCCTGGAGACAGGCTGCAATTTGCAGTTCTCCGTGACAGGCAAATCACGGGTAGAGCCCTGTCATTTAACCCCGATGAATTCTTTGGTAGGCACGGAAAGAAAGGTTTTCATACTGCCCTGTCATAGAAGGGCTACGGAATATGTCAACGCTGTATAACTTTACATAAAAATTAAAGCAACGTGCAGGTATTTCAGTCATGAAAAACGATCAGCAAGGTGGGCTTTCAGATCAGTGTCATTGATAAAAACTTGCTACATAAAGCATAAAGGCAGGTTTTGCATTTTTAGGGGAAAATATATGGGAAAAATATGTTTTTCTTGTGCATCAGGTTTTTGCTCTACATACTTTAAATGTAAAATGGAGCTCTCTAGTTTTATATAAGCCCACAGTACAGTTTCCATCTCCTGTTACCTCACGGAGCATGTTTGCTAGCAGTAGAGGAGACCAGAGCAATGGTCATGCTTATCTGCCCAATACACACAAATCTTGTCAAAATTCTGAAGGGCCCAGCTGGCTAAAATTTGGATGATGCTCATTTAAAGAGGACATTCTCATTGGATTTACAGTTTAAATGCCTCTATGTTTAATATGTGTTTCACTGTCACAAATCAAGCTCTATGTAACCGAGAGCCCATCTTTAAGGTTACAGGTATTTGCAACACGTTTTCTATACAGTTTTTTCAATTGCCTTCATGCACATCTATTTAGAAACTGTTTAGTAAAACACAATAAGCCAAACTGGTATTTGTTTAACTTTTTTTGCACCTGGTACATTGCATTTTCATTTGAAAAAAATCTGTTTCAGGATAAATAACTGAGAAGTCATATTCCACACCTGCCATCATCGCAACCTTTTCTGTGGAGCGTGCAAAGTAATTATGTTCACATTACGCACAGCTCTTTGTGTAAAACTCTGTTCCTGGAACATTATTATCTAACGGATATCACTGCTGGATGGTGGAAAAAATTAATGCCAAGGAGACACTCACGGAGATGCCCAAAAGTCACCTGGTGCTTCCTAACTTACTTGCCCTGATCTTCCTGCAGAAAGACTTTAATCAGTTTTGAGGGATATATGGGAAATTTATGGCATTGTATTTTCCTTGCAGGTCAGAACTGGCCATGACTTATCCAATACAGGAAACTCCAGGGGGGAAAAAAGGGGACATTCCTGTACGCTCAGGAAACTGGGCAGCCTGGCCTCAAGAGTGGCTGTAGTTACAGCCAACCCAAAGAGACATACTGAATGTCTCCTAAAACCCATGCACTCCTCACACAGTTAGAAACTGGTGGAAGGATCAAGGAATAAATCAAGGTAATAGAGGGAGAAAGAAGAGAAGAGATGAGACCTTTAGCTGTACTCCTTGATGTCTGTGACTCTCAAATGTATGTTTTGATTTTTCTTCTTTACTGGCCACAGGCACCCACAGTCACAGACCCGGCCACCAACTCATCAGTACCTGCATTTGCTCTATCAACACCCTGAAAAATCCTACTGGATTACAAGATTCACCACCTTCTCCTCAAGTCTGGTCAGACGCTAGTGAAAATTAAATAATTCTAAGGTTTTCTTAGATTTAAAGAAATGAAGTGTTGCCCACGTGCTCACAAATGTCAGTATGGGTTGACTCAATCTCTAACAATTCCTTATTTCTCTTGCATGTCAAGGGGACACATATGACAATAGAGCTCCTATTAGTAATGATCTTTGGAAACTCTCCAAAATTGATGAACTCTGCCCCAATTATGAGGGTAAAAACAGATGAAGGACTTTATACAAAACCCATGAAAGCACCAGTGCGGGGACTGGAGTTAATGTGTTTGAATGCCATATCTAGGTTTGGTAGACAGAGCACACAATTTGAAGGCAGACTAGATAAAGAACAACACGCATTTTGTAGGCACATCTTTAAACTGGAGTGGCAGTGATACGCACATAAAAACCCCTACAATTATTAATTCCTTTGCATCTGCTCATTCCAAATTAGTTATCCTTGATGAGTGATAATGGTGGATTTTATGCAGGTTTTGAGGTGCGTTAAACTATCAATTACTAATTTAGATAATCACAAAGATAGGTAACTACTAACTTAAAAAATAATCATCCGCATTGTGCAGCAGGCAGGGCATAAATACCCTCAAATCAGGAAAATACTATTATCTTTACATTTGAAAACAATCAGTTTTCATAATGTGCTGTGTAGCACTGTGCCAGGTTCAGTGAGCTTTGTAAAATGCACGTGAGTCATGTAAAATGCAATTTGTCACAAAAAAAAAAATTAAAATCAATATTTTCTTCAAAAATTGAGAGCTGAAGCTCGTGTGTTCGAGGGACTGATAGCACTTGTTAAATGACACGGCTTACAGAAGGTAGCTATTAGCATTTCTGTGCACTGGTTTAATCCAGACACCTCAACTTCAATTATCAACACCTCAACATATTCCAGTTTGGAGCCTTCCCTATGAAAAGGCACTTAATTTCACTGACCTCTGACAAAGTGTGTGCTGAGTCACTAATCTGGACAAACACCCAATAGGGTCAGGGCCTCTAAATTCTTTTAATTTTGATTTTGTAGCCTGTAACTCCCGAGTTCTATCCTTCCATTTTCCACAGCTTCAGGTTTTCTGTGTGCATGAAATTCCCCACCTTAACCTTAAATTATTCTGTCCTTCTGGTGTTCACTGACAGTCTCTGAGGCTTGGGCTTTATTCTCCTTCAGGGTTCATTCTTCTTCTAAATACTCATCATCCATTGCGTTCTATAAAGAGAGTTCCCAGCAGTAGTTTTTAAAATAAAAGATAAAATGTTCAGTATCTGAACATTTAAGGCTCTAGTGTCAGTACCTGGAATGCCTCCTGTTGACAATGATGGTTATCACTGGGGGCAACTGAAATCTGTTCATTCTGAGCTGTCTTCAGAAATCAGCCTTATCTGATTGTTCTTTCAGATCAAAAGAAATAGGAAGACAAAGTAAGCTGTGCATATTCTTTCACTCTGCACTTTGTTGTTAAAAACGGAGGAATCCCACTAGGACCCATAAACCACTTTTAGATATTACTAATCTTTGCTATGGATTTCTATTTTTTCCCATTTATTGCCAGCTGACTTAGTAGATTTTGATATTTTAATGACATAGCACAGCACTGTTAGGAATTATTGTGCAAAACATATAACAAAATCTAGATAGACAAAAGAGCATTTATTGCCCGAAAGGAAATGACATGCAATTCTCAGCATTTACAGCTGCGATTAGGCCTTTTTTTCCACATGATAGGTACGTACTGAGTAACAGGAATACTTGCGAAGTCTCCAAAATCACACCTGGAGCTCCTGGACTTAGGCGCAATTACCATATCTTTTAGATATTTGTGGAAGGAAGCTTGCATTGGCTCTAACATCAGGTCCCCTCTCAGTGACTAAATCATAACTACCTTTGTCAACTGTTGAAGGAGATTAGAGGAATACAATCCTTCAATTTTTGGCACTTTTTTTTTAAATAGTAATATTGTTGCTGAAAAAAAGAGATGTGAAATAGTACGTATCAAAGTTTCACTGAAAAAAACCCCAAATTGAAATTGGACCACGCATGGTACATCTCAGGCCTCGCATCCAGCTTCACATGTACTGGAGCTGCAATTTTTGGAGACTTTCCCAAACTCAGTACGACCCTGTTAAGGATCCTGACTTTTATTTAAAGAGCGTTACCCACATGATTGATAACAAGTGAGTAAGTGTAGCATATATTGTTATAGTGTTTTTAGTCTGAAACAGCTATTATCAAGTGAATTAAAATTTTAACATGGAGACTGTATCTTACGTCTGTTTCCTACATCCTACCAAATAGTATTCCTACCAAATAGTTTGGTACTCACTATTTATTTATATACTGCTGAACAGTTCTTGGGAAGTCTATGTATAACCAACCAGTTCCCTATTTTCTAATGAGTTGCACCCGGTTGATTGACTTGTGTCATTCAAATAATCTGTCCTTGTTTTGAGGGTTTCTTCCCCCCATTAAAAGTCAATCGGGTCAATGACCATCTTGCCGACACCCATAAAGCTTCTGTTCACCTTTCTGCCTGTCTTACTATAATGTTAAAATAAGTTTTGTGAACAACATAATTTGCACAGTAGCCTTAAGCATTCTGAGCCAGCAGAGAGCCTCTTCCCGATATCTATCAGATGCTGGAGAAAAGGATATGGATGGCAACTGAACCTGAGACCAGTTTGCCATCAACTCGGAGGTCCAGCATGCATGAAAATGTCCCTTTCTATTCCTGTTCACTGAAATAAGTCTCTTCAAAATCCCATCACAATAGATCTGGAGGTCAAACCTCAGTTTCAGGAAACTCCACCCCTTCCTCTAGAGATGGTTAAACTCTACCTCAAACGCACAAAAACTCAAATGTTTTTTTTTCTTATTTTACACAAAGGATGCAGAAATTGCAATTTTTAAACACAAAGGCAAAATGCTGGAAAAAAAGAAATCAAGTTCTTTGTTCTTTCAGCAAAAATTCTCATTGACACATTTAGTTATACTGGCTTCTGGTTCAGCATGAAGTACCAGCTTCAGGTTTTCTTGATTTCTATGCTTCCTGACTTATCTCCCTCGGGCTATTCAGGTTAGATGGATTCAGTAGACTAAATATAAAAATCACAGTACAAAATCTATCACAAATTAGCCTTAAAAAGTAGTTCAAAGAACCATAACAAACTACAAGAAAGGGTTTTTAGCCTCTTGAAGGGAAATAACAAAATGCATTTTGAAACAATAGTTCGGTGGCTCAAAAATAATTGAGCATCTTAAAATAACAGGGCTGCAATACTTGTGGCAACTCAAAGCATCAGCTGGACTACTTTTAGGCATATTATTACCATGCTGCAAAAGTGAAGCTGACTGTCAACATTATTGAACATTTTGCTTAGGAAATCAACAAAACTTTTTCATTTTTTTCCTTCTTTTTTGGCATTCAAGTGATAAACAGGTTGAACAAAATAAATTGGAAAAAAAAGGCCAAAAAAAAAAAAGGAGACTTATTAAAGGAAAAGTCCCTGCTCTTTTTTATCTAATGCACTACTCAAAACACCCACACTCAAATTAGTTGAGCTGTTTTCATAATATCTGACAAAACCCAAGTTCTATTTCATTGTAAACATTTTTCCTGGAAAAAGAACTTTGTTTTTTTACATTGAAAGTAAAATATTACCATTCTACTATCCAGTTAGTATAAAATTTTTTACAGACCAGCAATGATAGTACCTTCTAGAATTTATCACCTGGGAGATTTACTCTCTGATCTTGGATTGACCAGCATCTCTGTTAATGTCAACAAGCTGTAGAACTAAAAGCAGGTTTTGCCAAATGGTAAAGGGTCCTAAAAGAGAGTACTGAAACTCCTGGATTGTACCAATGTAGCACCTCCCCAGGCACAGTGTTTTTCCCATTGCTCTGTACTCTGAAAGGGAATCTATGATTTTGCCCGTTATCTCTGCAAATGCTCCAAAGAAAATGCTACCAATAAAGACAGAAATGGACCCTAAGGACAAAGGTAAGTTTTCGTGTTTTCAGATTGAAAATAATAAAACCAAAAATATTATAGAATCATAGAATCATTTAGGTTGGAAAAGGCTGTTAAGATCATCAAGTCCAACCACTAACTTAACACTGCCAAGTCCAACGTTAAACCATGTCCCTAAGCACCACATCTACAACACTTATATATATATATATATATATGTGTATTTCCCAGAACACTTCATATTGAATCATTGCTGACCTGTATGCATTAGGTCAGCCCTGTCTAGGTGAAATGGACCAGAAACTCTATAGCTTCTGTCTCTTGCTTATGGCTATGTCAGCAGGATGTGCCGAGGCTCAAGAGTACGGGCTAACTTCACTTTCTGCTGGAATCCCAAGAGGTTCAGGATCTTGCTCACGTGGCAGAACAAGAATGTGTTTTAGCAGTCCACCTGAGGCCACCTGAGCTTTAGAAAGGAGGCATCTCTTCACTTTATTCTGCTGTTAAACAGGTTAAGTTAGAAATGCTCAGGAACTGCTTAACAGCCCGACAAAATTGAGCTCATTACGGATCAAACAGCTCTGGCCACTTCTGATTAAAAGAATGATGTTGATTGTGATGATAACAGACTGAAATTTAACAGCTTTACTATCTTCATTGGCTTGAGAGGTTGAACTCATAAATTAATACATCTCAAGGAGAGGATTTAATAAAGGCTGTACAAACTGGGGGTACACTGAATTCCTGATGGGTAAGAATGTTAGAGACAGAGAAATTTCCCCTGACAAGCATAGCAGAAAATCATGGAATTTTACTAGGAGAGGAGAATCCTGGCCCTAATGCATCCGTCCAGAACTATTTACACAAAGCACTAGGACAAACAGTGATCTTTCCTCCTTATGCCATTTTGTGGCTGGTCTTCAGGGCTACTGCTCAGAAGCAAGATGCGTGGTTTTGAGAAATACCTAGAAACAGAAAGTTTTCCGCTTTCAAGGAAACCATTTTCTAAAGACAGGAACTAGCACCACTAACCCTTATCCTTGGATTTTGAATGGAAAGAGTGAGAAGTCTTCTGTACAGAAAGGCAATTAAGTCCAGGAATTCAAGCTTATGACTCCTGGGATAACTTAATTTGCAGCTCAGGACATCAGACGGGGACCTCAGCTTTCATGGCAGAGGAGGTTTTAAACCCGTCTTCGCCACTGCCTACTGGTGACTTAGGTATATTTTTTTGAGAAATCATTTGTCAGATTTGCAGCTAATATGCCAAACAGTGCAATTTTGTGTAAAGATGCTAGAGGTCTCTGCAAATATAAAAATATCCATCCAATAAGGTGGGTCTCCATAACTGACTGATTGCCGTGAGAAGACTATAGTTCAATGATTGAGTATGATATCTTTTTATTCTGTTGAGGACAACTTGTAAAACTATTTCCACTGGCATTCCTGTCTACAGCTCACAAATATAGATAGCCTGAAAAAGATTGGATAGTAACGTGGAGAAATCATACCGGTATGTAAACAGTAACCATAGAGATGCATAACTTAAAAACAAAATAAAACAAAATAAATATGTGCAGTACCAGGGAGGTGGGCCTACTATCAGCTGGGAACTCAGCTCTGATTCCTGTATCAACAATGCAAGGACTCGAGGTGCTGGGACATTTAGTGCATAGACAGAATCAAGTTCCAACAGGAGAGACGAAGTCGCTGTAATCCCTATCTACTAAAAGAAAAATTCTATGGATGTTCCAAAAATATAGACAACACAGTGGAAGCCATAAGCTTTTTGTATTGGGGTGAGAACATTGCAGTCTCACTGACACTCAACACTTATATACATTGTCATGAAAGCAAAAGAAAAAAGCAAAAAAAGTTGGGTCAATAATAACTTCTGCCACAAAAGTGTATCATCAGGACATCTATTAAATACAGAAACCTCTACTAAAATACCAACCTTTAACACCATGTACAAGACCATTTGACTGGCATGAATACAAATTGAAGCAAAATGTTAGCATTTAAGCCACAGAAGTTGAAAATAAATGATCATAAAAAAATGTAATGATAAAAATTGTGAGGAAATACTTTCATCTACCACCAAAACAGGGATTTAAAAGTATCTAAAAGTAGCTTTCAATAGAGACCCTTGTGACACCAGGACCATTTGGGTTTTTTATAGCTATAGTTGAGATCTACTGAGGACTTACACTGCTGCAAACTGTTGACAACTGTAGGAACACAGCCCTACTGAGAACAATGCTGCAGAACTGACTTGGTAAATGAAACAGACCTGGAAGTCATTATGGGGAATAAAAAAACCCCAAGAAGAACCAGATGCATCATCATGGGACTCCTACTGCCCCAGCAGCAGGAAAACTGGCTGGTTGGTCATGTCTTCCAAGGACACACAAGGTTTGAATAGCCTACCAAACTTGGGAGCCATTTGAAAACACTGCCCATTCAAGGCTTCAGGTGTACTCATGTAGAAGAACAGAGGAGTTCAATTAACTGATTGCATTAATTAAAAAAACCCAAACCATAACATGGAATAACTGTATATATCTGATGCTAGTTTTGTGTAAGAAAAATACAATCTGTTTTCCATATGAACATTTCTGAGATCATGTACGTGAGCATTTACTTCGCACAACATGGAAGATATAAAAGTCTGTTCTTATTCACAGATCATAAAGAATTTTTAAAGTTAGCTTCTGGAAATAATTGCTGGGTGTAACTTAGTATTAAGAAGTATGCCTGTATGAACATTAATAAGAACTAGAAAGATCTGTTACTGTATTCATTGTTCTCAATTGTTGCCCTCCCCCTGTGCTCCAAATTGTTCCTTTTACCGAGAAGTGTTTGAGTAGAGTAAGGTACAGGTGAATTAGTGAAAGCTGCAGTAGTGGAAATTTAAATTTCTACTATCAAACTGGTAGAATTACTGTCTTTCCTTAGCCTGCAATGGCTAAATGGGCAATGGAAGAGAACATCGTACTTTGGTTAGTTTTACAAGCACACACTAGTTTCAGCTCATAAGTCTTATCCAGGGACACGTCTGTGTTTCTACATAAAAGCATACCCAAACAGCAGCAGGTACAGATACTACAAAAACAGCCTTTCAGTTTCTATCTTGTAGGGGCACTACAAAACACACATTCTTGTTGGCTATTTCAGTTTAAATGCTCAGTTCAGGGTAAAGGAGGACCACCTTTCAAATAGCTGAAAAGAATTTGAAGAACTGACCCCTGCCCCAAGTTTGACATGTTTTACTAGCGTAGCATTTATATACCCCTTCCAAAGTGCAAAACAGACTGAATTATATGCTAAAAAAGCAAAGAAGCAGCAACAGTGTACTTCAATAGCATAGATGTTGCCTTTGTATGTGTGTTGCAACAAACAGCCAACCAATATTGTTAGATACTCTGCTGAATACCCAAATTACACATACGACCTAGAATAAATGAAATATACCTATAATTCCCTACAGGTACTTTTAAAATTCTAAAATGAAGATAATACAATCTAATAGTTCACAGTCACAAACCCCATTTGATTAAAACCAAAAATAAGCTCACATCCAGAATCTACAAAGCTTTGTCATTAAAAGCTGCTGTACCTACCAACGCAAGTCCTAAGTTATGTTCCGAAAACAAAACAGTAAGACTAATATTGCATAGAGGAAGTACATGGAAACTTTCCACTCCTCCAAGACCTTTGTTTCAATATTAATTAATTACTTCATAAAAAAAAAAGAAAAAAAGAGAAAAAAATTAAATATAGAGCTTTATTATCCCCTGCAGGAGACAAGTTAAAGTACTGAGAGAGACAAGTTAAAAAGCCATAGTGGTCAGTTGTGTTATACGCAATATTAGAATTGCAAGTATCTTTTTTAGGAAATATCTCTTATGTTCACAGTTCTATCAGCGAGATACCCCAGCCCTCCTTACTTACACTGTCCCTTTGCCAGATTCAAGAAAAAAACCCTGTATTACTCAGCAATTACAGGACACGTTTAAATTAAATATGACAACATTGCTAGGAAATGAGAGAGGGATAAAAGCTGGTAAAAAAAGTCCAATAATGAAGACTCTAGTTCTGGTGACTAAGTGATACAATATCTAAAGCCTTTTTCAGGTTATTGAGATTTTTATTCTTTTACATATTCTTTTACATGGAGAGAAAGCAAGCGAGAAGGGGGGGAGGGGGAGAAGAATCTGTGGTCTGTAAATGATCAGCACAAAAAAATAAATTATGGTCAAGTAACTGAACTTTTCTGATGTGTAAATTGAATCATTCCCACACGCTGGTGTTTTATAATTAAAAGGCCCTTTTCACTGTGGGAAATTTTACTGAATTTTGTATTAAAAGAAGAAACAAACCATCAATCAGGAGGAGGTAGGGGAACTCAAAGAGCTCAACCCATTAAACTTGAAGAGTGTAGTCGAATTCTGAATGACTTGCTCTAGGAAAACCGTAGCTCTTTTAAGGCAAGATACTGTACAAACATTAATGAGCAGAACACGTGTCTGATCGCTGTTCTAAAATCTTTTGTAGTCATATAGAAGAACACACTTTCCATTTGGTGTCACAAGACGCAGAATATGGTTTTAAATGAACCCTTTTTGTGAGGTTCACAGGCTTTAAATTACTTGACTTTGGCTACCATTGAGAAAAATCACTGAGCTAAAACCAAAGGGGAAAAAAAAATTACCCAGACCAGGTACTTGTTCAGTTCAGTAGAGTCGCTATGAAGGGACTGATCAGGCAGATTAAGGTTTGCTCACAGACAAATCGCTGCCAAATACAAGCAAACACTCCTGAGTGGGCACCAAGAGCCGCTGCTTCAGAGCCCTGGTTCCTCCTCTGCTTTCAGCTGAGCCGAGGTCATGGCTACAAACGACGTTTGCAAATGATTATTCTAAAGCGGGGCATCATTAAAAAACATCACAATATGGCACACGTAGGCAACAGTAGCTTCTTGTGGAAGCTTGATCTCTCACAAGACAGATCATTTTGAGAATTTCATTATTTATTCAATTATGTTCTATTCATGGTAAGTCTGGTAACAGGGCAAAGAATTTATCACCCTGGATTTTCCCTCTTGGACAAAATATTTACATCTGTTAAAGTTAGCGCTACATGAATTTATCCCATTTTATATTTTGACCTGCACTGTTATTGCAACAACGGTAAATTAGATACAGCAGTATAAATTACTGATAACGAGTAAGTCAGTAGAACATTGCATACTGAGCGCATACGGGCCTATTGAAATTTTGTAGTTTGCTCTATTCTTTCAGTTGGACAACTGTGTGTCATTTAAAAATGCAACATACAGGTCCTACCAGATCTTGAGGCTGTAGGAGGTTTCATCTTACCTTTAGCTTTCTATGTGGTTACACTGGTGGGTTTCCGATCATCCAGGAATCTGCAACGACAGTATATTACAAAGAATTTGGTCATCAAACATATTTTCATTTTTTAAATGTTTAAATATTATTGCAAAATGCCACAGTAACTTCAAAAATCAAGACATTAGACGATAATTTCTTTCCTGTACCATTGTTTCTTCTTTGCATTTTGATATACAATGCGCTCATAAACTGCGTATCTTTCCTAAAGTCTAAATGAGATGCAGATTATCTGTAATAAAATATTTATCATAGCTGCTGCTGGACTGACATGTTACTACACTGTAAAATGCAGTATTATTTGTTTGAACCATATGGAAGTGTTGATTGTATGTTGAATACTAAATGTAAAAGTGGCATTTTGGAGATCCACGTTCATTGCACCTCATTTGCTGTCACATTGGGTTCCTTCAGGTTCACACATGAAAAGGCTCTTTTCTTTCTGCTACTGGGGAAAACTGATCGTGTGTCCCGAGAATTTAACATACATTTTAAGAGAAAGGTCTTCCTGGCTTTAGCACAGATTATATGAATTTTCAATTGCAACTTAGCAATTTTGTTGATGTATGCACCAGCAAATTTATTATAAATCCCCCTGCCATAGCTTTGCAAAGCCAACATATTCAACAGTAATAAACATAAAACATATGGAAAAGATAATGATTATTTTTTAAAGAAAAATAAGCCTAATGGCACTTAGAATATATACAAAGAGCTATTTTCAGATGGTATTTTTCATAAGTATTACAAGCTTACAGTGTTCTGAAGTTAACTATAAAATGATTTTCTGCTTTAATAATCAGGAATTTGGGAGTATTTCACATATAAAGACCGAGCATTAATAAATAAAATCGATACATGGACTAAAGCCCTTGCCAATAACAACAGTATCTGAAAATCATGTTTCAGTCTTATCTTTCTTATATTCCAATTACGTTCACATTGTACTGTCTGCCAAAAAGGGAAGAAAAAAAGAAAGTACAATATATCTTGAACTGCATAACAAATGTTTTGCTTCTAGAACTCCGCTTCAAACAAAAAATCCAGTCTACTTGATTTTTCTCTGAGCTTTTAATAATGGTGTGATTTTGCAAGTGATAACAACTTATGCTGATTGATCAAATGTGAAAAAAATGTACACTTCCTATACTTGTGCAAATACTTTCTCCCATGACAAAATGTTTATAGATTTCACCATGCAATTTAAAAATGTAGTGTGGAGGAGCATTTTACTAGCTTTTTTTTTTTTTTTATTTTCAGACAAAAAAGGTGAAATGTAAAAGCTCAGCATTTTCTGGGATTTTTTTTTTTTTTTCTTTTTAAAAAGACAGGTGTTGGACTGATCAAAGAATCAGAAGAAGGGGTATCAATACGATCAAAAAAATGGTAGTGTACTTGTTTTTGCTGGGATAATTTTCTTCAGAGTAGCTGGTATGGTGCTATGTTTTGGATCTGCGATCAAACCAGTGTTGATAACGCTGGGATGTTTTAGCTCTTGCTGAACAGGGCTTACACAGCATCAACGCCCTTTCCGCTCCTCACACCGCCCCATCAGTGAAGGGGCTGACCGAAGGGATGTCCCACACCACAGCAGGCTGTGCTCAGCAATAAAAGCTGGGGGAAGGAGTGGGGGACGTTCAGAGTTATGGTGTTTGTCTTCCATGATAACCGTTACGCATGATGACACCCTGCTTTCCTGGATAAACATCTACCTACTGACGGGAAGCAGTGAATGAATTCCTTACTTTGCTTTGCTTCTGCTTTACCTATTAAATAAACCTAAGTTTCTGCTTTACCTATTAAATTGCCTTTATCTCAGCTCATGAGTCTTCTCACTTTTACTCTTCTGATTCTCTTTCCCCTCTCACTTGGGGGCAGGGAGTGAGTGGCTGCGTGGGGCTGGGGGTCCTACTGGGGTTGGTCCACATCAACCAGCAAAGTCATTCCTAATTTTGCCTTCAAACTTCTGACAGGCAGAGACTAAGAAACAGGATAAGCATCCTGTTTTTAGGTTTTTTCGTGGAAACCAGAGTGCATACTATATTAGATCATAACACTGATTGGCTCTACAGCCTGAGAAGGTGGATGGATATTGGTTCTACCTGAACCATGAAAGGCATTTCCTACAGTATCTGTAAATACAAAACTGAGAAATAAAAGTCAATGTGAACTCTCCCAGATGTTACTGAGACACAGCACATTTCTCCCTAAGTTTATGCCCTGGATTGTAAGTGAAAACTATTTTTTTCATATATATATATGTGCAGACATATATTAAAATTAATACATAGCTTGACTGTACAATCAATATAAACATGAAAGATGCTTAAACACTAAAATATAATTATAGCAATATGGGGGTAAGGTACTGAAAAACCTAAGGCTGAATATTAAAATTGCTCTAATGCATGGTGACCAGTTACCAAATCATTGATTCATACCATTTGAGCACCTCAATACCCAAATACAAAATAAAACAGACTCGTGCCCAATTTCCTGACTGAGTGTCTAAGCATTCCTATTTGTGTCATCAGAGTATCTGCACCATAGATCAGAACAGAACCTGCTTCAGGAATTCTCAACCCCAGACAGCAAAGGAGCTTGAAGGCAAACCTGAAATGTTAACATGTAAAGATCTATGGCAACAGTCTTAAATTTTATCCTTGTGTTTTCTATACTCATTAATCAGTTTCAGGAATCTAATCTTCCACCTCTGGAGGGTGGGCTAATGAGTTCTAAGCAATGACTTCACACCTGTCAATAATAGATATTTATATTCAAGAAAAAGCAGGAATTCTTATAACTCTGCTCTCTTCAATATTTCCTGTTTCTAGATTTAGCTGACCCCGTGCTCAAAATTCTTCCCTTCATGTTTCCATTTCTTAAGTGTCTAACTGTTCTGATTCACTTAACTCATATTTCTGAATATATTCCTAGCATTGCACACTTGAAAGTCAAGCTCGGTGACACTCAACTGCCAACACATTTAACTTCCTTTGATGCTCTGATCTTCATTTACTGGAGCATGATCAAAGAGTTCTGCCCTTGGAAACTTGGGAAGGAAAACTGAAAATAGCAGCCAGTTAAAAGTCCAACAAATAGCAATGGAGGCTCATCCCTGATCAGCTCCTTCTGAGCTGCTCAGATGTGGAATTCTTCAGTTTCACCTGAATCGATCTGATTAATCAGTCTGCTGGTTTTAATGGGAAATGTACTGTTCAGCAGAAGGAGTGTGATCGGGAATTTTAAAATTGAAAAATGGGACTGTTAATCTCTAGTAGTTCAGCTTGTGCACAAACAGACCTGGGGCAAGAATCCCAGCACCGCCGTGTAAGAAAAGGAAGTCATCGAGATGCGTAAACTGCCGATCTGACACGAGAAAAATTAAAATTTCATCTAATTGTTCCTAACTAGCTTCTGAAAGAAGGCAATGGAAGCTCATATACGATGACCCTAGTCCAGACAACAGGGCAGCGATACAGTTCCTGGCCTCAGCTGCCTGTCCAGGAGGCAGCGGGTCTCCCAGGTCCCTACTGGGACAAGACACGTAGGGTTAGACAATGGCATCAGTTTCTAGCAGTCCACCAGAGATAAGGATTCTTGCTTACCACCCACACAAAGTCGGTGGAATATTTATTATACGTACTGAGTCGGAACCTTTCATCCCATGGAAAAAAATGCAAAATAGAAGAGATGGTAAAACATCAATGCTATTTTATGTAAAAGTGACTCAAAAAAGCTCACAAAACTTTACTGCTGCCTGCCAGATAAAACAATGAAATGATCCAGCTCATCCTTTTTCTTTGACTACCAACTTTAAAGGTCTATTAACTTGGAACTTGAATGATTATATTGCTATGTTAACATCTGTAAGAAACCATACAGTGATTTGAATTGGGGAAGAATACCTTACACACCAGAAAAAGAGTTTTCAGTTTCAGGACACTGAACTGGAACTTCATCTCCTGCTCAGTTATGTGTCCAGATGGTAAAAAGGGGTAGTGAGTTTTTCCATACATACATTCTCTCTCCACCTTTGCTGTTGAGGACTCTTGAGAACCCTAAGTAACGAGGACTCAAGCGTTTGTAAATCGAGAAGGAGCCAGTGTAAGGTAGAGTTGATATTGTTATCAAACAAACAACAATTTATGGCAGAGAAACTAAGCAGGTAAGTACCTTCTCGCAAAATGGGACCCTCCACACAGGATTTCAGTAAAAGTTATTATATGGAATAGAATGGATAGGGCTAGACGTTTATTATCATCTCAGAGAAGCACCCTGGCTACTGATGTGAATAGTGCTCTTTTGTAAATTGTATTTGAGCCATGTCCCTGGGCACAGCTGGAAACAGTCCTGAGCCAAAGATCACGTAGGGCATTTTTATTTACTAGTTTATTGAGTTGGAACATTGGCACAATTGATCCAAAGTTCTTGGTAGCAAATGAATTAGAAACAGCCAAGTGCTGCAGTTCTATGGAGAATAAATAACGCTAGGTTCTCAGCACCAGCCTCAGACAGTATGAATGAATGGGCCTTACTGCGGTAAGAAATAGTCTGCTGCCATAATCCCAGCCATGCGAGGAACCAGAGACCATGGTGTTTTTACCGAGCATAGTACTCTGATGTAAACAACTATCTAAAATGGAAAGGCAGAGTGAGAACAGATTTCTTGGGTCCAGGTAAATCCACTTGGTATTTGCATTTTTTTCATGTAAAAAATAAAAATTAAAGAATATAGTTATATATAAAAAAATATATATGTATGTATATATATAATTAGTTTTATATATATGTATAAAACTATAATCATATATATTTTTTGTATAGAACAAGTTTGCATAGAAATATATGTAAAAAATACTATAGTTATATATGTGTATATATTTGTATAGGTCTATAGTTTTATACATCTTTGATATATATAACTATATATGTGTTCTGTACAAACTTGTTACATTGTTGCTTGTGTGACAAAAGCAGCACACCCTATACTCATATATTATTCACATATTATTTTATAACATTGTCACTGTAATATTCAGTAACATAACCATATGTATGACGACACCCAGGGGAGTGGTGCGGTGACAGGCCTGAGGGACAGGATGCAATCCAGAGAGACCTGGACAGGCTGGAGAAGTTGGGCCCGTGTGAACCTCATGAGGTTCAACGAGGCCAAGTGCAGGGTCCTCCACCTGGGTGGTGGCAACCCCCTGTATCAGCATAGGCTGGGGATGAAGGGATGGAGAGCAGCCCTGCTAGGAAGGACCTGGGGGTGCTGGTGGATGAGAAGCTGGACATGAGCTGTCAATGTGCACTCACAGCCCAGAAAGCCCCCTACGTCCTGGGCTGCATCCCCAGCAGCGTGGCCAGCAGGGCGAGGGGGGCATTCTGCCCTTCTGCTCCGCTCTGGGGAGACCCCCCTGCAGTGCTGCCTCCAGCTCTGGGGCCACCAACATCAGAAGGTCATGAACCTGTTGGAGCAGGTCCAGAGGAGGACACGAAGATGCTCCAAGGGCTGGAGCCCCTCTGCTGTGAGGACAGGCTGAGAGAGTTGGCGGGGTTCAGCCTGGAGAAGAGAAGGCTCCAGGGAGACTTCATAGCCCCTTCGAGTATCTAAAGGGGCTCCAGGAAAGATGGAGACAAACTTTTTAGCAGGGCCTGTTGCAATAGGACAAGGGTTAATGGCTTTAAACTAGAAGAGGGAAGATTTAGACTAGATACAAGGAAGACATTTTTTATCCTGAGGATGGCGAGACACTGGCCCAGGTTGCCCAGAGAAGCTGTGGCTGCCCCATCCCTGGAGGGGTTCAAGGTCAGGTTGGATGGGGCTTTGAGCAACCTGGTCTAGCGTGAGGTGTCCCTGCCCATGGCAGGGGGGTTGGACTACATGGCCTTTAAAGGTCCCTCCCAACCCAAACCATTCTATGATTAGTAATAAAGATTTGCTTCCTTCTACACCAGCACGTATTTTTCATTTAATTGCAACAGGTACAGATCTATGTGGGCTCTCTGGAGCCTGAACATGCTGTTAATTCATTTGGTTATTAACAGTGATGCGCACCCACTGGAGCTCCTGACAATAAATTTGAAGAACTGTTTTGAAAGACAGCCTTGGAATATACATCATCTTAATCTTAAAATGTCATTACACAGAAACTATGTTCTTCAGCGCACAAGTGACTGTTTTTATTTTGTCAGAGGATGTTTATCACATTTTCTATATCTATAATATCCTTTGCCACAGAACAGATTCTTAACGTATTATTTTCACGTTCACAGTATTACTGGTAAAACCTGCTGTGATGCAACCCCACAGCTATAAAGACGCCAGTTACCTGTCATACATGCTTAAAATAATTGGTATCGTAGGAAAAGTAACACAGTAAAAAGTAACATTAAAGAACAGGTCTCTCTGTGATATAATGCAGAACATATGCTCAAAATATGTGCAATAAATAGAGCCCTGCGCATTCCTTTTCATATCAAAACTGGCATTTCTTAAACTATTTGTAAGTATGAATTTCATGCTATAACCACCGGTTCTAGCAAACCAGTAGTTCAATTACACATTCACTCATTCTTAAACTTTTACAGCTTCAGAGCACTTTATCCCACACCAAGTCCACTACCAAAACCAATCAGAAAAACAAACTACCCTTTCACTATGAGATATCTACTGGATTTTTCTAAATCGAAAGAGTAAAACATGCAAAAAAAACAGGGCTGAAGGTAAAAGAGTTTAAAAGAGACTGGAATATTTAATTGTTTAAATTATTGTGAACAAGACTACATTAATTTCTGCATTTTTATTAACTTTTCAACAAAGATTTGAATGAGCATAAACCAACAGCATGTCTTATCTTTCCAGCTTGGACGCATTCCTTAAACAGAATGGTTTTTTTCTGTTTACAGGGAATACAATTAGTTTTGCTGCTGGTGGCACTATGAAAAATGCATCATATCTGGCCAGGTTCTATGTACAAAAGTTTCAATCTATGTTTTTAAAATGTCTAAAGATGACCCTGTGTGTATGAAGACAATTTTAGGAATATGAAGACTACATCTTTACATTTACTGTAGATTAAGTTGTATCATCATTATTATTGTATTCATAGACCACTTTTCTGCCCCTCCCCTGATTCTGTATATTTAGATCATGATGAACATTCACATGAAGCTGAGAATGGCTGATGTGCATGGAACGATGTGACAAGGAGCTTTTTACCATAGATTGCCACTATATGCTGAGCAGGATAAAGTTTGGCTGTTCTGAGAGAAACCTAACATATTTGAAAGCTAGTTGTCAAAGAGTGTTAGTATTCAAATCTGTACAGTCTAAAATTTCAAATTATTGTTAATTAAATGGAGTCCGGATTTTAAAGGAACTCTATTTCTTCACTGATTAATCAAATATTTACTATTTTAATCAGTTTTGATATTAATTCTGGCCCACCGAAAGCTGTCCAACAAGAGCCAACAAGATGCTGAAAATGAATGTTTTGCAACACCAAGGCCTTCACAATTCCAGTCCCAGCCCCATCACACACATCTTTAAGTGGTTTTTCCTCACTCACTCCAGCTGCCAACATCACTGAAGATGATGCAGAGATTTCAGCAGTCCCCATGTTTAAACCAGACATTTGAACACACTGTAGTTAATTCACTCTTAAATGCTATTCTAAAATGACAAACTCCCCCCTTCCCCTCCAAAATCCCAAGTTGTCTCATTTATCCGTTATGTTTTATCTGTGTATTATCTGTGTGATATCTATGTATCTCTTTCTCTTGTACTGATAAATTTTAATGAACTGCAAATTTCCCTCAAATCATTTAATTTGTATTGTGTCTTGTATTTTCACCAACTCTGCAAGTTCTGCAGAAATATACTGACTGTCTGGTAGGTGATCAGGTTAGTATAACCGAAGTTGTAATTAGAGCAGAAAATTCTGTGAAAACTGCTGTGTCTTATATATTTTAGAGGTAACATAAAAGCCTCAAATAAATAACAATGAATTGAATGGAATGTAATTTATTCTTTTCAAAGATTTCTTGCAATGGATGTCACAAAAGTAATATCCAAGTCTAAGTTAGTTTTGAAATATGCAAAGTCAAACGAGACCTTGTTCACTAAAACTAAAGATAATCACCCGAGGCTAAACCTGTGTGTGGTTTCGGATGCAACGTTCTTTGCACTTCTTTTTACTTTTGAAGTCTTTTTAGAAAGGTGTAAAACAGTAAGGATGAGAAAAGAGGGGCTAAGCCTTTAAAGGTTTTGACGGTTTGCTCTTCAACACCTATAACTGGATTTACTGAAAGAAATCAAGTGAAATATTTAAAAAGCTTACGCTGATCTGCAAACATTTGCCTCAGGCATATATATATATTTTTTTTTTTTTTTCTGATCAAACTCTTTAATAGCACTTTGAGAGGATGTAAATTTTGTCTCCAGCTTATTTTTGAAAGTTTTGAAAAGCGTGTAGGCCCTAAAATCCAAGAAGTGTTTTGGGGAAAAACGGTACCCTAGACAAATATGGTTACTGATAGACACCGGTGGGATATAATTGCCCTTGTCAACCTTGAACACACAGTGACTAAATATCAGGAAAAAAAAGTCAATATTACACCAACTGTGCACTTAACTACAGTGTTTCTGTGTTCACATGGAGAACACAAAAATCAATTTATTGTGCGAGAGCTACAATCCTTTCAGAATTCAAGTCAATCCACTGATTTATTAATGCTATTGATTACACCGAACTAAACATATAATAGGAAGACTTGCCACGTCAAAACGTAACTCCCAGTTTCTAGTTTAAAGATTTGATTTTCCTCTTTGGGACGCGAATTATCCTTGAGACCAACTCTACTAATAAAAATGGGAATTCTGTGAGGAGATCTACACCAGTTATATTTCTCCAAGCCTGCAAAAAAGTGCTTGGCACTGCCTTTTACTTCCATACTTAAATATTTATACACAGAAACCCCTTTTCTAAGATCTGAGACGAGATGGACACGAAATATAATTGCAATTAGAGATATGCTGAGCTTCCAGAAAAAAATGTGTCTGGAGACTAAGTCATGAAGAATACCTGCTGATTCCTGGGTAGCGTGGGTACTTAACTCACCTGCATGCTGTGCGTCTAGTTACTGTTTGTATTTCACAGGAGAGATCCATTACTCATATCAATAGTGGGCAACCAATTATAGCCAGAACATATCGCCTCAACTATCATCATATATTAGGTTGCAAGCGGCAAATCACGAAGATGATCTACGATAATTGGACAGCACGTGTGTGATTCCTCAGAAGAGAACAACATCACACGCAAAAATCAACAGTAAGTGCCACGTTAGGTAGACCGGAGTCTTCACCTTCCTCCTGCGGTTTGCAGTGACAGGAGCACCAAAGACCAGCTTTTATTATTTACCCCAAACTACGAACGCTTCTGCTTTTGAATTATGATTTTTACTGGCAGAATTTCTATTCCCCTAATGGTAAATTTATATTTTTCTTTTTACCCTGGAGATCTACACATTATTATGAGTAAAATAACAATAGAAAAGAAGACCAAAATGTAGTGTTTGTCTCGGTGGAAAACTTATGTCTATTCTGAAAAAGTTTGCTCATAGACTATATCTAATTTGTGTCCTTTTATTGGTCTGAAGTTGTTTAAGAAATTCATATATTTCCTGTAAAAGAAAGCAAGATCTGATTATTATTTTTTTTTTCAATATAGACTCAACTAATACAGGCAAGAATCAACGAGTTCAGCTGGAAAGTGGGAAAACATTAATGATGTTTCAAAGGATTTTTAGATAAGGCCTCTTATTGTTATGTCCACATCACAGAGTTCGAAACCTAATACAGGCACTAAGGTAAATGGAACATATATTGCAAAGAAAACAATTACAGTCAATGAGGCAATCTCTGTACTAAATCAAAGTGAACTCTTTCACTGAACTACTTTACAGTGGATACAGTGAAGTCCCATCAAAAGATCTTCTACACCTTATAATTCTCTTCCTGCAAATAAGATACAGATTCTTGTAACTAAAGGTAGATAATTTAATCTTGTAGATTTTCCCGTTTTATATTTCAGTCTCATTAAAAATAGCGTGGAAGGTTAGAAGACATAAAGCTTGATTTTTATGTGATTCTTTTAGGGGCATTTAGGTTTGTGATATCTTCAAAGGCAACAGAACTGTTGTGCCGTGGCATAAATGGCATGGCATTTAATTTTGTTTTTCAAGGTGAAAGACAGGATAGCTTTATACACATTATCATTTTGAGTCTCCATCGATATTAGTGAAACTATTTCTAATAATCTGAATTACTTGGTTAGATACCATATATATAAAAATATGCAGGACTAGTTGAAATACCCTGAAAATGTCACAACTCCACCAAATTTAAAACCAACAGAACCCATGTGTGCTCCACAGCACTTGCAGTCTGAAAACTGAGATTTAAGACGTAGGTGACTCTAGGACATGAAGTGAATAGGAATTGAAGGCTAGAAATGAAGACATATTTAGTTTTAATACTCTCTGGTGTTTATTTAGTATGCAAGTTTTCATTCAGCCACATAGTAATATGGAAAAATTGTATGTAAATATCTTGGCTCCAAGTCTATTTGTCCTTCCTTATCATGATGATTTTTAAAGATATTCTCTCTTTTCCTCTCATAAAGAGCAAGCAAATAAAGATTACTTATTCCATGGCAATTGCATAGCATTGCAGTGTCAGGGTTGCAATTTTACACCACTGTCATTTGCTATGTCTCGACTCAATATTGCTAATTAAGGATACTTAAAAAAGTGCATCACTACTTTATTGTGACCTCCTGTATTAAAAAAATCTTGGGGATTTCTCCAGGAACGCATAATTCCAGTCACCTCTGATAAGCTTCTTCATCAGAGAGAGCTGTTAGTTTGAAATAACGGCTGTGAGTGGTACACAGAAGCGGAATGAGTGAAACTCGACGTCGATAAATACAACACAGTCTGTGTAGGAATAAATACCCCATTTCTATACATTCAAAATGGTGAATTCTAAATTACGCTTAGAAAGAGAACCTGGGAGCCATTGTGACTAGTTCTCTAAAAACACCAGCTTCCAGCCTCAGTCAAAAGAGCAGCATTAGAACATTAGAAATTATTAGGAAAAAAAGCACAGCAGGAAACTTTTTTTAATGCCATAAATCCATGCACTGTATATTCATGTTGAACACTGAATTTCTGATCACCGCATCTCAAGAAAATGCCTCAGACCTAGGAAAGGGGCAGAAAAGGCAGGAAGAATATGGAGTGATTTGTATGTCATTCCATTTGGAAGACAGTGGAATGGAACAGAGTTCTTCAGCTTGAAAAAGAGATAAGAGAAGGATATGATAGAGACCTATATAATGATATAGAGGGAATTCTCATTATTGACCTTAGAATAGGGATCTTTCAATTCAACTGTCACAAGAAAAGTTGTAACAAACCAAGGTTTCCTTAACAAAAAACATAATTAAATTGTGCAAGTCCCCATCACAAGATGTTGCAGCCCCAAAGCATGAATAATTCAAAAAGTCTAGTGGATTCATTGATACCTTTCAAACATAACAACCTGAATCTGACTTCTGACATAACAAGACTTCAAGTCACTGACTGCCGAGTGCTGGGAGGTTATACACAGGGCAGAATTGTCCAGAAATACTTCTTTTCTTGTCCTCTATCTTTAGATATCTCCTACTTGTTCAACTCCGTAAGTTTTTATCTGATGCATCAAAAATAAACCATGCCAGACTAACCCGGTTCCTCTCTTTAATAAAATATCTGGTTTCTTTCTGAATGTAGGAAATTCAGTAGCTCTCATCCGTCACGATTAGTGAACTGATGGAATGCCACATTAACTGAGCTCGAGATAATAGAGGTTAGATAGGTAAGGAATTGTCTGAAGGGGAGATACCTGCTGGAAGTGGTGAAAGCCAGGCATAGAAGAGTTTCTCAGAGCCTGATTTTTCAGTTATGTGATTTAATATTTTCATTAGGGGTCTTGGCAGGAAAAATAGCAGGAGCATGCTGAGGAAATTTATTGATAACACAATGTAAGCAGAGGTGCTCCAATACAGAAGAGGATGTTATATCATACAGGAAACAATGGGTGACCTTGAGGACTGGTGTAGTAGAAATGGTATGAAATTTAACAATAGGTAATGCAAGATTATATATAAAAAGTATTTCTGTTAGGAACTGGAAGCTAAATATTTGGAAACACAGAGAAGAATCTGTTGTGTTAGTTGATTTCAAGATGACCATACACCCTGATATAACACTGTAAAAGCTAATAAAAGAGTAAGGACTAAAAAATTATCAATCTTTGAGACTTAAGCTTTCAGATCCCTGTTTTATACTGAATTATCATCTGCAAAATAATCATCTCTGATGTCATTAATGTCCCAGTACCTCTTTGCTCATATAATCAGCATACTCGTTTGAGAAATATTCATTAGGTTCTACCAGATTTCAGTCACTACTATAGGAAAAATGTGTGTGTGGTCAAACACAGAGAAATATTCAACTCATTTTTAAGTATACAGTGATTGTGTTCTCACTGGTGGCGTTTTCCTCATTTCCAGAGTTATACTGATCTTTCCGAAACATCTCTTGATTAACATCAGTACCGTAAGCCACAGAAAATAAGTTCTTGATATCTTTCCATCACTGAAAGAAAATATTGTACAATACTAAAAAGCTAAGGGCAGGGAAGATCTTATCCATGTATAAAAAAAAGCTGATCTTTTAGAGATAGATCTGGATGTTATATAGAAAACAATTTACCATCTGGAATACTTATGGCTCCTTATGCCATTTCCCTTGGAATGCTTTTCATAAGGAAATCCCCAGACATATTTTCTAATGCTAATTTATTTTCCAATATCATTGCTTCCAATTGTCAATTCCATTATGGCAAGTGATTTTACTAGATAAATACTAGATGCAGAGGAAGTCTAAATGAATTCCAAATCACATCACTGAGAAGCAGGCAATATAAAATTGGTATGCAATTTGCATAAGTCACATAAAAATTATAGACAAAACTTTTTGTGAGAACTTCTACGAGGGGCTATTACTCTCTAGTAGTCTGATTTGATTTATTTCATGGAACTGGCTGTACACACTTTGTTCCTATACTCTTACCTATGGAACTTTTACTGATGATGGATTTGGAGAGATGTTATTGCAAATCAGATACCAAACTCAGCACATCAAAAGTCTGAACTGGACAACACCTAAATTTACTGGTGGAAGCTCAGCTCCTTCCTCCAACAGTGTTGTGTCTGGGTTTAGTTTTTGGATCAGAAAATGATTAAGCTGTGGATGTTAGCACAAAGAAAGAACAAGCTATAAGTTTCTAGATCTCAGGGCTGTCATGCATTAAATTTTCAAGGAAGTTTGCTACAAATAACATTGAGTGTTCCTACAAGACAGCTCTCCTTTAAAAGTTGCCTTAAAAGCAAAGATTTAATAAAGTTCTAAAAATTTGACCTAAAATTTCAAACATCTACTTTGCTTCTCTGGCTTGTTGTCATTTACAATAAGAATAGACAAGTTCAGGCCTTTATCTTACTTTCTGCAGGAAAGAACTGTATGTTAGTGCCAGGGTATTATGAACAATCTCAGACATAAACTGAATTTTTCAGGAAGAACCGTGTTACTCTTACGCTTAAGGGTTGTTTTTTTTTTTTTTTTCTACTCTTTCTTTTCTTCTCATCCCCTGTTACCAAGGAATAGTCGTATTGAAAAATATCCTATGACTAGATTTTCAAAAGTTTACTTATTATAGAGGCTAAACTCAGAATTTTATTAGTGCAATGAAAACATATTTACACACACAAACACATGTACACATGCACAATACATAGGATCATTTTATCCTGACTTACTCTAATTTTGTTTACAGGCTCGTTTCACCTTCAATTTAATGTTTCACTTTCAATTAAGTTAGAAGAAAGGACTTCAGCCGTGAAAACTACCAGTTAAAGTTCTGTTGATTTTTGTTACTAATATAAGAGTAAAACAAACAAACAAACAAATGTATCTCTGATTCAACACATGTTTTGTTATGTCAGTCAACAGGTTGTTGGATCTTCTTAATATAAATAATTTTTTGCTCCAAGAAAAGGACAAATTGGCCTAGTAAAGTTCAAGCTGGGCTATCAAAGCAGAAACACCTCCTGAAAAATCACTTGTGGGGTAGGTTTGTATTTGAGTAGGTTGGAAACCTACAGCTAGTCAACTTCTTTCCTCTAGCAGAAGGAATAGACAATGATCAAAGAAAATATTCTGGGTGAATTACGAATAATTAAATCAATGTAATGTAATCAGAAGTCATCAATACCCTACTATAGGAATAATAACTAAAAAAGCTGTCTTTTACATTTGCTTCATACAAGTACTTTAGTTACCAAGAATTCTTTCTAATCACTTTGAACATAATTGCATTCCATGAGTGTAAAATAATTTCATAGTTTATATATAACTTGTTATCTGTTTATATACTTGTTATCTGTTTTTTAAAGTTCTCTAACAGTTATGCATCAGGATATCAGTCTCTGGCATTCTTCAAATGCATGGAAATGTTTAAGAATGGGGAGTTCAACTTAACGGTATACAAACATGAAGTTGAAGTTTCTGATTCTTAAATGAATCAGCTGAATCAGGGGCTGATGCTGCAGCGTTTAAGCTAATATTTATTCATCATTACATTCTGTGCTTTTCTGAGGAATTTCTATCAAAAAAGAAGTTTATATTTCTAAACAATCCTAAAGGTTTTAAAAACTCTCTATATCTGTATGGCTTTTGAATACACGCGTGGCTATTTCTAAGTTTCAAAACAGTATAAACTCTCAAATTTGTATGTAATCCTATCCTGACCATTCTGCATCTTTATGGGTTATTGATTTTTAGACTGTGCGGTGATGTTGGTTTAAAATTGAACTATCCATCCAGTAACATAAATTAGATATCAATTTGCCTTTTATGTATTGCAAAACCTGCATACTGAACCTCAAACGTATGTGGAAAGGAGCAAATCACCGTCTAATCTGATACAACCACGCTAATGGTTGGACATCGCACATTCTGTATAAGGAAAACTTGCAGAATGTAGAGATTAAGACAACTTAAAAATAGACCTGTAGAAATGCTGTCAAAATATTGGACATACCTTTGCAAGCTTTATTTGATCAATAGAGGATATTTCAGAAGACGATATACAGAAGAAGGTCTTCTGTTAAACTTCACACACCTAGTCTTCAAGTAGCTCAGTGACGAAAGACCAGAAACTCAATTACACAGTCAATAGAGTGATTTATAAGTCTCCAAAGGCAATTCCAAAGACTTAGATTAGGACTTTACCCCTCGCTATCAATTACACAGCGCTCCCAATTACATCGGGAGGGGTGAGCACATTAGGTATTCAAGTTAGAAGGCTGAGCCTAGATCTGAAAGTCAGACACCAACCTGTTGATTACATCATTATATCTTGTTTTTAATACAACTTGAAAACTCTGGCACTTTTTCAGGGATATTTTATTGTTTGGGTGTTAGAGATCTAAGTTACTGTTCTAGGAATTACTTCATTATTTATTATGTCCAGAGCAAACTTCCTTTTTACAGCACAGCCAAAAATGTAATTCTTTCTTATTTAATTACAAGTTAATTAACCAAAGCACAGTTTCTTTAAATTTCTAAAAATTAGTAAAGATCCTATCAATCGATAAGTTTGTAATTGACAACTGGACAGAAGAGAGAGAAAATCCAGGTGCAGGATTCCAGGTAGTAGTTTCTCGAAAGATCCTTAAGGAGTAAAGTTTAATATAATCAGGAAAAGAAAAAAACACCAGCCCCCTACCCAATATAACCTTATCAACATGCCTATTAAGACAATGAGGAAAAAAATAATTAAAGTAAATTAGCTTAATGTGCACAGGCTGGATAAAGACAGATCACTTTTAAAAATCCAAGAAGATAATGGTACCCATTTGGGATATGTTTTTGGCGTTTTTCATATAAATTGGACAGTTTTAGAGGATAAATATGGTACAAAAGTCCTCACAGGCAATTATGTCTTTACAGTGCTGGTGGCTGACATCATAAAAGTATAATTTTAATTGCTATTAATTGTGTTAAGTCTGCTTTTATTGAATACTTAATGCCATCTCTGACAGTTGTAGTAATTTATGTACTTTAATGAAGCTTCTTGGTAGAAGTTTGGACTTATAGGGTCATTTACACTTTGTTCAAAATAAGGCATTTTATCAGCTAAGAAGTTCAGGTTATAAAGACACTGATTTTTGCCTTCTCAAAATTTGTTCATTAGCCATGTGTGGATGACTATAAAACCAATTTCTGTCTCATGTTTTAAATGTATCAGAATTTACTAAATATTTGTAAGAAACAGCTACTGCCCGATTTTGCAATATGAAGCAACCTCTCTGTTTAACAAGAATTTAACTGAATTTAGAGAAGTTGATGAATGGCTAAATGACACCAATTCACATTAATATTATGCCACTGGGGAATACAGAATGAGTAAAATAAAACCCTGGAATCGCTTTGGCATTCAACTACACAACCACTCATGACTTTAACTGAATAGGGCTGTCTGCTGGAAGAACTTGGACCAAAGATTTAAGAACAGATCAAACAGCAGAAGAAATGTAAAATAATAAAGACAAACCAAAGAAGTATTTCACAACATAATTTTATGTAACGCAGAGAAAAATTTTATCAACTTTCCATTTCTGTACTAAAATTCATATTGCTCTACTGCCAACGGTTGTAGGTCTTTGCTGGTGGTGTGATTTGCATTATTAAATTATGAGAAATTAATTTATCTCAATCAGTGCTAGTTTCAATATTTGTGAATTAGTAATTGCCCCAGTCGCACTAATGGGACGGATACATCTATTATTGCTTTTCTGTCTTTTTTCATGCCTATTTACATTAGTAGCAGCATTATATACAAAATAAATTATTGATTGGGGTAGGCTCTTGGAAATTCTAGCCCATTGTAAGAACCGTGCAATGCATATTTAACAGAATGAGCCACCAAAAAAAAAAAAAAAAAGAAAAATTAGGCAAAATATACCACTTTTTGGGCTCAGTTATCAGAGGATATTACAATTAAGGTGACGTCCCCAAATGGACCTTGTAGCAGAAGGTTTTAAGTAACTGTGGACTGAGATTTCTGTGTGTTAGTTCCAAAGACGTAGCGGAGTCAAATACAGCTGCTGGTTATCCATCACCACGTTCACTTTGCTATCTCTGAATCATGTGAACCAAGTTAGACATCTTCCAACCAGATTTTTGCCATCCTGAAGGGGAAATTACTGTCTTTGTAATTTGGTCCTTGTTGCAAAATCAGGTGGAATTCCCACAGTTAATTTTTAGACAACTAAGGAGTGGAAATCTGTTGCTTTTGTTAAAAAAAAAAAAAAAAAAGCCACCAAACCCCAATAAACCAGAAAACTTTGGAACATTTGAAAGCCAAAACTATCTAAATGTTGTGATGTTTTAATCTGTAAACCAAGTTAAATTAAAATTATTTTAAAATTAAAAATAAAAAATATTTTAAAGCTTATTGCAATACTAGTAACAAATAACTTGAAAATAATACTTTGTAAATATGTCAAAAATTCTACATTTTTCATGATCTATGGTTGACCGCTTTATAGATACATCTCAATAGAACACGTGCTTGATAGCTGTGGTATCTCTAGAATAGAGTGGGCTCAAAGATTTTCATGAAGCCAGAAGGCTTGATACTTTAAAAAAACTGGTTCTAGGAATACTCCAGTTTTAGGGTACTACTAGGGGTATTACTGGTTTTCAGTAATATTTTTTATTTCTTTATGTATGAGTTATTTAATTATTCAATAGTTCTATTTGCATATAAAGTCATTCTTTCCCAATTTATCCAGGACACCAGTCAGTTTTGCTTTTTTGTCCACATCCAAGTACATTTTTACTTGAAGGGACTTTACAGACATCCTATAGATTTCCTATTTCTGAACTGCTTTATTAGTGTGTTATGGTAGTTGTCATCATAATAGCAAAGTGAACATTAATGGAGGATAAGACTGTGCTTTTGCAACACATAAGGAACAGGCATTTAATAACAGCTTTCAATTTGCTTCAAATGTTTTTACATTATTTGAGCAGAAGTTTTATGTGAATGAAGTCTGATTTCTCAAAACAACATAAATCAAATTTGCCAGAAACGGAGCAGGCTGCCTATTATCAAGCCTCCGCTCTTTTCTTACTTCACTATCTTTCCTTTTTATAATAACCAAGGAAAACAAGCCTTTTTTTTTAAAGAGAATGCAATTTTTAGCCACCCAGGGAACAACACAACATGACAATGAGTGAAATAACATAATGAGGAACAAATATGAAGGAACAAAAGTGTTGAATTGAACACCCACCTTCCACTATAACAAAAATGAAACTTATCTGAAAGGCCAAAGAATAACTAGTGTTAAAGTGCACAAGAAGAGACTCCTGGTTTTCCTCTTTTTTCACACTATTTACGGTTTGTTAAATCTTAGGCATATGAAGTAGCATATATACACTTTGCTTTACATCTCCCAAAGTGACATTTTGCAGCACACGGGGAAAACGGTGAGAAAACTGACATAGTATATATAACAAATATCTTTAAATCTGTAAATTTTTAAGTCTTCTGAATGCTTTTTCTCAGTGCATGCAGAGTTACCTGTGCATAATTCAAAGAAGTCAGAAAATATATTTTTTTAAAGCTGACTTGACTTTGAGGTGTTTAGAAAATGAGAAAGCATACACTCAAATTAAAGGTCAATACTATCATCAGATTGGTCTTTATTTGAAGTGTTTGGTCTCACAGTTCTCTTTAGCACTAGCAAGAGAACTTAATTGCATGTCGGATTTTCCTTGAAACATAGATCTGCGAATTATGGAGATAATATGCAATATAGTTGAAGCATGTGACCGTAACAGATGTATTCATCTTATTTTTTTCAAACTGCACCTGGAAGATGATGAATTTTTCTGGATTTAAGATGACACTGTAGAACACGGTAAAACTAGGTAAGGCCAAACAAGAGAAAATACAGTACTGGATAAGACCAGAAATGAGACAAAAGCTGGAAAAATATTGTGTTGTTCATATGTATATGAAGTTAGATAATGGGAAAGTTAGAGAACTAGAACAGGGTACCTACAACAAACACATTTTCAGACATTTTTATGAGCTAAAGGAGAAGCAGAAGGGTGACAAGAATCAAAACTGAAAAATTCAGATCTTGGATTTTATTTAGTTATTACTTATGTTTATTATAAAGATCTAGTGATAGCTCTACACAATCTTGCACATGGCAACGCACTCATAAGGAGCACTTGCTTTATCTTCTTCCCTAACTCCAAAAACATGCCCCTCCCTTTGTCTCTCTTCTATGCCATTTTTAGGCCCTACTCCCTTTTTTCTTTTGTTTCTCAGACTCCTTTTGCTTGCATTTCAGTAGCATATCTACTAGTATATTTTTCATTTAATAGCTGTACATGTATTTACTATTTATCAAGTATTTTTATGAATCATCCCTTTCATCCTTTTTTCTATCAAGCAGCCATTCAGATAAGAGTCTATTAGGTCTATTAGGCAATTTTGAAGTAATATTTATCATGAGTAAATAGTTTTATATTATAAATTGCAGAAACTACAGTATTTTTCTGTGAAATACCAGAGCTGAAGTCTCCGTTGATTCTAGTAAGGTATACAGTTTTTGTTGTCTGCACTGTTGTCATGATTGGCACTGATGATAGAATTAAAAATTATTTATGTTTTTATGTTAACAGAAAAGATAAAGCTAAGAGCTAAAAAAAAAAGTATACATAGCCAACAGCCTTGCAAATTATTTTTAGAAAAAGATATTTTGAAAAATCTATTCCCACGCTGTAACATTTCTTCTATTTAACTTCTCCCTGGGAATATTCCATCTTTATTACAAAGGACTGGAGGGATGATAGATCCAAATTTTTGACCTCCTAGTTCAATTAACCTCTCAATTATATTGCTGTAATTAAGAATAACTTCACTGAATCAAATGGAGTTATATTAAAACAGGTGTAAATGAAAGCAAATCCTGTATTTGTAACCTCCACAGTACAAGCCAATAAATTCATCTCAAGGCTGCAAATATCGCTGCTGGAAATCATAAAAGCTGAACAATCTTACTCAGTTATGGGTTTTTGTTTATTTGATGGTGTTTATTGGGAAAAAAAAGCACGTAGATGACCAGGTACGCTTCCTGTGCAAGAGAAGGAAAAGGGCAAGGAGGAGGGAGAGCATGAGAGCAAGAGAGAAAAACATTCTCTAAGGGAGCTGACGGAATGGGAATGGCACAAGGGAACTGGTGGAAGATCAAAGCAGAGTTCAGAAAAGAGAGAAAGGTTTAAAGGGAGCTCAAGACACTTTGTGAGGATCGCAGAAATGTGAAAGGGGTGAGAGTGAGGAGATGTAGAGCAGCCACAAGGAGTATTTTACTCGCAGTCAAAATGCCCCAGTGATAAAACCATAAAACACACCAGAAAAGGAACTAAATACAAAAATGTGGGTCAGTTGGCCTTAAAGGTCTGTCTGAAACACTTTAATGGGGAAGAAAGAGGAGTTCAGGAATGACTAAGTCTATATCTGAGGTGCCTTAAAGCAGTGGGGGACTATCCCATCCTTAACACACTTCATTGAGTTTTTGATTTCCAGGATATACAGTGCAATGCAGAGAAAACTTCCTTATACAGAGATACTCACTGCAATACAGCTATGTCTTTATTTTTCAGATAGAGAAGAAACTAGAGCAGGTTTTCAGGAAGGTATCTTGATCCCAGTGGATGTTGATCAATAGGCAAAAAAGAGGTACGTTGATAACAAACCACATAAACCCACATAAAAATCAAACTTATAGTATAATTGCTGCTTTTATAACTGTCTCTCCCCCTTTTGTTAGTTAACCAAGTGGCAAGAAAGGTTTGACTCTTACTTGAACTAGAGATTACTACATTAAAGAAGTACTTGTGCTATTTTGCGAACAGACTCGTTACAACTGCATGGTGCCAAATTCAGCCCCGCTTCCTTCCTTGTGCTCTCCAGTTCCCTATCACAAACCTCCCAGGTCCCAGACCCATGGGAGCCTCCCAAAATTACCTGTATTTGTCAGAGATGCTGCAGCTTCTGCTTATTGCACAGTGAAAGAGATTGAGATGGAGCAGCACCGCTGCCTCCCCCTTCCTGATAGCTCTGGGGTAGGGTAGATTCAGATTAGATCTCAGGAAGAAATTCTTTGCTGTGAGGGTGGTGAGACCCTGGCCCAGGTTGCCCAGAGAAGCTGTGGCTGTCCCATCCCTGGAGGGGTTCAAGGCCAGGCTGGATGGGGCTTTGAGCAACCTGGTCTGGTGGGAGGTGTCCCTGCCCAGGGCAGGGGGTTAGAACTAAATGGTCTTCAAGGTCCCTTCCAACCCAAACCATTCTGTGATTCTATATTGCTGAGAAAAATCCTAAAGATGTACCGATCAGCAGTCTTTCAGCAAGTAAGCTCAAATCAAGAATCAAGCTCAAAAATAGAATTATAAGAAACATTCAAACCCATTATATTTCCTTTTCCTTGTTGTTAAACTCTCTAGGAAGCAGAAAAAAACCTCAGCTTTGCTCATTGTCCATTCCTGAAAAGCCTGTCAAAGAATAGAGCTGAATCTTCAGAAATATTAAGATAAACATCCATAATAATAGTTATAAAGAACAAGATGTCATGTATCTTCTGTGAAGCATAGAACTTATGCCTGTTTATTGCTTTACAGATGCCCAATATTCAAAGCATTTCCATGTTTACAATTTTTTTAGTTGCTAAGCTTTTTTGCCATAATCTTTTCACTTTCAAGACTCCTGAGTGGAACCACTAGTTTACATGGCAAATTGTGGCTAAGAGGGGAATTAGGAAGAGGAGAAGACGATGCAGTGTTTGTGCTGCTGGGGCTGGCACCTGGAACAGACATAGTCCACACAGTAGAAATGTTCCTTCCAAAATGCCTAAAACTCCAGGAAAGCTTTGGAGCTGCCATCAAAAGAGAAATTCATCCCAGGCTGTGTGCCAGAATCAGGACTGTGGCACTACTTAAGCCCCACTAAAACCTTCAAAGGCTTAAGCAGCACTTAAAACCTTGTGGTGTTTGGCAGAGACTTTTACCAGTGTCAGTGGAACCGAATTATTTCTTCTAAAACTAGCGAATGTCACCAGTGAAGAATTTCCCAAAGTACTTTATTTTTTGTTCCCTAAGATCTGGAGAACTTGAAAAACTCATGTTTGTGTTCTCAGAACATAAGAAGTATAGCTTGGAACTTTATTTTCTTTTAAACGTTCTTTAAAATTTTTCTTAAAATTGAAATATTTTAAAATGGTTTCATTTAATCAAAATTACTTGTTTCAGGATGCCTAAACAACTTACTTTAATTTTTTTTGGTAATAAAAGACCTTTCAATCTTTTCATTTCAGTGTCATGAAAACACAGTACAGTGTCGTGTATTTTTTTTTCATTTCTGAATTGTTAACAGACAATGAAAGAGTATTTGGAAGTTCACCTATTTTCCATCCAAAAATGGAACAACCCACAAGTAAGACCTTAGTTGTGTGTGTGTCTCTACGAAAGTGAGAAGAGTTGGAGAACAATGGGACAGAAAAATCTATATTTCCACCTTGAAGTGATAAATTATCTACTGTACATGCTAGGTCAACCTTTTTATACTATAATTATCACTGGAAAATTTGGTGGAAGTCAAGTAGCATGCTCTGCTAACAAGTAACCATACAGAACAGCTGTGTCCAGCCACCAGATCTTTTTAATAACTTCCACGTTCCATGTTTCAGTGTTCTGATTCGTGGAACGGGAGCAGTAGTGCCAATGCCTCATTAATAAAGGGCTTGCTACATACAGATAAAAAACAGTCCACATGCTGACTGTTTGTTGGCGTCTGGTCAGTAAGGGATATATGGTCTTCATAACTTTCACGGGCCATAAAATCAAAGATGCATTCAGGATACTGTTAGAAGAATAGGGTTAATACTGATAAATGTCAATTAGGAGGCAGTCTGCTGGGTGGTTTGGACAAAAAACTGTCAACACTGTACCAAGGTCTGGGAGTGAAACCACACTGAAACCATTCAGGCGACTCCTCTGAAACTGTGTGAAAGACAAAGGATATTTGGCCTGTTTTTAAATGTGAACTGCCAGTTAAGAACTTAAATTCTATTGTTTTCCAGGAGTTTTTATATGATGCTATGGTCTTACTGCTTGCTACTTCACCTATCAGTTCACTTTTGATATGATATAGTTTTTCTTTTATCCGTTAAAAACATTGAGTATTCTAAAAAACACAACGTGAAGGAATTTATATTTCTGTTTTTCCTCATACTTCTTTATTCCGTGTTATAAATGTGCCTATTCTTTGGATTTATTGTGTGCTCATAAATCAATACTTTCATGCAGTAATAAAAATAACTTATTGTAATGGTAACAGCTCCAAAGGACTCCTGACTATGAGTGGCATTTTATTTAATTCAGATCTATGTTCCATTCCCCAACTAATGGCACACTATGGGTTATAAAGTGATTAACACTGTTGTCAAACTGGCCTCCTGGAAAGCAGAAGCCAAACTTCTTTTCCTGCAGCTTGTAGATCTGTGGGATCTATATTCGACTTCTGCCGTTGGAAAGAAAAGCTAGTGTAGGAATAATAAACCAGGAAATTATGGAAAAAATTGTTATTTTTTCTGCAGTGCCTCCAGTGAGCATGTTTAAGTAAACAACAAAAACAAAGCAGTAATCAGTATTGCTGTTTTTTGAAGGTTAGTGGAAATACGGACAAAGAGATTTGCCCACAACTCACAGGAAAACATTAGAAGAGGCAGGAGTATAACAGATCTTTTGAGTAAAGTCTCTAGTGTCTTTATTACTGTATTTCTACCTTTAGTTCTTTAAGGGTCACTGGATTTCTTTCCTATTTTTTAAAATTCATGTTTACTCTTTTCAATATTGCTGAAACTTCTCTTTATGATATTCCTGAGAGACATGCAGACAATATATAGAACTGCTACTTTTTTGAGCTTCAGCACTTGCACTCCACTTCAAGAACATAATATTTCCCCAACAATGAAGGCGAAATCATTAGGGGCAATGCAATTAATTTATTAATTGACTATTCCGAAAAAGAAGATGAAGCTGATTGCTCTTTGTCTTAGCTTTTGAAAAGGCTAAAAAATACCTAAATAATGACAGTTTGGAACCACCTTTGCAGCTGATTTTCAATTTTTCAATGCTTGTTAATTCTATATAGTATTACTGTATATCAGAAATTTCTAAAATTCCAGAGATATTTTTCAGAGAAAGGGTAATCTATGTGAGTTGTTGTAAGAGGGAATTGCAATCAGCCTTCCATCAGTTAGGGCTTTCTGGCTTTTTCTGTTCTAAGAGAAGGAGATCTACTATCTGTGGTCAATTAGAGGAAAAACACTGCTTCAGAGAGAAGCAATACACATGGGTCCTACAGTACAGCCAACAGCACATCCTTCTGGATTTCTATCTGCTGAAGTATCAATCTACACTGAGTGTAATAAACAATATACAGAGAAGAGCTGCAGTGACCTAGTGTATGTTTATGCTTCAATTCCTCTCTTATCTTCCTAAGGGGCTGGATCAAGGTATAACTTTTATCTTTAACCCAGCAAATTTAATTTTACCCACCTGTAACCTCAGCTTTTTCTCTGCAGAAAAACATCATATACACACTCAAACATCACAATAAAAAGGAAACAAAACTTCTGGATACCAACTCAAAACCTAAGGTCTCTAAGGCTTAACCTAAAATACAAGATATCTGTTTAACATCAAGCAGTTTTTAAAACTCTCCTTGAGATTCCCCTCTTCCCCTCACAGTTTTCTCCATGATTCATGATACACCCTGTATCTGCTCACACTATGAGTATTTTGAAGTTCAGATTTGTAAGTCACTTTTCTAATAGATCAAAACACACACTAATAACTGAAATAAGAAATAAATCTGTAAAAAGAATAGGTATCTACTTAAAGACTGTACACTTATAGCCATGTTTGTTATGAAACCTGAGCAAAAAAAAATTCTGCTAGAAGGATATTTTAGCTCACCTTCTGTTGAGGACTAAACCATGCACACACTCGGAGAAATGGTGAACATTCTAAAAGCACAAAAAGAATTCAGTTCTTTTAAATACAACAGAATTTAACACTGGAGTTTTGTACTAAATAGATCTCTTCTTTGCTGCTCCCTTGGTCTTGAGTGGATTGGGTTAGATTTCCTTCCTAACTTGTTACCTAAGCTGTTATTTGCCACATTCAAATGAGGCAGCACTAACGTAAGAGCAGTAATAAGATAATAAGATGTGCCATGCATATATATTCTGTAAGGGTTAATGGGTTCCAGCACTGCTTCATATTCCCTTTTCTTGCCGTAACTTCTCTATATGTGTATATCTATACAGGACAGTGTGTATATCTATATAGGACAGTGCCCATCACTGCAGAACCCTAACATACAGAAGCACTGTTGTGTAGAAGTTATATTGTATGATCACTTAGGACTTGAATCCCCCCCCCCCAGGCCCTTGTGTCACTCATTAGTAGATATTATAAGATGGCAGCGAGAGAGTTAATGTGTACTTTATAAAAAATTGATGAGCTTGTATATGTTAATTTTCATGTTTTCCTTCTGAATGTTTTTCCTATATCTATGTTTATCCTGTGACCTGTGGTTAATGCACGTTTTCTAGCTGAAAGCCAGCTAAGCCTCTGCTGGTACTTGTCATATGTTGACGATATTCAACAGTGCATACAGTATTGTAACAGCTTCATACAGATAAGGGGGAGAAGTGCATCTGCATTCATGGTTTTATCTCAGGTTCCTTGCCCAGATTTCAGTGGCGAAAAAAGCTTGGAGAAAAGAGAAGGGATGAAATTGTGCTTCATGGACACATTAGTGACAGAAGAGAAGGCACCAACGAGCAATTTCACAGAATCATAGAATGGTTTGGGTTGGAAGTTCATTTATTTCTGCAGACTGAATAGATGTCAAATGAGAATTCTAAACAGAGCCATCGGGTCCAAAACAAGCAAGTGAAGGGATGAGGCTCAGAACTAAATGTAAGTCATGGCTGACGAGCTGATGAAATAGGGATTGCAAAATTGGCCTCCAGCCTTCATTGGATCTTCCCCAAGTTCCCGACACGACTATCTAAATCAGAAGTTTGTGCCCTGAAATCTCAGCGCCCTGCTCGGTACAAGCCCTACTGCTATGGAACTTTGTTATCACAAACGCGATGATAGATACAGCCTCTTTGCATTTTCCTTAAGAATGCTGCCGTTACGGTCTTTTAAGGCCTCTGCTTCCTAACAGCACGATTTATCAAATTTAATTTCCATTAAATTTTAATTATTTTTTCCCGTTGAATCCTTTACACTTGTAACAATTTGCTAAAGGCTCTTCAAGGCAAATGGGAGCTTTTGCTTCCTCCTGTTTCCTCAGACAGTTTCTATTGTCTTTGCATTACTTAAAAATAGCTACTGCAGCATAAACTAATTTTGCTGTTAAGGTTACCGGACTTAATTCTCCTCTGTGCCGCGCGTTGTTTAATTACATCTGTGTAAATAAATACAAAAGCCTAGCAACTTGAATACTCACTTGTACTGTTATCAGCATTTTATGCATTACTCTGCTCTGATTCAAACGGCAGAACACGAGACAGCCAGGAAACAGTCCTGTTGACTCCACTCCTCAGAAAAAAAGATTTATACTGAAATCTTCATGTAGCGCTTTGTCTATTCACCTTAACTTCCACTAAGCTCATGAATGAACAAACCCACAAGCAATCTATTATCTAATCATCCAAAACCATTGAACCTGCCACCGAGAAAAAGCTAAATATTCACTCATTGATACTAAAGAGACTGATATTTTTAAAAGTAATGTACACATATTATGGATAAATATTAGGGCTTCCCATTTGATTTTTAAAGCTTGATAAGAGTAATAATTTCTATGCAATTCTTAAAATACTACAGTACAGAAAAACAAATCATTAGAGTCACAGAACGAGACTCTTACAGACCAAAAATGGAGATCCTCTGTTGTATTTTTACCTTATTATGGCGATACCATGCTGTAACTAGAAAAAAAATAATTTTCAAAAAGTACTTATTAAAAAAAACCCCAACGAATGCATCATAAGCATCCTGTGAATAAATAGATTCTGTTGGGTGAAGAATTCATCAGAAAAGAAATTTGGGAAAATAAGCAGAAAGTTGGCTGATGAAAACTTAACTCTTCAGGAAAAAGATCTATTGCAAAAGCACAAGAAGAATATTCAGGCGATATCACTGAGGTCACACCTGAAGTATTTGGATTTTCGGTTTGTTGCTTCCCACCCCGTGCTCTTCCTCTGCTCCGGGCACCAGGATGGTGCCTGGAAGGAGAGGGCTGACATTTGAAGGAGAGATGAGACATCCCTGGCAAGCAGTCAGCGCTGCAGAGCTCGAGATCAGTAGTGGTATTTTGTGTGGGCTCAGCTCTCTGGTTTGAATTTATCTTGGAACAGGTAATTCCTCTTTTAAGAGAAGGCAATGTGGAGTAATGTACACTCATTGCAGCTAGACTCACTTTGGCACAGATTTTATGGCTATGTTGCAAAACCAAGTTTTCACTCTTAATCCCTCTGAAGCTTGGAGCCAAGGTCTTTGGGATAATGCCAGTCCCCGGCAAAACACCACCGAGACCAACCAGTACTAATACTATTCCTAGTTACCAACATGGGTAATGTAGATTGCAGGAATCAAACCAAGCATTGACATTCTGATCAAAAGCATTAACTTTGATTCTTACTGCTGTTGATTTTAAAAAACAGAGATAGAAATATAAATTTTATAATTTCAAATATTGCAAAAAAATGCATTATTCTAACGTATCACTAGGCAGAAAGTGATTCCAAGAAATAGGGACTTTTGGAAGAAAAGAGTTTTGTTCAGAACATTTCATGTCTGTAGTTCTCACTGTATATAAGTGGAACAGGTGGCATTATGTCCTGCTACAACATATTAACATGAAGGCAAAGGAAAAAGGGGATCAAATAAGTCTTTCTAAAATGAATAGTATCGTATGAACACAAGGGGAAAAAAAAGAATTCAGTGTTTTTAGATCCAAGATTCTCTCCCTGTTTCTCTTGATGTTATCATCAGTGGTATCAATAAGGCAGTGGCAAAAGGAGCAGTACAGCATACAGTTGTTATACACTGCATTGCGAACTCTCCTCTAAACCCATGAATATTTACTATTTTTAATGCTTATTAATGATGTCATGAAAACAGCTGACAATAATCCTAATAAACATACATTTATTTCTTCTTATCCAAAGAGAATAAATTATTCCTTAAGAGTCTCTGAAGTGCTTATGATATGCTGTCTAATCCATATGTTAAAAAACACATTTTAAATATAACTCAATGTTCTTCCTCCCTCAGTTAATTGAAAGCATTCAGCACATAATCTGAAATTTCTTGAAGCTATTAAAATTGTAATTTAACTCTATTTGCAGAGGGAGAGTTCAGAAGCTTTCTAGATGAAAATGGACGCATACATCTTTTGGCCCCAAAATCAGTATCTCCAAGTAGTAGAATCCTATTTCATTGCTGAAGACTTTTTATATTCAGTTGTATTTCTTAAGATCCAGCAAACCAGAAAAGTAATAGGGTAGCATTCATTTGAAGTAATCTGTAATACAAACAGCTAGTCTAGATAAACAAATACCTCCTATTCTAGCTTGCTCTGGACTTTCATTACATATGACACTTGTGAGGCCAAAAACTAGCAGTAAGAGTTATTCTGTTCGTAAAGAAAACACACTGTTGATCCAATTATTTTGAAATAGTGAGTAGCTACGGATAATTGCTTATATATACCTAGCCAGAACTCGGTGCTCTGTCATGTCTTCCTCCTGGTGAGACCTTTGTATCCCTTTGGCCAGATTACTCTGTTGGAGTGATAGTCACAGGAAAAGTGTTACAACTAACAAGAAGCTCAAAAACCTTTCACAGAACTGGGAACAACAGGTGGTACTCTGCACAACCATCCGCACTAGAAAAAGAAATTGGAGTATAACACACCAGTGAAAAAAAAAAAAAGCTAATAAACCAGCTTATTTTAAAAAAGTTATCAACAGATGTTCACAGGTTCTCACACAAGCTGTTCCTGAACAATGATCACACAGAGGAATCCTGGTAGTTTGGAAGCTGGTGTCTTCTGTTAAAGTAAAAAATTACAGACATTGGGCAACTTCCTCACTGCTTGAGCAAACATCAGCCTTCTTCACGTAGACATAACTACTTCCCATAACTGTGCCAAAATGTGCAGCAATTCAGCAATATACATACTGTTTTATAACACTAAGTTGAGATCACCAAAATCAATTCATTTGCAACTTGACTTGGATTTAAAGTGCATACACAGGAAACAGTTGGCAGTCATAAAATGTACTAAATTGCTTCGGAATCTGCTCTGCTCTCTCTTACTCTTGACCTTCTGGTCATACGTCGTTAAAATCTTTTGAGTGATTTTGAAAATGCATTCTATTGTTAGACAATTCATTAAGTTAGTATAAAGGCACAAAAGACTGCTCAGAAGTGGTGGTGTCATTTTAAGCAATTTGTTCCACTTGTAAAACCTTCTCCCACAATGTTAATATTAAGTATATACACAGAGAGTAGGAATGAAGAGCATTTATCTTTCCATTCCTAAGGTGCTATCAAGTATGCATCAAATTACCGCTTGCACATACTTAGATGTGTGGTATTTCCCCAATAGCAGAGCAAAGAACCAACCTTTAGCCCAAGTGCTAAAGCAACTGATGCTCTTCTGAGGACCCAAACGTGTAGACACTGAAAATACACCATAGAGATGGACAGACTTTTCCTGCTATACAACTTTTTATGGCATCAGAAGAGCCACAGCTAAGAAATAGTCTGAAACTGCTAAAAGTGACAACAGAGGAAACAACTGTGATAGGATGTCCCGTGTATTGCTTCTGTTTGATTGTCTAAATCTGTGAGATTTAAAATGTTTTGTTTTTCCAAAGCAAAAATTTAGCTTATTTGGTGGAAGTTCAACAGCCCTTTCCCCTGACTATACAGGCATTGCGTTCACAACTTCAATGACCTCTCTGATAGCATCCACCTCAGCTCTCTGAGCCCTTGACGTATGAGACGGGTTTGTAGTGAAGTTCTTGTTAACCTGAAATTTGTTGAGGAGATTTTATGTCTGGAGTTTCTGTGGTGGAAGGTAAGCTGTTAGCTACTGAAGTTCAACCATATTTCTATGGTTGGCACATCAGAGACTTCTGTAGATGGAAACCAATTTTAACTAAATTAAAAGATTTAGATTTTTTCTTGTTCCTCCGATGAGCAGTGGGTCAGCCAGGTGTTTCAGTACTATGGAAAGACACAGGGGCATAATTCTGTGTTGGTAACGAGTGGTACAACCAGGATAACATGCTTTATAGATGAAGAGCTGCTCTGAAAAATCTAACGAGGAGGGTTTGGCAGGTGAATTTTCAAGAAATAAAAGGCCCGGGATGGGGCAATATATTCCTAGCTTGGATTTAAAAAAATAATGCATATTGAACTCTCTTTTTGAAACAAAGACCTTGCTTTGATTAAAAAAAAAGAATCTAAGTTGTACAAGGTGGCATATTTCTTACTGTAACTGGATCTCATGAGATGGTTCTCTGGAAAGGGGCAAAATAGGAGTTTAGAAAGAGGTTCAAGTTGAAATCCTAAACCTCACTGGGGTGCCTGAAGCTATGAATGTCAGCTAATGTACTGGAATTAGCATCTACTCCAGAATTAGAGTATAGCCTAATCAAATTAATTACTCTCTAAAAGAAGTTACAGACAGTACTGCTCAGAGTTAGCTTTAGAATAATAATTATTTATAACAGTAAAAAGGTTAACAAAGAATAAGCTTACTTCATTTTCTCACAGTAAGAGTTAAGTAGATTTGCCATTCTAAAAACTGCTGCAGAACAGACACACATCAGGAAAACGCAATTCTAACTCCTCCACCAGGACCTGCCGAACTTCAGCGGTTCAGTTTCTCAGCAAGCTGGTGAGACTGGACAATTAGCTTCTTAATGACCTCAAGGCCCCTGTGCCTTTACAGTGCCATCTTTCCGAATCGCCGCAATAAAGACAGCTGCCCTCGGTCTTCTAGGGAAGAAAGGAGGATGGGCAAGAACTAGTGGCTCCAACTAATGCATTTCCTCTTTCTTGTGCTACAATGGCTCTTGTTCATCCTACCAAGGGAAAAGTTTGCCCCCTCATCCCTAATAATTATGTCGTACATAATTCAATAATAAAGTGGATTACCTTACTCTCCTCTATAGGTTACTGATTTACATTTTTTTTGCAGGTTTTTGTTGACCTTAACCATGTAAATATTGCAAAAACTTACACGATAATTACGAATTTCCTGCTTCTTTTGTATTACTTTCAGCAGCACAGCTGCTCAATTCCTCACATCCCAAGTATTTAGAATTCATCTTTGCAGGTAGCATGAAAGGGTTCCCTACCCCATCGGGGGAGGATGGCAGGAAAAAGTTTTCTTTAGCAGCTGACATTTTTCCTCATTATTTTCTTTCTGCCTCCCAAGCGTTGCTAGTTACACTGACTGTTGCCTGGCTTGGTTTCTTTACACCTTTAAGCTCCCCACCTTCAAACCCTTCAGGTTTTCTGGAAAAGGGCTGTACACCTCAGAATATCCTGTAGGGCTGGGGAGGACCACCAAAGTACAGCATATATATGAGGGTGTGCTAGAAACATAAAAGACACAAACCATCCTTTACTGTCAGTCATAGACTTTTTCATTAATTCTCCTTCTAAAAGGAGAAGGCTATACCCTCCTTGTGGAAGAGCGAGAACAAGTGAAAAGCAAGAGTTTCTATGTCCAGTAAGAGAAAGATGGCACAAACTTCCGTCAAGAAAAAAAGATAAGAAGAAAATAAGAAATTCTTCTCAAAATAAGAAGTGGTGGGATCACACCTTAGCCTGGCACCACGGTTATCTCCAGAAATGGAAGGAGAGGTGACTGTAGCACCAGACTCGATAATTACTTGGTGATACTATGTCGAGCTCAGTTCAGAGGTTAGACCTATGACGATGAAACTGTTTCATGGCCGACACAGCTCTCCCTTCTGTGTGATCATGACACCAATTTTCTGTCCCCAAACCTTCTGCCACACTGTTCACCCCTCCAGACTATGATTCCTACCTTACACTGTGATCACTGAGCAAAGCCCTAGTCCTGGACTCTTCATTTTTTATAGCTTTTACGATTCATTTCAACCAGAAAACCAAAGCAGTACGTAATACAAATGCTGACAAATAAACTCATTAAAAAAAATTAATTTTTGGCCACTGTAAGACTGCAGTATTCAATTTTATCACATAGTATGAATGAAATTCCTCCTCCCATCCCACCCCCTTAATTAAACTGATTAGGAAATACTTGTACTTGACTCAAAGATTCCCACATAGCGAGACAAATGTAAAAACTCACTGGAAATGCAAAGTAAAACCAAAATTTATAAATCTACTTAAATCAAACTTTCACCACTAATTTGTGTAAATTTTAAATATTTTAAAAAGAGGAAGCTCATCCACATGAGCCAACTTTAATTTACTCATTTATCTTGGAATGACTTGATTTTCACTTCTTATATTAATTTCCCTTGGATTGAACAAACCCCAATATTGCTGCTCATGCCAGTTGGGTAGAACTGGAATAATGACAAGACCAGTAAGTCAAGAAAGGCTGTGTGACAGGATTTCACTGAGAAATAACCTGGTTTTCCTTTTTTGTTATCCCCACAGTAATAAACACTGCCTTCCTCGTTAGTGAAGTGTGCAACCTACAGTGGTACGACATCATCCAGAAAAATGCACTGGATCAAAGTTCATTGGCATGTTTTAATGTTTCTCCAAGAATATTGTTAACTTTTTACCTTCCTTGAAAAATGTCAAGTGTAAGTGAAAAAACTCATAATTAAATACACTGTTAATATAATCCCCTCCCAAAACAATACACTTAATAAGAAATAATAAAAAAAAATCAACACAGTCTTACCACAAGTGAGAATTTCAGTTGGGATCTGAATTCATGAAGGACATAATAAAAAGGAAAGATTAACACATGTAACAAGTTTCAGCTATTACTTTTCATCAAAGTCCCTCAAAAGCACCACTGGACTCAGTGGCTTTAAAGCTCAGTTTTTCCAGGGTAACATTTTATGACAACACTGTAGTATGAAGTAAATGTGCTTGAATTTCTTGGATGTTAGATGTTGGTTCATCACTATCTTAATCTAAAGTATTTCACACCAATAATAAGTGTTACAAGCCTGCTGATATATTAGGACCTTTAACTCATTGCATTGACATTTTTCTCCCTATCTGAACAAAAAAAAAGAAAATAAGAGTTTTATTAAGCATTCAGATACTCACAGAGATATAAAAACGTAACCCTTTTTTGCTTGTTTGTTTTGTGCTTAAATATTTCATAGATTACAAAATGAAAGACACACATCACTGGGGTCTGATCACAATTAATTCTGCAATTTTTGCTCCAGTATGTTGCTGAAGTGGCTTTATAAAAAAGAATGCATGCTAAGGGCAAAAATAACAACAGCATATTAATTTGGGTGTGATACTGTTTGTAGCCCAGATCCCTTGGATTCTAAGATTGATTGAACATTAAGATTGATATAGAATTCATATATTTGTATGAAATGAAACCGTTCAGGAAAACAGCTGCAGGTGGTTAGATAATGGAGATCTGTAAGAACACAAATACTTCCATGTTTTCAAATTTATGGTTTGAGATTAAGGAAAATTTTAATTGTTTCTGCACCTCCTATACTGTTATTTGTGAAATGGATGACTTATTTTTAATTTCTGAAATAAAAAATTAACTGTTATCCATTTTATAATAAATTATATATTATGTTTTAAAAAAATCCATGGTGAAATGGATTAGCCTACCTGTTAACTTGCACTGAGTCATCCATAATGCCTTTCGTAAAACTGAAGTAAATGTCACTGTGTAGAAATAACATTATTTGGTCTGCTATTTAAACCTGACTTGTCTGTGAGATACTTTCAGCATCTGAACACGTAATGTGTTTCGGATGATTAAGGTAGATCACGTCATGTGGCCAAATGTCTAAGGTAGATCATAGTATATGGCCAAATGTCTAAGTTAGCGTCCAGGAGTTGGACCAGGGGAGTTTTAGCAGCTACTCTGAGAGAGAGATATGGCTAATATCCCAAAGGGAAAGTCCTGAAGAGCAGGGGTTAAGGAAAGCAAAATGTTAATTTGAGATGACGGATTGCAGAGAGGAGATAGCCAGAAGATCTTCACGCTCACCAAGACATCAAATCCTCAGTCTTGGTGAAGAATTTGTCATTAGAGGATAGAAGCAGAAAGATACAGGTCTGGAGATCTCTTATTTATTTAATCTTCAGCCTTTCAGGAGGCCGGCATCCATTGCTCAGCTTCAGATAACACGGGAATCAATACAGGACTATATTAAGAGATGGAACAAGATAATGTATGTTATTACCTTAGCAATTATAAGGGACAACTGTTGGGCAGAATTACCCAGCTCACCTTAATTATAGTAAAAGGAAAAAAGATGATCAAGAAATGTTAAGAGATGAGAAGACTATCAGAAATGAGCTTGTATTTTAAAAAAGAAAAGGCAAAAAGCCAGCTGTTGCAAACTAGCCAATAGATTAATTTGATTTCTGACTTGGACAACTTTATATTGTCTTTGGGATACATTCATTACCTTGGGATAATTTAATTTAATAATGGATTAAGATCATTTTATATTAGTGTTAAGGTTTCTGAACTGAGACTATGTTCATCTGGCATTTAGCTTGTTTTCATGAGAAAATTTCTGATCTTCAAATATCCAGTAACTTTCTTTGAAACTTATATTCTGAATTTATTTAAACAAGACATTCCCGTATGGCTTCATTTGCTATTAGCATTCTGGGAATAAATTTTCACAGTTTTAAACATGCACACTTACTCCACCTTCTGTTTTTGTATTCCTTATCATCCCCCTAATCCTAAAATGTATTAATTCCATGCAATCTGGCACATGAATCTTCCATATCATATCTGCATTACATTCATCTTTATTTGTCTGTTTAAAGTAAAACAAAAAGTAAAAATTGATTTTTAAAAAATCAATTAGCAAGAGAGTCTACTTTCCTTGAATTTTGTTGATTCCCAGGTGCCATCTGAGAGGCCAAAAGGGAACTTAAAAAGTAGAACATTTCATGGTTCTTAAGACAGCGTCTACTAAGAGAGAATTTTCATCATCTAAATGCAAATAAGATGCAATGGTCATTGACAGTTAAAAAGAGGTATCAGTAAACCACACAGGAGAATGAGAAGCAGGACAATGTGTTATGGTCTCAGGGCAAAAATATGAGCTGTCCCTACAAAAGCGTTTTAGCCAGAAAATTTTTTGCGTTAAGTACAAGCCTAAATAGACGATGGCTTCAAATATTCAAGAGATCAACAAAGAGGTGCTCCTTTTGGCTTTTTGATACATAAAAAAATACCTTGTTCAAATCTTTTTCTTTTTTTTTTTTTTTTTTTTTTTTTTTTTAAATTACCGCCATGGTACAGAATTTCACCTTACAGAAAGGTAATATACTTCTATACATGGCTAACAATAAAATTAATACGCTTAAGCCAGTATACAGGGTCTATCAGCTTGTAGAAAGATCGACTTAAGGGCCTGTCTAAATTTTCAGACAGGACACCCCTCCAAGAAGTATGATAGGTGCAACCTAGGAAGGATGTGATTAAAGATTCAAAGAAATTCAAAGGAAGGCCCTGGTTCCTCCCGGGAATTTCTTCATATAATGATATATTTGACTTTTCAGTCAAATTCCTAAATGCCAAAAAAACTACAGTTGTGTCTGTCTCCTACTCAGTCAAACAGCCAAGTAATTAACCAGGAAGAACTGGAACCAGAGGAGTTTCCTGATCTCAGTTACAACACTGACCATGACAAACTGCATCCCTAAACAATTTTCATTCCCGAATGCCGAGACAGAAACAAATGTACGATGATCAGTAAAAGAAAGCTGCATGTGGTGACGAATTCTGGTGTTTAAAAAAGAAAAGAAAACAATGTTTTAAAATACTTTCCAGCTGGTTGTGGCTTCACTGCAAAGAATGGTATTTGCTAAAATATTCCGCAGTGCAAAATGGTGAGTTACATGCAATTTTTGTGATTTGTTAGGGGAAAAACATATTCTTAAAGTGTTTTTTGTATTCAAGACATTTCTTTGTCTTTCCTTCCACTGTTTTTTGAAGGACTGACTCCCTTTTGTGCAATGTTGTTGGTAATTGGTGATCTTTTCAGCAAGAGCCTTTGCCTGGATTTTTTAAAGCAATACTGTTTTTCAAAACAGTAGAAATCGGACTAGTAATGGAGATCTATATCATACTTGCCTCAAGTGTTAATCTCTATCAGTGAATATGGCAAACATAAGTGATACTGCATAGGTTATGGTCATAGGACTAAGCAAGCACTGTTTTAACTTCTCTCTTGATAACCTTGGGAGACTGATTTCAGAGTCTGAAAAACAAAATTGGAAGTACGAAAAGATCCCAGACATTATCTATTTTTGTATAAATGGAAATCACAATAAAATTTAGAGAAGTTATTTAACCATCAACACCTGCAATCAAGATATTAACATCTCATGTTATGTTTCAAATTACTATAAAACACTGCAAGTGCAGACAATAAACATTTTCAAAGTACTGTTATTAACTATACTTGACACTGAATTCTTACTTTCCATTATAGACTGTAAACCCACTAATAGCAGCTAAGAAAATAAATCCTAACAGACTTCTCTGAGCATTTTCTTACTTCAGCTTTCCCCCAAAACCTTAATGTTTACATTTCCATAACTTTCCACACTTTCCAGATGTCATTACCTTATAAAACATTAGTCTTTAAATTCAGCTTAGAGTTTCTGGAACAAGTAAACATACAAAAATATTTTTATTAATTTGCAATACTTGATTTTTTATGTCTAAAATATTAAATAAAGAATAACATAAAAATAAAAATGACTCTACTACATTTTTAAAAGATGCCATCGAGCTCTCCTCTCTTTCTTCTCTCTCTTTCTAATCCGTACACAGATTGGCAACCAGAATTAAGATTTGTTTAGAAGCCCGAGAGACCATAAGAATCTTCTGGGGGAAGAGTGTGAGAATTACTATTAGATAAACTAAAGCTGGAAATCAAGTTTGAATCTCCTTTTTTGCCCCTTTTTTGAGCAATATCAGCTGAATCTATCAGTTAAGATAGACTGCATCATTCTATCAGGTAGTCACCCAGAGCTTAATCCTCACAGAGTCATTTTAGAGTCTAGCTTTTGGCTGAGATAGCAGTTCAGTTCACACCCAGATGGCCGGCACATTGAAAATCTGTTTGAAAGGTGAATTTCAGAGTTTAGGGAGCAAGGAACAATGTAAACTCTCTAACACACACTGGCTTTAAAGAATATTTTCTTCATGCAGCGCATTCCTAATACAGAATCTACTAAATTCTCTGGCCAGATTATCTATTTTTCTGCACATGTACATGCTTATTTGAGCCAGTATACATGTGATGGATTATTTATGTATTATTGCAGAGATACATGTTAATATGTACCATAGGAAAAGCGATGACAAATAAAATCAAAATGCCACTGGTCTAATTTTTAAAAGCAAAATACCTTGAAGTACCTAGGAATATTTCTAAATCAGAGATTCCAAACCAGTTAATTCAATATAAGACATATAAACGCTGATCACCTAGCCAGGAAAAAAAGCCCTATCCAGAAAATGGACTCTATTTTATCTCACTTTGAACTGGAGAGTAAACCGGCATGAAGTACTGCATGTAAAAGCCATTTAGGTACAATCAAAAGTCATTTTCATCAGCACAGATGCCCCAAATTGACCACCATAATGTGGTGGATTAAATGGGTCTTGGAATTAATCACATATGAAAGAAGTTCTCTTGAATGGTGGAATCATATGGGACCTCCACCTGCTGAGATGTTACCGATAGACTATCTGAACAGCTTTCTAAAATGCTGAAAATAAGCCTTTGTCTTGTAACATTTTTCACTCAGAATTTGACGAATGGAGACAAATATGGCAAGGAATACTAAGTATATGCAATTAGCTATTTTAAAAGGCAAATAATTCTGGGAGAGCAGAGACTTTTCAGTCAAAATGAAGAGTTTTTGGTAATTTCTAATCTCAGTGATGAAAGATTTTACTCTATAACGGAGGGCAAACGAAAAGAACAACACAAAAAAGAACCATCAGAAAGAAGTGGTAAGGGGTGCTGTCGCGTTTTCCTCTCTGCTTTTCTCAAAACTGCAAAATCTATTCAAGCTGGGGGACTGGAAAGCAAATGTCATGTTTGCAAAACAGAAGAGGAAAACATCACCAGATTCATAGGGCATATGAATAAATTTAAATCTATTTGATCTTCTGGGCAAAATCTATAGTGAGCTAATGTAACTTCCAAGGTGGGTCGAAGAAACATATCAGTAGGGTAAAGTGTCATCATGTGAGTCAATACAGAATCCATGAGCGTTGGTCATTAGGGGCAACAGCAGGGAGGACACTTAAAAATATGACCTTAATTACACAGAATTTGTTTAAAAAATGCAAATATAAAGGGGAACAATGCAATCATAATTTTAAAAAGTGTCTGTCTAGATGAGATTCAGTATCTATTAGATATAACTACATAGAGACAGAAGAATATTGCAAACTTGGTAACAGTTTAGTTTTGGTCTGTTTACTTTAGATATTTAGGATTTTTACAGAAATTCAGCTAAATGGCATACATGACTTAGCTGCAAATTCTTTGCCACTAGCACACCTCCCTAAACAGGTGCGCAGTGACACCTCTTTATAATATTTCCAGAAGATACAAGAAGTTTCCTTCTCCCTGTACATGTTTCCCTAGAGTTAAGACCTTTAATCTTAATCAATCCTTCATAATTTTTCCTGTATAAATGAGAGTAGAGCCCAGGTGATTTTTATGTTTCCTCTAAGGCTTTGAAATTGTACCTTGGCTGTGTTGGGAAAACAACTATCACTTATACCAGGGAACCTGACCCAATGCCAACTAAAAAATTTCTAAGAATGGAATTGATGGTTGAAACCATAAAAGAGGCCAACGATTGGCTCAACCATCTGGCAAGGACTTAAAGTCCTCTCTCTCCTTAAAATCAGACAAAACACCTCAATTGAGTACTACACTCATTAAAGCAATCAGTTATTCCTTTTTATCACGATATTAACAATTTATATAAAATATAACAGTTGCAGCATAAAAATATTGAAAAATACCATCCCCCAAATAATGAACTGAATACTTCTTCAAATAATGAAGAATTAAGGCATTCACAATAGGTTTAAATTCCTGATTTCATCTTCTGTAAGGAGATCTGGAATATACCTCATTAGAGTTGTTCAGAAAGCAAAATGAAAAGCAAGAGACTTTGAGATTCTGACCATGAAACAATATAAAATCGGGTGCAACGTGCTAGACCAACGCTCAACCTAGCCCAACGTTCTGCCTCCAGTAGCTGCCATTAACAGACACTTCTGGGGAGATGTACTGAAATACTTTTCCAGAAGACAGGGTTAGCCTCCAGCAATTTATTGGCCAGGGTCTCCCACAGCAGGAGGTGATGCCTTCTGTGGGCCAAACTGTTCACATTCTATGTCTTTCTTTAAAGCTGGAAAGTTTTTACATTCCCTATAATGGAAAAAAAATCTGAGGTACAAAGGAGGAAAAATTTTCTAATATCAGATTTGAGCAAGGTTGAAGCTTTCACACTTGGGAGATGTTGGCATCTATTTTACATATTTGGCAACCAGATTCAAAGCTAAATTTAAGAAGCGTATACAATGTCCTAGTCCTCCATGAATATTTATTTACAGGAGCAAAGCGGAGATCTTCCAGCTGTACAAGCCTTGTCATCTTTGTAAAGGAATCCTGTCTGAATTTTCCTCTTCGCTGTAAGTAAAAATCTCTCTCCCTCCAGGGGAAGAGGACACAATCTAATAATTTCAGTAATACTGCCTTTTATTCATCTTTTCTGTGAGAGAGAATAAGCAAGGCCTAAATATCTAAAACTACATTATTTAACCTTCTGACAGCACCTCTTTTAACAGCAGACGATTCCTTGCCACAGTCAACTTCCAGTAAGAAAACCAAGATTATTCATATACACAAAGGCAAACCCTTACTTTATAATCACAACTTTACCATTTTGTTAGGGGAAATAAAGCAAAATAGATTTGCGTAAATTAATTTTATATTCTACTAGTAACTTGGAAATCTCCATAAAGCCTTGAACAACTCCAGATCAGATAAGAAGATTATCTGAACCACAAAGGGAAATCACATATTTTAAGAGACTCAGCTTTAATCAACTAATTCAAAGTTAGATTTTATTAAACCTTGTTAATTTTTTCAGCTCAAATACGCTTAACAAGTAGAAACTAGCTATTCCATTTAACGTCTGAGTACACACTGTAACTGCAATAGAAGCAGAATAATTCTACAGATTGTAAAAATTGTATATTTCAATTGTGTATTTCAATAGAAATAAAATAATTCTACAGATTGTAAAAATTGTATATTTCAAAGAATGTTTTCAATACCACCAGAGAATAACTTAGAATTAATCTTTTTTTTTTTTTTAACCTATTCAGAGGTATTCTTTTCTCCTCTAAATGTTCGTAACGTACTAACTCTGAAGTACCAGAGAAAACCAAACTGTTTTCCAATGTAAGTGTGACCTGTGGTTGATTTAGCTATTTAAGAAGTTGGAAGCTCTGAAGGTTTTCCTGCAGTTAGGAGGTTTCCAATGCTTTTTTTTCCTCCCTACATGGATTCTCCAGTGTCTAACAGGGATTGATTGCCTGGTGCCCGTTTTCTCTCTAATGGGGCACTCAGAGGTTATATGTGTTCCCTTTTCTTAGAGCTTGTAAGAACATAATTATTTTTGAGACGTTAAATTTAGTTGAAGCACTTGTGATTCAAAGTTATTGAGGAGGTGGGGGAGAAGCAGATGGAAATGCACAAGTGCATAATGTGACTGCAAGACTTTGTGTTCTCAGAAAATCAGTTGAAAACATTAAATAAATATATAGTGCCACTGACCGTTTTTAGACTGATAGACTTTAGTTGTATCAAAAAAAGCATGAAACCATATTAAAAAAAGGCAAATACAATTCTGCTGACTGCTGCCCTTATGGAAGAGGAATTCTGCTGATCTGGAGCTGGCACACCCTCCCCGCTCACCCCCATCTTCCCGGGATCACTCGCAGCATGTCAGGCATTTCTTGGCTGGGTACCCTGATCATCCTGAGCAGCCCAACCTTCAGGAGCGGTGCCAGGCAAACACGGACTGAAATAGCCTCTTTCTAACCTCTTTCCAGAAATCACAGGAACATTGCAAAGCCAACCAGGGAATCTGGCTCCAAGGAACCGTCTTTCAGTTGCTGTATTACCCTGAACAGCAGAAGTCTACGCCTAGAGATATAGAGCACCAATATAATCCAGGCTCATTTCCATTTTGGATTCATTACTTTTTAGTTAAAAGAACTGAGAATTTTTTCCACCTTTCAACATTTAATATATTTTAGTATTTCACTTTAAAGTATTTGATTTAAAAATATTTGCATAGTTTATTTTTTAAAAGCGATCTCATTAAATATCATATAATACTCAACCCAAGGTAATTAGTTTTCAGATAGTCCTTACACATTATCTAGACAGGTCTAATTAAAGCAAGATTTAAGATCACCATTTTAATATACCATATGCTTTGTGCCATGTCTTTCTATTGACGTGAACAGTTCATTGCAAAAAAAATAAATATTCTAGTTACCTAAGAACTCATACCCTTACTTGCATCGTGATCATGCAAGATAATTAATAGAGGCTTCAGTAATAATTTTATGCCTGATCCCTTCAATACTGCATAATTGCTAATAGTAATTTCAGTTGCTGCTGAAAATCTAGTTTGCAAGATATGATTTGGAAGTGTACAGTTAATAGCCATCAAGAGAGTGCCAGTATCTAGTAACAAATTGATAACTGATGCTAAATAAAGTGAAAAGAACAATAACACTCCAAAGTTTTGATTCAAACAAGCAAATGTGCAAAATTACGAAGAATTTGTATAAGTGAAATGAGAATCAGAAGCTGTTCTCTTTCTTTTTTTCAAGTTTCGTTCCATTCTGTCTGTGTTTCTAATATAAAAATCAAATGATATAATACATAATTTCTGTTTTCCGTGCTGGCCCATCTTTTATTTACCATGCATTATAGTAGACAAATCATCATTTATTTTCTCATTGAACTACCATCCATGACAATAATTTAAAACCAGCTAATAAACATTATGGTTTGTTAGAACTGCTACCGATTAAATCTTAAGTGTCTAAAACATACAAACATAAACAGAATGTAATTAGAGCTATTTAAAGAATCCATTTTTAACTTAGATTAACCATACTTTCCACTTGCTAGGGATAAACACTCATAAATGAAACCCATTGCTGAACAAGAAGCAATTACTTCAGTTTAAAATATTAATACATACTGCCTTTTAAAAAGCTGAAGAAAATCATTTATGTACTGTACAATACAATCTCAATTCATACTGAGAATGAAAATGGGATGGCATTCTGAATCCTAAGCGAGCTGCAATCATCTTTGAGGTACAGTTTGTTCTTATCCATTTATAAGTCCATTAAGCTGTTTTCTCCAATTAGTATTGCTCTCAAAATAAATATTATAAAATACATATACAAGGGGTTTTTTTGTACTTTTAAGCTAATAAACCCCCACAACTTTGTTGACTAGCTCTCTTGCAGCAGCCCTTCTTAGTAATACATCAGACATGCTAGTAATGCAAACTAATTACTGATACACAGCATACTAAATCTGGACCAGACAGACTCAAGCTTATCCCAGATTGCAGGTCTAGAAATGTACACATACATATGTATGCATATACATATATGCACACACATATGCACCAGGGATAACAGGTGTGCATCGGATTATAAAATCTACCTGGTGATGAAACACTTCTAAGGTCTAGAGACAGCTGATTTCAGGAAAATTATTTATATTTCGATGCTGTGATTTTCTTCGGCTTAGACTATTGGTTCTTTCTAAGTGTGGTGTTATAAATTGCATTTAAAGGTGTAATTTTGAGCTAAATCATACATAGCCTTATTTCTTCACGCTGATACACTGAGAAAGTATTGTTTGGTTTTCTCCACAGCTACACAAGATCCTTTCACCAGAAAGGGCAAAACCATGGTTCCCACAATGCCGCACACCAGTCCTTCATGCGCAAGCATTGTGTCAAGGTTGGAGCCTTCCCTCCTTCAGCCTCAGCACAATAAGGGCTATATTTTCAAAGGGGCAAAAATAAGATTATTGACATTTTAAACCAGACTTTTTTTTGTTTATTCCTCCTTATAGGCTGTCACCTCATACACTACAATTTACCTGGTTACCTGGCTCTGAAGTACACTCAAGTGTATATAAATCGAGCATGGGAATTCCTTCCTCACCATTTACAAAGCCATGATCTACTGTTCTTTTACCAATCCCTCACTCTACAAAACCACAATTATAACCGAGATAAGAAGTTTAACAAATTATTTTTCTATTCTCTTTGAAGTGGTATTTTTATGTTTATATTTAAGCGTATATTAAAGGGCAATTAACAATTGAACAAGTGTATAATTAATTATGTGCAATTAGAGTGGAACTGTAGACAAGTAGTACCACATTACTGGCAAATTTTAACAACGTGATAAATTATGGCAATTATAGGCAAAGTAATAACGATTTCCAATCAAACAATATAAATGAGAACGTGTTCTGTATTCACAAAAATCAAAGTTCAATCTGTTTGTCTGTGTTTAAACCGGCTGCCATTTATACACACACAAATCATTATTATGACTCTTTGGATTTTCAGCCCTACTTCATATTATATATTTTTGCGTATCTGTGAACCTTTCCCTGTGGAAAGTGACCTCTGCTCAGTCTTCCTGAGACATTTCAGGACATAAACTCCCTTTACTGCCTGCCTCTGCAGGCAGTGTCTCCTACTGCATGGTGGGCTGCCGAGAGGAACCCACCACTGAAAGGAGCGTTTCAGACTCTCCAGTTTATGCCCTCCTGTAGCAGAGCAAATCTCCTCTCATTAGTTATTTAACTTAACATGCCAAGGTCTATACTGTAAAACTTGAATAAATATTCCCTGCAGTTGTCTCCACTGCATTGTCAGCAACCTTGGGTAGAAACGTGGGGCAAATTGACGGAGTCACCAGAACACAAAGTTTTCATAGAATCATAGAATTCTATGGTCATAGAATATAGGTTTGGGTTGGAATGTCTGGCAATCATAGGTTTGGGTTGGAAGGGACCTTTAAAAGCTGTTTATCCCAACCTTCCTGCCATGAGCAGGGACACCTCCCACCAGACCAGGTTGCTCAAAGCCCCATCCAGCCTGGCGTTGAACCCCTCCAGGGATGGGGCAGCCACAGCTTCTCTGGGCAACCTGGGCCACGGTCTCACCACACTCAGACTAAAAAAATTCTTCCTTATATCTAACATAAATCTTCCCTCTTTTACTTTTAGTTTTCCCTGGACTTTGAGTAATCCTATCTATAAAAACCCACCAGCTACATGAATTTTGGACAGAAATAGGTAAATTAGTATTTGAAAGTGCAAGCAAGCATCTATGATTTCAGAGGAGTTACACAGGAGGCAAATACACTCCAGTGCTAAAGTAACACCTGAGAAGAGCTTCGGACCCTGGGCTCAGTGACAGCGCAGGAGCAGCACACGGCTGCGGGGAGCACAGGAGGGATGCCTTTACAGTTTAAGACTATGTAAAGGAAACATAAGGGTAATTTTCTACATATGCATAGAATTTCCCTCCTTTTGATTTTAATTTCCTGCATTGTTTAAAGCATATATAAACCAGACGTTAGATAATTCCTGAAATACATGTGTAGAAGTGTAATAGTTACTGAGTCATTTCAGCTACGTGATACTTATAAAGCTACAAATCTGGGAATACATCATATTAAAGCTTATTTTATAAATTAAAAGCAAGACTTCTAAATTAAACATGGCTGCAAACACAACATGCACAGGACAGACGGGACATTCAAGTTGCAGCTGACATTCAGTCTCTGTTTTTTTTCCATTAAGAAAACAGGAATTATAGAAAATACCTCACATTATTAAAAAAATATATCTTTTTTTTTTATGACAGGATAAATTTTTTACTTATCAATGTCATTAAATAAATTACAGGGAATTATTTTTTTTCTGATTGTACCATCTATATACTTCTCTTTTCGTCTCCAACTAATAACTCCTGAATTGGGCTACTTTTAACCAGTTTGATGGAAAGATAAATTTTCTCAAAATAAGACACTCTTAAATTGCTCATGAAGTGAGACAGCAGTATAGAAGAAAGAGACCCTACTCATGCCTTCTCAAGAAGATGTACCATGATCACACAGAGCATCCATAGAGGAGAAATACTGCTGGAAAATCCTTAATCCAATGTCATGCTTATAAATGGTATATATATAAGTGGTATAGTGTTCTATACCACTTATAAGGGTGTTACTAGCAACTCTTTCCTGGGTGTCCAGTGTCTGAAAATGGGTGAGCTCCTGATAAAACCCTGATACAAATCAATTAAAATTCAATTGTCCATAGGAAACTGGTGTGCAAGTCATGGAAGTACTTCACTGAATGAAGGATCTGCATTTTGCGGTCTGGATTTACCTATTGGATTAAACTTTTCAAGATATATAGGGAGAAACGACCAAGTTTGAAGATTGTTAAGCTTCTCACATCTGAAAGGGTGAGTTTATTATGACTAAATCCAAAATGAAACCAGAAAATTCTGGAGAGCTGAAAATTCTACAGGATTTGACTTGGCTGAACAGTGATTTTGCAGACCGATACTTGCACTTCATATATGCTCCATGTAGGATCTCCAGCTCCTTTAGTGTATCTGCAGACTAGGAGACTTTCAGCAGTTACATGTATTTGACTATTTACCAGCCAATTTGCGCTGACTAAACAAAAGTAGCATTTATAATCTATTTAAAGGATAATTAACTTATAGTACAGTTCTACTTTTTAGAATATTCTGAACAAGATTATTTTTGCAACTGTATTCTAAATACATAAGCATTTTCTCTAAGCTTTGAGGTGCGAGTGATTTTAACAGAGGTTTATTATAATGCCTACTTAAATTTGCTAAATATCTACACACATGCAGAACTCACCTTTCTGAATATGCTGAATACATACTCAGCTTTGTATGTATGTGAAACAAAAATCATTGCAAATCTCCACTTATCATTTTCACTCATGTGAAATCATAATTATACAACACCAAAAAAAAAAAGGTAAATTTTCTGAGCTTTGGGATCAGTATTCTGAAGTTTCTACGTCACGTTTATTCTCTTTCCTGTCTCTACACTCCTAAACCATTTTATTTTTTTTTTTATTAGCTAATTAGGATGCTACCTGCTGATTTCTAATAAATTCTTCCTCATGCCTTTGTCTCCTTTGAGTGAAATCCTGGCTTTGTTGAAGATTTTGGACAATGACTTCAGCAGAACTCTGATTTTACCTAATCTGTCTCTCTTTTACAGTCTTCTCTGTCCATTAAAGTAAATATATTTGTCAAGAATTCTACATTTCTATCCTGACTGTTCCCTATATGAATATTCTGAAATAGTCTCGGATTGAATCTAACATTATTAAATTTTATCCTTATTTCTTCCATGATTCCCCAACTAATATTTTTTCTCTTTTTGTTATCTGACCAACTTTTTCCCCTTAGAAAAAGAAGTTTTACCTCTGCCTCACTTACTTCACAAGTCATTCTAGTTCCTCTTAAAGCTGTCTAAACCTTTCATTTCTAGTGCATTCCCTGATAATATGCTCTCACTTTCTTTCTTCTATAGGAAAATTGTATATCTCTAGTTAGATAAATCAGCAGCCAGTACTATGCTATTTGTATCTCGGGCATCTCAAGGCTGGCTTTGCTTGACTTTGGTGCCTGCTCTCCATTGTCACTGACAGCACTTCCCTGCTCTCTTTTGCGGCTCTTCCTCATTCTCTCTCACCACGTCCTGGCTGCATCACTGACTGCCACTTTCTGTCCTCTTCATATCAAATGTTTCACTCTCCAATCCCCTTTCCTTTCCTGGAAAGTTTGTACTTTTTTTTTCTGCATACCTCAGTTATTTGCAGCACAGGCTACCTCAGGTGCCAGATATCAAAAAAGTAAAAATATTGTGGTTTTTTTAATATATATTGCCCGCTTTGTATGTTAAATGCAAGCTTGATTTACCAGGAAATACCCAATTCTAATGTTCCACTCAGATAAATCATCTCTCTCTATGTCCTTAAAAATATCTGAATCAGCACATTTACATTGTGCAGATTTCTATACACCAGGCTAAAGCAGAAAAATTTATTCATCTTTTACTTTTAACCACAGCCCCAGTCGCATCTCAGATTTCCTTTCGGAGCCCAGCCGCAGACCGCCAGCTGTTTCACATCCATCAGGCTTCCACCGCCTGAGAACAGGCTTTATGTTTCCTCGTTTCAGCCAGAAGGCACAGCTTTTTTTATCTAACCTGGCAAATATCACAAGAGGAAAGCTCAGCTACAACAGTGGAGGTCAGGCAGGGAAAATAGGAAAAACACAGTGGGTGTTTCTTTATGTTTACCCCTTCGTGGGGATGGAGGCTGCCGCCCACCCTACGTTTAGTACATTTACTTCCAGAAGGTACAATCTCCATTGACACAGGCTATTGTTTCCTGACACCGTCTGTGAACTCTGCTGAGAAAGGGCTAACACCTGAAAAAGCCGGTTTTGCAAAACTAACGGTATTAAACAGAGCAATTTTATTGGACAACAGGTTTTAAGACACTTCTTTGTGCCGCATGAGAGTCATCTCACTCGCTCGGAATCGGCGGGGCAGGGAGGTTGGGATGAGGATGTGAGGACAATGCCCTGCTCCGCCTCATGAAACAGAGATCCTCCACGTTGGTTAAGGACTAACGCCAAAGGGCAAAGAGGAGCCAGAAAAGGGGGTCGATAGAGAAAGGTGTAAACTGGGTCCAAACAGGGACATTTGGATGCTGTGTATGAAGGGCAGCACCACTGACATACGTCAACGTTGTGGGAGTTCAAAAGAAGTGATGTGTACTTCCATTCTTTCAACATATATTATTTTTGTTATTAACTTCATGAAATTGTACCATTAATATTCCCATACGTGTTACTTTCCTCCTAGTTATCATTGCAAATATTATTTTACTCTTTTGGTGTTATTTTACTATTTTAACTGAGATACAACCTTGAAAGTGCAAGTACTACTCATAAATGCAATGTTGAGATTATTAAAGCTAGAGACATAGTAAATGATGAGAAAAATGTATTTGGGTTAATTTGTGGGCTTCTGTTCTGTAAACATAAACTTTGGAAGTCTCTTAAAAACCTCTTGTGTATTCTCCAAAACATCCTTAACTCATTATAAACTGAACTGTCACTTTTATTATTGTGTGTATTAGACATTGCTTAAAATTAAAAACATTAATCAGAAAACTGCTGTCCTAACCAAAGAAAATATTGCCCAGTCTAAAATTCAAATATTAAATTGTTTAATTTACAGTCTGTGGGGTTCACACGATGTGGATAGTGTGCAGTGCCTTTGTGCCACTGTATGTATATGTTTATGTGTCACAAGCTTTATAGTGTAAATTGCAGAATACTAGAATAGAAAAGACGCCAAATCTATGGCGCATGCTATTAAAAAATATCTTCAGCACCTCCATGAATGGAGAATATTTCTGGCCAGAATCCAGAAGCTGTGGGATAAATCTGGGCATGTGGGTACTGAAATCCATTCACACACAAAGGACTTCAGGGCCAGGGGCTTCATTCGCACGGATAAATAATGCAAAATTATTTTTCTTTGAGAAGGCAGAGAGTCCTTACGGGGACAAAGTTGGTTACAAGACTTAATAAAAATTGTTAATTAAATAAAAACAATGGTATTTCCTTGGGATTACTGCCTGCCTTCTGCGAGTATCTGAGAGACAGATAACTGCATTCACACAAGAATCAGCGGCGTGTACCTTCAGACACAAATATTCTGCACTGAATGCAAAAGGATGTCAACAAACAAAGTCACACTTCTGCAGACTTTCTAAAACCTGTTATTGTTTCAACAAAACATGCCGTTGCTATAAATTGGATGGAGCTGCAGGAAGGGATTCTCAACCTCTCAGCTTATTCATCTTCACTATTTTCACCTCTTCACCTTGAGTATCAAATAGATAGGCACTGTCTCCTCTTGTCAGACATTAGCCAGACAGCAATAGAATTTAGGGCTAACTATGCCCCTTTTAAAACTCAATATTTTTTTTTTCTTTTGTAAGAAGATGGTATGTGTCTATGTGTGTATCTGTCTGAGCCTGCTAATTATTCAGTTACACAAAAACGAAGTGTAAAGATCTTAAAGAGATCTTAAAGGCCTCCTGCCTTCCTGATAAGAACTGCATATAAAGGTAGTGAAACTAGCCAATAGTTATTCCTGGGGAAAAAAACAGGTTTTTTTCCCTAAAATATTTTAGAAGATATTATTTAGAAAACGGGACTCAAATGTACTTTGATATGCATTCTACTTGTTGAATAGATAAAGAAAACAGAATAAACAGAATAAATATAATGATGACATACAGGTAGACTTGTTTATATTTCCTCCCCTTTTTCTCTCTGTCCATAAAATAAAATAGTGTTTGAAACTTCAAGTGCATAAGGAATCATCTGAAGTCCTTCTGGCACACAATGTAAGAGAGAGTGGAGTAAAACCACGGCCACTGAGAGATATGAAGATTATAGAAAGATGGGAGACAGAGAAGAAAAAGGATCTTAAAAGGTTTGCATAAGGACTCCAATTACTCTTCTAAGCTTTTGATGTTCAAGCACGTGTCATTAAACACTTCATGTTGCTGTCCAGACTCTTCTACACAAGTAACTTGAAAGAAAGATTCCTATTTCACGGGAAAGTTTTCCTTTCTTGTTTTATGACTTCTCTAACTACATTTTTTAAAATCATATTACAGTAAGCACAAAGAGCACCAAACCTACAGTTTTGATAAAGTTTAATTTCTTCATAAACAGTATCCTTCTGTGTACCAACATAGGGTTTCAGAATTTAATCAGACCTGTCCCTCACAGCTATACTTTTTTTTTCTAACCCACCAGACACTATGTAGTATTATACGTAGTAATATATATATAACATTATAGGTACTGTATAAATATATATATAATGTGTAACTGTTAGATAGAAGTATAATCTACTGTCTTTTTGGAAGCCAATGAGAAATACATTTTCATTTGAATGAGCTGATTTAGTAATCCAACCCCTTCAAGTCTTTGGTGCTTTGTAACTTATTATCTTGGTTTTGTAAGGTAACCGCATTACGGTGATATATCAAGCAGTATAATTCCTTCATGGCATTTCAGACCAGAAGTGCTACTTCTAAACAAGTACCAGGTAAATAGGGAGTGGAGTGGAGGCGGCAAATAGAGGACCTTTACAATAAATTGCACTCAGTTTTCTTAAACAACCCTGCTGGAGATATATTCAACCTCTAAAATATATTTTTAGGAACATGTGAAGGATTCAGCAATTACGATTTTGTTATTTAAATTCTTACAGAATGTATCAAGATAGAAACACTGAAAATTTCATCTTTTTATGAATGAGCCAGAGAGAGAAAGGGAGGGAGAGAAAGAGCACGGTTAGTAGCTGAAAATATCATCCTTTTTCACTGGTTTCAATAGACTACACTAGCAATTACGGCTCGGTGACGTTGATATCGAACCACCTACTCCACCAGAAAAAGCATGTGGTCAGAAATGACTATTTTCCTACAACAGGCACTGCTAATCAGTACATTAATGTAGAAAAATATCATGGGTTGACAACTGAGAGTTCCAGATATTCCTAGTTTCAGTGCAGTGCTCAATGCTTAGCAGGGCTGCATCTTCCCAGACTGAGATCCAGCAGGTAGCACCTCCCAGCACAAACCCAACACAGCCTTCACCAAAACCACCGCCTGAACCGCCACCAGAGGCTGACCCACAACATCTGTATCTCTTGCTACTGATTCCTCAAATATAATGCACTTTAACTCATACCCCAACAGTAGAGACTCCCACATTGTTTTAGTAAGAAACCTGCCAACTTCTACAAATTGATTGTAGTGGTCCTAGAAGTTGTGCTCTTCTCCACGACATGTTTCACAGACACTCCTGGGGAAGCCCAGAAACACACTGTTTCCACTTTTCTGGTTACTCTTCATACTTTCCCTCTCTCAGCTGGCAGATGTTAGAAAGGTCCATAAATATTATTTTATATAAGCATAACTTTATGTATATACTCCCTCCCCCCACAGCACACTAAAGTCTATACAAACAGAAAGAGACAGTGAGGCTCCATGATTAACAGAAATGACAAAAACTCTGCAGAGGATACACAGAAGAAGCAGATAGACTTTCTTATGCCACATTCTTAAGCCGAAGGCCACACAGTTATATACCTTGCCTACAAAGAACGGTTTGAATATCAGAGACAACCACAACACCACTAGTTCTGCAGTTTGAGGAGAAGAACTGCAGGGATGCTACAAATACAGTGGGAGTCCTTTAAAGCCCCAAATCCCAGGCTTGATCTGATTCTCCAGTCATAAACAGGGACAGAAAATCCTGCTGGTTGTACTCCTGAATAATTCTCATTAAAGCCAATGTATGAGAAGCAGGAGAATGTGGTGCAAAGTAGGCATCAGGACCACAATGATTTAATGAGAAGATATACTGACAGGCCAGTCACTAGGACGAGGCAAGGTATATGAATCCCAAGCATAGAATGAGAAAATCGTTCTATGATAAGCACGATATAATTGGTGATAAAGACAACTTGCTTTGTTTCGTGGAGGAGGGCATTGAGCCCCTTTTACTTAGAGAAACAAAATCTTTGGGGAAATACTAAGCAGGTTGTAAAATATTTCTTGAAACTGTCTGGATAAAAAAAATTAAATCAGAGTATTTTAAAGTGAATGTAAGAAACGGAAAACTTAAAACTATCTACATCTTTATTTAGCTGTTACTTCTGAAACTTTGCTTCTACTAGATGTGATACTATCCTCTACATTTCAACTGAATTACTCCTGTAGCATATATAGGGAAAATCGTTTAGAACATATAATAAAACACACATTGACAAAAGAAGACAAAGCAAATACTTTGTCTAACGTACGTGTGTGCTTTATATATGGTTATATGCATATGCTTATATACCTGTTGTCTTGCAGGGGAAGGACAAGAAGAGCAAAACCATCATCTATTTGTGACTGCAAACACTAACGTGTTATTGAAAACTAGAGGGGAAAAGAATTTCCAGTCTTCTAGTTTCCTGTCACTGATGTGAGGAAGATAACTTGGTAAAATGCTTTACCGTATTCCTGATAAAACCTACCATTTATAAAAATCAAATCCACTGCTGCAGCTCCAGATTAAAGAGACGACCTTAAAAGAAGGAAAAAAAAACATATCTACTTCCAAACAGTCTTCCCCTTCGTAAATACGATAAACTCTTGGCTATTTGCTCACACTTCCTGACAGAAATAGGATAATGCCACTCTTCAAATAAGTTCTTACTTGTTTGTTACACCTTTTGATGGGTTTATCTCCTGCCATCCAATAATGGATAACTTCTCTGGTGAAATCAGTCATGTCAGGCCTGTAAATGAGAGCATGATTGTGGGGAGCCTGAGCAACACAACCAGGAGAGCCATGGCGTTAAAAGAAGATTTTAGAACTTTGCAAAATTGTCTCTCTAAGCCACAGCTGGAATGGATGGGATTGATTTTTATTTTCCTTTTGATTGCTAAGAAATATTCTTAGTCTACAGACATTTTATTGCACTAGGAGTCTCCTATAGGTGAAAAAAATTTCAATTATCTGTCTATTATACATATAGTACAGGTGTGTCCCAACATAATTAGTATTCTATTTCAACTGATGTGATAATCTCAGAATATGTACCTATACATATATAACAGCACACCAGGAAAAGAAAGCAAACATTTATAAAAAAAGTCGTATTCTAAAACAGCTGAGCAGGTTAAAAATAAGATATTATTCAGGATTAAAGAATTTCTACATTATGTAGAATATATCCTCTATGTTCTTTCAAAGATCCAACTGGCCTCTCTCTGCAACCAAAATTCTGCAAAGAATTTTCTGCAAAGACTTTTGATTGCAGAATCTCCAATTCTGCAAAGAGAATCTCTATGAGCAGAGTTTTTCTCTTATGTACACTTTTTCTTTGCTGCACTTAAATTCAATTTGCTTTAACCCAATTAATTTAATTACACACCAGTGAACTTGGTATCAAGAACTAGCTTCTAGATTTTTTGTGAAATGAGTAGAAGGGTATCATAAACTGGAATTTCTTATATACTTTCACAGAGAAGGAGGAAAAAAAATACAGGGACTATTCTCTTGGTCAGCCTGTGGTTAAAACGAGGAAAAAGGGATGGACTGAGTTTTTTGCAGGAACCTCTGTCACTCATGGGGACAATGCCCCAGCAATTAGCAAGGGTGACGAACTACCACTGCGTGAGGAACCTGGGAACCAGAAAGAGCTGCCTTTGCAAACCTTCTTTGCTATATTTTTTGATGGGTTTATCACCTGCCAGTTAGTAATGTGTAACTCTGGTTATTTATCATCTGTCAATTAACAGAAGACTTTGTCCCTGAAAGACTGGAATCTGTTCAGGGCTCTCATCTCGAAGTGAGGGCAGAGTCATGGCTGAGAGCCAGACTGTAAACCTGAGTGAATTGGAAGCATATTAGAGTGGTGTTTCCATCTTTGGAGGCAGAGAATGAATGACCGTATCGAAGAAGAAGAAGAGTCGGGCTTTTGGCAATTTAAGGATGGCAGAAAAATAGGGCAGGAAAATGCAGAAGTAGCCAAAGTTAAATGAATGAGTGAGGTTTGTGAAACTCTGGCAGTAAAACAGAGTGGGGCAAAGAATGAGAGGGGAAAAAAGTACAATCTTTGGCTCCGGTGAAAGAAGGGTGAAGAATAGACCATTGAGTGAGGCACTGACAAAGGGTAATAGCGCGAAGGGAGGAGTCAAAAGGACATTGTGTGAGACAGAGGACCCTGACAAAAGGGGCTGAGCTTTTACTTTGCTTTTGCTGAGACCATTATTATAATGTTCGGAAAAGAAAGAAAAAGAAACTGGAGAGAGAGGAAAAGGTACAGCTGGGTCTAAGTAATGTTAGACGGCAGCAGTACATGAAATTACTGGGACAAGTGCTGTCTTTAAAGGATACAAGAAAGGCTTTGATATAGGTGAAGGAGTGAAGGAGAGGTAGAGGAGAAAGCATTAGGGCCACAAGGATATGTTGGTTTGATCTCCTCTTTGAAATAGTTGGCAGAGAGGGAAGTGAGAGGAATTAAAAGTAGTAAACGGCCATCAAGAACTGCTAATGTGATATTTTACTTTAAGGAATATTTCACTAACGTATCCTACAGCTGAACAAAACAGGATTTTAAAAAGTCGTATCCACTATCCTGTCTTATGAGAGGGTAGTATGTTAGCATGCACACCTTTTCACAAGGAATTCTGTAGAAATATTTCCAAATTCTCTTATTTATATTACAACTGTAGACCAACATATAGAAAAAACAGAAGGCAAACACGCATGGAAAAGCGGTTACAAGTTTGTTCACGCTGTAACTTTGAAAGTGGTATTTCTTATTGTGAATATTTCAGAATGTGCTTCTGGAGGATGCCACTTGGCATATTACCCCTCTTTTTGATTCCTTACTGTGCTAGAGATGATGCAAAGAGGAAGCTAACATTATGGCAATGTTGGAAAGGAGTTCACTGTTTTGCGTTCATTTTACAGAAAGTCGTTTACAAGGCTTCATAGACTTCCAAATACGAAGTCACAGTGAAATCAATATGAAGTTGCGGATAATCATTTTCACCAGGTATCTGATATCAATTTAAAATCTGATTTAAGCCAGGGAATATGAAAACAGATAAACACGAAGAAAAAAATGTGGACTGCACTCAAGTCATGAAAATAACTCCATGTAGACAGAATAATGGCAGCAACGTGTTTACAGGGCTAAGTTTGATCTGCCTCACCCCAGTCCTGCTGGACCAAAGCTGGTTCTGATTTGCAGCCCCTGAAATCCCCGTTCCGACACATTTATGTGGTTTCCTGCCTGCAGTTGGCTCGCGTCCCGCCGGTTTAAGGCTGGACAGAGTAAGCTTGCATCTGTCGGATTATATCCATGTAGGAGGTTTCCCTGTCTGTATTGCAGGAACTCGTTATTCCTGCATGCCTTTAACATTAGGCTGTGTCATGTTACATTATGCCTAAGATGCGAAATAATATAGAACCTCATGCGCTGCTATCGGTAGGCAGCAGAAAAACTACAGGCTAAACATAAACCATTCAAGCCCAGTTTATTGCGGCAGGCTGTAAGGGGATGTGCAGTAAGGTATTCGAAGACTATTCAGCATGCTGACTAGTCAAAGTGCTTTTGGGTAGTTCTTCCCTATATTTCTATATTTTTCTGATTTCATTTGTGTTGGCTCAAGGGAACAATCTCTCTATCATTGAAAAACACATTCAGCATAAATCAGTTCCTGAGAGGAATGTCAAATATGAAACAAAAAACCCAACAAAAAGGCCCCCGCAGTACAACAGAACAGGAGTGTCGTGGTGAATGAAGCAAGAATTGAAAATAATAAACTTACTGGAACAATATGAATGCTAATATGGTTTACCTTGTCTTTTTCTGACATAGAGGCTGCATATGGATTGTCACAGTAGACTGTACACATTAAAACACACCGCATCGAACATATGTTAATTTAAAACCTGTGAAACTCAGTTTATGAAACTGGCGTGTATAACATGTGAACCTGAGCTGGGTTACTTATCTGCTGTCCAGATTCCTAACTTAACAAAAGGCACCAGCTATGAAAAAAATATGTAATTGAATAAAGTAACACAGAGCATTTTGGACTACTTACTAATTCTTTTTCATGTTGTGTTGACATACGTTCACCAATTAAAAGCAGGGAATTCGTTTTTATTTTTATTTGAAACCTCACTGCTCTCAGATCTTCATGGGAAGGGTGAGCCTAAAGCAATAACCACAGGAAGGAGATGCTGGAGGGAACTCCCGCAGCACACTGGAGCAGGCAATGGGGCTGCACTGTAATTCCATGTTTTGTAGCAACAATTTTTTTATTTTTTTTTTTTTTCCTCAGTTATGGTGATAGCCTCAACATTTTAAAACCACCACAATTTCCTTGGCATTTTAAAATCTTGTATTTAATAATTAATAATATTTTGTGCTTAGAGTCAATTGTGAGTACTTTACACTTGGTGTAACTTAAACTATGGTAATCATTGCAGTTTGAAAAGTATACTGATTTTAAGTCCTTACAGTAAATCTGAATAAAACCAACTTCTTCACTATTTTCCAAACAGTAAATATTCCTTATTTAGCAATATAAATATTAACATATCTCATGGCCAGAACTGCTGGGAGCAGGTTATAATCACAAAAAAAAAGTTAGTGGTAACTGTATTAATTCCCGGTCAAATTGTAAAGGAATAATTACTCGATGAGTTCATATCTGCAGTTTAGAATATCTTTCAGGTGTATGAACTACACTGAACAGATGCCCACCACGAAGGGTTTCCCTAATGTTGCAGCACCACAACCTAGGAAGTCAGAACACATCGGCTTCCCGTGCAAGGGAAACAGCATGACTGAGGAAGTCCTTGAAAACAGATGTTCTTCCAACTAAAGTTTTCATGCTGATGGTTTGGTTTGTGTTTTTTTTTTTTTTTCTTTTTAATTCAGAAATTGTCCAAGGACATTGCTGCTTGCAATAGCTTCCCTTTCTGGGTTACAGGAAGCAAATCCTTCCTGATGAGGCCTTCAGTTCTTGTATTAACAGTATTACATCCGAGAAGTCATAAACTCAAAAATAAAAGTATGAAGATAGCTAAAATTGTCATGAAACACTTATCGCTTTACCAGGGTTGCCAGAACAGAATAACAGAGGTAATTAATATATGTGTTATTATGTGCAAAGCTTGAAAAATAGGTTTAGCAGTTACTAACCCAAACATGAAGAGGTTTTGTCAGACTTAAATACCTTGGTCCTTTGTGCTCTCTTCATCCCTGAAGCCACATCTACCCCTGCAGCTCATGTTCTGCCACGCTTGGGCCCTGGCATTTCGCTTACTAATCTCTAACCGACCAGATTGCTCTTCCACCAGCCATACCAAATGCTCAACTAAATGTGTTCCCTCCAGCAGTGCCTTGCAGCCATACATGAGAAATTCATGCCCTTTAGATCTTGTTCCAAATATAAGTCAAACAAACAAAAATTAAACACAGCCTTCCTAGTTCAAACTGTTACTTTTTGCCAGCTAACTGTAGGATCCACATCCAGAATACGGGCAGCGGATGCTTCTTTTCTCCAGAAGGATTTCAGAAAGTTGAACCAGAGGATGGTCTGTGTTGGAGTGTGAAGGATAAAACCAGTGGGAGCCTTAAATTCTGTGAGAGCAGAAGAAAGAGGGCCAGGGCAGCATGATGGTGTCAGGAGAACGTTCTCCCACGACGCTTAGGAGTTTGTACATTAAAGTAGCATCTGCTGGGTGATTGCTGAGAACATACTGAACCTCCTTCTGGTGTGGTAGGAGCTCTTCTTTATGTACATTGTTGACACTGGAAAATCATTACGGGAGTAGTGTGAATTTTGGACATACGCTTACCCACTCAAAGGGAATTTCACTATTACTTATTTTCAGACCTTTAACATAGCATGAGTTGGCAGAATTTAGCTGAGGTGAGAAAGACCTAATTCTGGAGGAAATTTTGGGCTACATAGAATAAACCAGAACATTTAGATGGAAATGTCTCAGGTTGAATTTGTGTGCTTACTCTCAAATATGCAACTTGGAAAAAAGAAAGGTGAGGACAGATACACCTGTGAGTAGTTTTGTAAATTAAGGAAAATCGCCTGCCTTCATAATTGCTATGACCTCCCTGGGGTCACGGAGAGGTGGTGGGATGATGGCTCACATGGCTGGAGTGCCGCGGTGGAGAGATAAGGGCTCTTTTGGAAGGGCAGGATGGGAAGGTGAGGAGGGGGAGTTGTCCTCTATGCAACAAGGAGGAAGTAGAGAAGGTCTTCTTCAAACAACTGGAAGAAGCCCCACTTATGTTCACAGGCCCTGGTCCTCGTGGAGGACTTCAACCACCCTGATGCCTGCAAGTGGTAGAAGTATAAATAGAGTGATGTTGAGAAAAGTACAGAAAAAACCCTTTTGGCTGGAAGAATGGAGCTGGAAAAGAAGAAGTATCTTCTTTAAGTTTAATCCACTGTATTCTGGATCACTTTGCTTCTAAGTAAGAGAGCGCATCAGAAATACCTGACCAGAAATACCATCACCACCTTCTCTGGGTAACTCACACAGCTCTGGTGAGCAAGTCAGTCGAAAATGTTTTACCAACCCTTTTCTCCCACCTCGTATTTATCAAATGAAACATTTAATTACCAAATGTTTGTAACTAAGAAACAAATGATGAAAGGTCCATGTTTTCTTACGATTAAACTCAGAATTTGCAACGTAAGTAAATGTTCCCTCAAATTACATGCTAAAATCTGTACTTCTGCAAACATAAACATATTTCTTTATAATATAAACATATTTCTTTATAAGCAATTTCAAAAGGATTTAAAGCTTCTTGCAAAATGTTAATTTTTTTGGCATCATAATAATAAGCAAATGAAAAATGCATAAATGTAAGATATTAATGATTTATTAATTTGCAAATACCATTTATATTTCTATTCAATTTAATTGTTTGACTAACAGTCAGAATTGAGAAGTATTTTTGAATCTACTTGACTAATGACAAAACTACATAATTAAAAAAATTAGATGGCACCTGGTTAAAACAGCAGCTTTAGGAACGAAACACTTACACAAAGAGAAATTTAAACAGTCATTTGCAATTAGTGTTATTGGATAGATAGAATTGGAGGTGGCCCGTTTGTTATCGATATTAAAATTAGTTGTCACATTTGTTTTTTTTGCCATTACAGTCTATTCTCAGACTAAAGTGAGAAGCATATTGCACTCGAGCTTCTACCTTTTGTCTTTCTCTGTAACCCTGTTTACTTGAGACAACCATTTCCTCAAAATCTCTGGAAAAAACCCAAAAGGTTGTTAGATCTTAAAAATTCCAATTACGTCCCACCTTTTAAAAGTGAATTGAAGGGAGTTACAATGTTTATGTTTGTGAAAAACTGATTTTGTACATTTTGTTGTGTCAAATAGAAGTCTTTTAGGAAATTCAAAACATTTGTGACAAAGCACACATTTTTTTTGTTGCGGTATTGTCTTATTAATCTGGAATATTTTTAAGAACACAAAACTGAGGGGGGAAATGCGGCCTTGTTATACCTAGAAACTTTGGGTCAGCCTTTAGGTAGGTTTAGATTTCCACTCAGAAAGAGTAAAAAAATATATAAAAAAATAAAATCCGTAATTTGGCGCATGTTAGAAATGTTCCTGACTTTCTGTGTTGTAAATCTGTTTTGACTTGGCTGAGTTACTAAGTTTTACAAACGCTGTTCATTCATGCACAGGATTTCTTTTATAGCAAGTGGCTTTTGCAAATTATCACTTGAAGTTTTATTGGCACCGTGCACATCCACTGAGCTGAAGCTGAATGGAACTCCAGACCATCTGATTTTAAAAAAAAGAGAAGCAGGAGCAGCCCCTAGATTTTCAAAGTCGCCTTTTAATTTTGCTTTTACCTGGAATTACTTCAGCTAGATTTATGGTTCCACTATAATGAGCTGAAATATGGTACAGGAGGCTTCCCCGCATTCTTAAGTCAGCTGCAATTTCATTTCTTTTGCTTTTCTGCTGCCTAAAGAGTAAAGAAAAGCCCAGCTTTGGCTTTCTCTCCTCAGAAGGTAACATAATTTGCCAGCTCTGGAACAGGAAAAAAATGTCACTGATGGGATCTCCTGGAGATCCTCCACCACAGACTGGTGTACGTGAACAGAGCTGGGGAAGGAGGCTGGAGAGATGCCTTCCTAAGCCACAGCAGAGTCACAGGGTGGAAAGAGCTGAGAATGTGGAAGTAAACGAACCATTTAGTCTGTGTGTAATTGCACAGTTCTCACAATATCTCTGAAAAAGATCCTTTGAGAGGATTGTTATTTCTATACTTACACAAGTGTTACTCCATTCCAATGCGCAGCAACCCATATCCTGGGAAAGAAGACTATTTTGCAAATGACTTCTTGGCTGTTAAAAGAAAACTTTAGAACAAATAATGCTGTTTCATCCCAGCAGCCAACAAATTGGTAACACAGGTCAATTTAATTTTACTGCAGATAATAGTGTCATTTAGCCATTTCTGTGCTGTGAAACAGTATGGGGCTTTAAACCCTGCACGCCAGCTCGGACCTCATTTGCTATGAATGAAGCACACGTTTTGAAATGTTTTAGTAGAAGTGCTCTCTTCTGTTCTTTACTGAGGTGCCCAAGTCTATGAATTTGTGAAAGTATGAAGCTCTTGATACAACCGCAGAGTGTTCTGTTAGCAGCATAGTAGTCTTTTCAGTGCTCATCTCCATCTCCAGTGTCTGAGTATGAACTCCTATATAAATAAACTAGGTTTGAACATCCTATATTAGAAGTAACCTGTATTTCTTGGCCAGTATGCTTTTAAGGTTAGATTAAAAATTAGCTTAAATCATGATTTTAAGAGGCATACCACTGATAAAAGCCAGACAAGAATTTGGCCCACAATAGACTGTATAAAGGAGATCTGTATTTCTGAAATCCACATGAATAAAAATCAAGTAAGTTCAAAACGTTATTTCATTAATTAATAATTGATCTACTGTTAAAAGTTGAACTTCTAATACAATAGCTGTTGAATATTCACTTTTAATACTGCAGAGGAGAATGCCTTTCAAACAAAAGCTGACTTTACTGAAGGTGACAGAACAAAAATTTCTGCAATAATCTGGTAGCCTCAGAAAAGGAAATTCTGGATGAATGAACCAAGCACAGGGCAGTTATGAGCCACCAGTATGATGTAGTCAGGAACAAATTTTGACTGAAACTTAAAGAAGGTTCTGACTATCAGAATCATCAGACTTTGAAACAACCTTGGGACAAGATGAGCGGGAGCAAGTAACGTAATATCTTTCAGACACCACTTGGATGACTACATGAAATGACTCTAAGATGCCATTGCCTGCCGTTGCCTGGAATTAAGAACTCAGAAGACCTCTTCCTGTTCTGTGTTTGTACACAGATTGACAGCGCTTGTTTAGTCTGGCAACTCATATTTCCAATTATTAGCAATTATTAGCAATTTACATTTGTGTAAAGGAAAATCAAGGAAAATGTCGGTTTGCTACTCAACAAAGAGGGTCATCTACAGACATAACAGAGCAAAACCAATTTAAAACCTCTTTTACATTAGCTTTCACAAAAAGATCAACTGCAAGCAGACACAATTAATACCTGCAAAAAGGGATAAGATCTCACTCTGTAATAGGAAGAGTAAAGGTTACATAGTGCTTAAATAACAAAGATATTCTCAGATCATCTGTGCTGATAAACTTCATTCATCTTAGGGGACTTAGCTGATTAAAATAGACTCAGAAGGCTTAGTGGTCTTTGAAAAATTATGGAGGACAGATGAGATGCTGGAGGACTGAAAAAGAGCAAATGGATTGCTATTTTTAGAAGGGGAAAAAAAGAATAGTCTGGTCTACTTAGTTTCAATCTCTCTATCCTAAGTCCAACACTGTTCAATAATGGAAAAGAAGGTGCACTTATTAAATTTGCAGACACCACAAAGCTGGAGAGACTGTAAATATCTTTAGGAAGTGGGATTATAATTCAGTTATGTGTTTTACAGATTGAAGAGTGGACTGGAAAAGAAAGGATGACTTTGCAGGAGGGACAGGTGAGAAGTATTACAGACAGCTATACCCAACTGCGCAAGTATGGAAGGGGATCAATTAACGGGGTAGTAATTATTCAGAAAAGGATCTCAAGGCTAATGTGGAAAGCGATGAGTTAGCAATGCATATGCCAACAACCTTACATTGTGAAAAAGGCAAATGACATAACTCATGGGGATATATGAATAACAGCACAACCGACAAGATCGCGGGCATTTTCCTTATGTTCTTTTCAGAACCAGTCACGGCTCTGGCAAGATCGTGTGTTCAGTTTTGCGTGTCACACACCAAGCCAAGGGATCTGTTGGGAAATATTTCTGAATGCAAAGAGTGATCTAGAAAATCTGATCCATGAGAAGAAATTGAAAACATTGGGATTGTTTAGCCAAAAAAAAAAAAAAAAGGGTGGAGGGGAGGGGCTGAAGAGGGGTTTTATAAATAGAAAAGGCTGTTGCAAACAGGAGAAAAGAAACCCTGTTCTTCATATCATATGATGGATACAATCAGAGATAATGCACTTAAATTGCAGTAAGAAAGGTTTTGTTCAGGCATCAGGAAAAAAGAAATTCTATTGGAAAGGATTAGGAACAGACTGCCCAGGAAGATTACAGAGTTTGCAATACTGGAGGTCAACCATGAAGATATCTATCAAGAATGACAAGGATATGGCCAACTCTGTTTTGGACAACAGGGATGGACTAGATGACTTCCTGAAGTCCCTTTTAACTTTGCCTTTCTGTGAATAATAACAAAAGATGCTGAATATGGTTTGAGTAATTTACAGAGAAACACTGGGCATCTTTAAAAATTAAAAAATTGGAAAAGCCCTTTGTTATTTTTAAGTTTTCCATTCACAGAATCCAACCAAATCTAAATAGTTGTATTCTTCCAATGGATATACAAAGTAAATAGTTCACAATATATTTCCAAGTAATTATAGTAGATATATAAAAAGTTCCAATACTCCTATGGCAGATGAAGAAAAGATGACTTTACTAAGACAGTAGCACTGGGTCTAATTCAGCGTGGACAGAAAGCAGCGTGGAAGTTGGTGTTAGTAATGTGAAGTCCAAGTTCACAGTGCATTGGGCTTGCTGAAGAACTCCCATGTGTGGACGCTCCTAAGTGCAAGGGACCGTTTTCTACCTGGAGGCCAGACAGACTGACAGACAGAGCATGTACAGGTGAATCTCATTTCATCAGGCAGCCACGCTAAAAACAAGTGGAAGGAAAGTACAGTGACTGGATTCCTAGTTGCCAGAGCTCAAGGGCAATATGCAGTGATCAGGAACTTTGTCTCTCAAATCAAACCAGAAAGAAAACAGTTATTTTTTCTGGTGTTAAAAGATTTAATGAACCGCTGATTAGTGTCACTCCTTGTTAAATCAATAAGGAACATACTGAGTCACTTTACCATTGCTCACTTGTATTAGTAAATTGTGCACTCAGGCATTCATGGACTGGTGACGGAACACTAAAGGGATTGTCCGAGACTTTTTTATAAGCACAAAATTTAACGCATCTATAGTTAGCAACGTTTGGTTAGCCTTTAAGAGTCTTTCCTATTTCCCATAAAGGAAAAGAGCCTCACAAGCAATACTTTTTCCTTCCTGACAAGCAAAGTCCAATCTCCTATTCACTGGTTTCAACAGAAGCAGTGTTTAAAAAGAGTCTTAGAGGACCAGATATTAGCAAAACTATTCACCTCATTTAAATTCAACATGGATGTTAATGCATTTCCTATAAATGAGTTACACCATGTAGCTTCAGTTAACACAGTACAAAGTTTTTTTTGTTGTTTGATGGTATATTAGGCTTACAGTCACAAATGGCTGGTAGGGGTTTTCAAATATCGTGAAGAAAAATTATCATAGCAGAAAAGCAGTAAAACCATAAATTGCTCGGAGTTAGCAGAGAGCGTTTCTTCGGCAGGTTGGGCGTTGCGCCCAGGGAGACCGCGTGGCATGGAAATCCACTGTTCCTGATACGGGCTGGGGTACTGGGATATGTGAGGGATTTAACAGAGGCTTTTGAATGCAGCAGGGCTTGTGTAGAGAGAGAGGATGGGTTGCACGGACCATCTGAGGGCGTTGACACAGAATATGTTGAGTTACAGATGACTCTTACCCCCCAACTCCTGCCCCTTCACTTCTCCTGCCACAACAGAAATTCGCACTTGCCCCACAGGAAAATCTTCTTCTCTCAAAGTCCTTGCAGAAAACTGCTCCTGCCACACATGCCTTCTCCCAGAGTCAGTTTCCTTTAACTCCAGTTAAAATGCATAAATTCTGCAATCAGCAAAATCTCCTTCAAACCAACATCTTCCCTAGATCCTAGAATCCTCTACACCCAGGTTTTGTCTGCTTGATACTAGACATTTATGAGAGCTTTTAGTACCTTTCTGATCATGCCGAGACTCATAACCAGCCCTTGCATCTCACCCTTTCATACCACACCTTCCCAGGCAATTAGTTCTCCTTACTGTTTTTCAAGTCCCTTCTTTCCCAGCTGGCAAGGTTCATATCTTTCAGGAAGAAAATACCTTTTCTTCCTCCCATCTGCATCACTGCGTAGTCCTTTTTAATCAAATATTCCAGATCTTCCAATTCTCAATTAAATGAAGTAATCACTAGTGCTAAGAATGCTCCCAGTAAGCTTAGAAATGATCAGAGACAGTATTTGCAGGTTCTCATGTTACCCACAGACAAACAGATAAGCCACGAGACAAGCTCAAGACCTGTCTTTGCCATGCTCATGAAATACTTTTGTACCTCTGTGGTTTCTTGCTTTTAGGTGCTAGAAAAATGTGAGAAGCTTTACTGACTTCAGTTGATAAATCTGCATTTAGGAAAATGTAGATTTAGAAATTTGAATGTGTCACATTTTCCACATGCACATAATTTTCCCAAATCCATGATCTCGGTGGTTCATTTTTCATGGGTAGTTTTCATTAAATAAACATGTTTCAGCATTCTTTCTACATTTATTTCCAATTTTCCACGTTTCTATATCATTGTATTAGTAATGATAAATCACTAATATAATGGAATGAACAATGTTTCTGTTAAAAATTCATTGCTTTCACCTCTATGAAGAAATTTCATATTCTAAAGAATATGAATAGACCTAAAAAAAGACATTAAAAATACCGTTTAAAGTGTAGAACTTGGAGTACAGAAAGAGAATTCAACCTTTCTTTTCTTTTTGAAAAACTAATGCATTTAATCAAAGGTTTAATTCTTTCTAAAGCTTTAATTTTCCCAACTTTTCAGAGTGCAGTGTTAGAGCTGAAATGCTGTGAGTTGGTGCTTTATGAAAATTCCATTGACATGGCAGCCAGTTAAAATAACGTCCTTTCACTTAACCACATTTAACTGAGATAAAGCAACACAAGCTTTAATCTCTTCCAGCAGAGCCCAGCGATGGAGAGGCTAGCCCAGATTGCAACAGAAGGTCGCAGGTTCACGCAAAGGGCATGGTGCACATAAACCCTCTCACATGGTAATAGGCCAAAAGTAGATTTGATTTGACTAGATGCAACTACACTGGGGTTACGGTTGATTATACCCACCTCGGATTTAGCTGAGAGCTAGAAGAACGGGAAAAGACCATGTATGACCTACTCTAAGAGTCTGCAGCCATCCTACTTCAGCCCATGAACAAAGAATGGAATACCAGCAACGTTCTTCTTCCAGAGACACACTGGAAGCAGCCAGTTATTTAGCAAAAATTAATTATGATTGGAAATAACTTTAAAAGCCTATAACTAGAAAATGATATAGGCGTGATTTCACTCACAGGTATCTCAATATCAAGTCCAAAGTGAGGGAAGTAATAAGATAAAAGGTGTAAGGTCACGATGTTAAATACTATCACTGATTGTCAAGATACAGTATGTAACCAAAATATTGTGACAAGCCACACTCCTCACTCTTTTAGAGCCAATGATGAGGAAGTAAGAACAAATGGGTAAGTCATTACAGGGCTCAGCAATTCCTTGCAGTGCTCAGATTTTTGCCTATGTGATGAATATTTCAGATACATCCTGCGATCTTTACATTCTTCACTGACAAGGAGACAAGATGCATTTTGCATCTGCTAAAGACTTCTGATTGGCACATATGTTGAAAGACTGGCCCAAGATTGAAAGACAGAGTGTTCTTCAAAAGCTGTAGCCATGAAATATTTATTCTTTTCTCTTTCATAGAAATGCATTTGATGACTATATGACATAAAGTGCCACTAATAGCTCTGGACAAAATTATATGGCTCTAAAGACTATTAAACTATTATTCTTGGAGGGTGGAAAAGGGTTTATTTGACACATATGATCACAATAGTATTAGCAAGGTTTTGTTTACAACCTCCCCTGAAAAAAAATGTGGTACATTATCAAGTGCTTTTTGCACTGGCACATTCAAATCTGACAATCACAAACGGCAGCAATGATATTTGTGATATATTTAGTAGGTACTTTATCTCTCAATCTTTTGAATGAGCTGTTCATTAATTTTTAAAAACTTTAAGTATTCAACTAAGGGCAAGTGAATACTAATGACATTGTTCAAAATATGTTTCGTTTGTATCTAAGTGTATATATTTTATAGAGTAAGTCATAGGCACGCGAATCCCCAAATGTTATTGAAATCTCTGAAGTCAGCTGAAAAGCAAAGACACTCATACATACATAATGTCTAGCATGACAACCTGAAAATTATGTGAAAACAAAGAGGCTCCTTTGTAAAAATCTAACTAAAATTTTCTGATACAAAGACCTAGGAGGCATTGCTGCATCATAGAAAGCATTATCTTATGAACTTCACGTGAAAATTTGTAAGACCCTTGTACCTGCAAACATTATAAAATACTAAAAACCTTATAAAAACTTACAAACCTGATAAAATACTAAAACGCTAACAAGCTAAATGAATACAGTTATCATCCCGTAGAGCACATCATCTCAATATCCATTTACAATCCTATGCTTTTCATAACGCCCCTGTTACTGCCAATCCCTCAGTTGTCTTTGCCATTGAATTGTTGGTTCTCATTGCCAATGGCTGAAGAAATGCAGTACAGCCATGCAACACTTCCTAAAGTGGACTGAAAATGAGTTCCTGAGAATTCAGTTTATCTTTCCCTTCCAAAGGGGTAACTGCTGTGTTAAATACTTTCTTTTGCCAGCGCAGCCAGAAGAAGGGTGAAAAAAAAAACCAAACCAAGCCAAAGTAAATTAAGCAGTGGCATCATGCCCAAATCAATCACAGACATTACCTTTCAAATAGTGAATTGAAACTAGCAGAGTGTAGTTTAATAGGCACAAGAAGAATTTTTGTTTTGGAAAGTCACTTTGCTTAAAAGACCTTTTAATATAGTATAGGCGGTCGTTCAAACCCTGAATGTTGAGTGAAATATACTGCTAATTATGCATATATGAACCCACTTGAAAAAAAAACAGAGGGCTGCATGAGTCTGAAAGTTTAAAATGGTGTGGAACCAGGAAAGGGTATGCTACAACAAGAAGTGACAGCAAATATTGCTGTTCAGACGTCCTCTGAACAGGCTGCTAGATTCGCTGTGAATATTTTGTGAAAGCGACAATGCTCACTACTGGAATTTGGCACATACTCCCCTCCTTTCAAAACACCAGGAATCTGTTTTAGTTATCAAGATTTCAGTCTACTGATTCTTACGAGGTTTAATATTCCTATTTGAGCAGTAAACATGGATTGTTATTTGGTTCTATAGACTGGAAATACATTTTGATGAGCAGAATAACCATATAGTTTAACATACATATCTTGAGTTGCTTTACTATTCTAATGTAAACTGAAGAGCGTATTTCAACCATCTTTTTTTTTTTTTTTTTTTTTTAGGCAGAATAATAAAACCAGCTATTTTCACCTTGCAAGGGTCTTGTAACAATATGTAAATGTCTTGAACAACCAAGCCCTGGTGTGCCTGTGAGTAGTTTGCTATCTTGGAAGGCAAAAGAGATGGTGAAAAGATGGACAGGGGAGTCTGTTCAGGAAGTCCCCTGCCAGCGAGTGGTAGGGAACGTGTGTTGATCCTTATGCTTATTTTCTTTTTTCTTTTTTTCTTTTTTTTTCTCCCTAAAGAGCGAAAAGGAATTAACAGTATCTGTTAGCAAGCTAAAACAGTGTGGCTAGCAGGATCATCAGCATCCTGGATAAGGTCTCGCTACCCAGCTGGATAGGGGACCAAGCCATGAAACTTGAGAATTGCAAACTGTGAGCGCGTTTTTACTGCAGGAGGTAGGAAGCGGCCAGCTGGCCGAGCACTTGCTTCACCGAGACACCAAAGAGGAGAGTAAACAGTTATGGTTCCACGGTGGGGATGGAGTAATTAGATATTGTGTGTTGCAGCCTTTCCCTGCTGTTCTTTTTTGTTTCTCCTTTCAACAAAGTCCTCTTGGCTAAGCCATCTGATTCATATTTGCAAGGAGAGAAAATTAGCTGACTGAGCAACAGAAAGGCTATTTTAATTTCCCCAATTTTCTGTGTGGGAGTTTGAGCTGCTGTTTATTATGCCTGAAATTTGGGAGTGGCTGTTGTTGCTACTCATCATTCCGCCAAGTGGGTGAGAGGGCTGGTCCAAAGGCTGGCCATGGATGATCGCTCATGACCAAACAGGTGAAATTCAGATAGCATTATCAACTGTAAACCCACGCAAGCACCTGAAAAAAACCTATGTAACAAGTAATGTCCATTCCGGACATTCTGGTGGCTGTTTCCTTTTTTACACATAAACACATGGTATAATGTCTCATTTGAGAATTGTCTCATAGAGTTTATGGTGTGTACACTGTACCTCCTTTTCAATCAGATCAGTTCTTTTCTTTTTTACCAGATGGAATTACCTGACTAATATCAAGGTTTGCAAATCTCTATAATATTCTTAAATCCCCTTCTATCTCTAGCTACCTAGTATTTATTTAGTTGGTCACTGCTTTGAGATGTTATAGAATTTGCACAAGAAAAATGTAGTACGTCTATATATTTTAAAAATCTAAATGTACTACTAATAAATTGTTATCATGTAATATCTAATATAGTTAAATATATCTAATCTATTGATGATGGTAATTGTTAAGATATGTAGTATATATTATAACTAGCACACACTACTTTTTGGATTTCTGGGTGCATGTTCACCACTGCAGCTACCCTTTCAGATTTAATTTCTTATATTGCTTCAGTTCTTCTGTTTGTATTGGAAGAGGAGCAATGTAAGTGACATCGACTCCAAAGTCAATGGAAGATTTTCACTCCCATTGTGATAATGGATCAGACATTGTTACGTTGCACAGACGATTCGTTTCTGTGACAGCTTCAGGATTCACAGGTGGCAGCAGAACCACATTACAAGTGAAAACATCTGGATTAAACAAAATAGAAAGGAATTTTACTTCACGGTGCCATGCTTTAGGCTTATAACAAATGGGATCAAACGTATTACCCAAGTTTTACTCAATTTTACAAAATGACTCTTTATCTTGGATAAGGAACATTATGCTTCATACTCGTGTTGAACATTCTGTGCATTGCTTGACTCACACACTCTTCTTTTCTAGACGTCTTTCCTGATGTTGGTTTTGGACTGCATGATGGATGAAAGCCACATGGCAGAAACTGGATCCAGGGAAGTAGATGTTGTGCTCACTCATGTAGGAAGCACTTCCTAGCATCCAAGGGAATCTACTGCTGTGTATATTAAGGGGGCATTGCTTCAACTGCTGTCAAAGGTTCTATCTATCATCAGCAATTAAAGTAGCCCAACAGAAGGAAAACTACGAAGTCCAGCTGTTGGTGCTCAGGTCCTAATGTCCACATTAGGCATTTCATGGAAGATGCAGGTCTCAGTGCACCTGTAGACTGGTCCCAGGGACTGAATGTCCATTGTGGTAGGGCTGCCTCAAGTGCACGTTAGTCCACCTTCTAGCTCTGTTTTAATCCATTTCAGGCATTGTGAACACCAACTGAATATGAACCACATCTGAACAGTGGGTGAATCGGGAGATTTAATTCAAAAGCACACAGCCTGGTCTCAACAAAGGCACTAATATAGAGAGACTCAAAGAAGACTATAATCTCATTGTCTGCTTTAATTTTCAGTTTTTGCACACTTGGTTTGCAAGAATAACATTATGCTTTTTCTTCTTTAAGAAACAATGATATTACACCCAAAAATCTCTGTATACTCTTTGCTTGAATCATCTATCTGTGATTACCCCTGGAGTGCAGGACTGAAAAGTTTTTTCTGGGTCTAGTCGGAATGCCAGACTGAACGTACTAACAAAGTGCAGCTGCTTGATTTCTGAGCAGCTCGCTGGAGACTGGCCAGAATGCAGGGAACCGCTGGTTACTTCCAGGTGAAATTAATTTTCCAAGACCTGATTCACATTTCATTCAGGTCAAGAAAAGGTCTCTAGCAAGACTTAAATAGGCATATTTATTTATCAAAAATGTTCATTTTTCACCCAGTTCACCTCTTTGGCTCACTCAAAACACAGCCCATTCTTGGGCATCCTCCTTCCTGAGGTCTTCTAACCATGGGCAATGAGAGCACCATCTGTGTTTCACAACCATCTTACAATTAATTTCTCTCGTTATGTGAGAAAATGCACATTCACCACATCCCTCTCCTATAAGACGTGTGTACCAGTCCATGCAATGACAGAGGACAGGATTTTGACTTCAAGCAAAGGTTGGGCACTAATTGTCTAGGGGATCAACAGCACAGAATAGGAAGGTAAAGCTCTTCCGCTAAGTCACCTGTTTCTGTGGAGTTTTCTCTCCTAAAATTCTATTTTTGAGTCATATTTCCAAGAAGATTGCAAGGTTGTTTCTTTTGCTGGCTGTGCTTACGAAGCCAGAAACAGTGCCACAAATTTTTGTCTCCTCCTTTCATGATGGAGTTCTTACTTTCCCTTCTTTATTCTCTTGCCTTTCTTTCTTAATGCCAGTAAATAATAAACTATCGGCCCTGAGAAAGGCCTATGCAAATTAAAAGAGAAGCACCCAATGGAATGATTATATATACTTTTTGCTTTGGGAAAAAACTATTATTGCTTACTTTGTAAAGGACATGCTCTTCATAATATCTAATTAACATTTTCCCCTTTCATGGAAGAATAATGGTTTGTAATTTAAGTCTCAGTCAATATTTATTGTGACTCATACACTATTAGTGATAAAATCGGTAAGTCATCTCTTTTAAAGACAGCTATCCTTACTGAAACATTTGAGTTCCTTCTACATGAAATGAATAGTGACAACCAAGTCCCTGGTGAATTGCAAAGAGCCTCCAGAATTTCCTCCAGTCCCTTAAAGACTTCTTATTTTCCTTTATTTTCTTTTTGGCAGGGATTTATTAGGTGAAAAGAGCTGTCATGATACCACAACTGTGTTTATGATGGAAATGTCTTTTCAAAGAAAACGTTCATAAAGCTCTAGACACATCTGCCATTACCCAGATTTTTGTTCTTTCTACAGACAGATCCCCTTGATTGTCGACCCTTTATTCTCAATTTGGTTTTAATAATCTGTTTTGTTTTACAGCAGAGCGACAAAGAATGGGGTTGTGTACATCAAAATTAATTCTCATAATTTAGCTAAGAATTAATCCATTAATTGCTTTGAAGATTACTTTGAAGATCAAAGCCTCAGATTGGCATTGGAAGCTTACTGAAAGCCAGTAGAGGACATAAGTGTGGGCTTTACATGCACAGATGCAATGGAGAAAGGGCTCAAATACCTTCTATATCTATGACTATACACTAAGCTTCTGATACAGTGAGTTTCAGTTCATCCAACTCAAGCATAATAGACGCAGAGCTCAAAATGGCCAATTCTTCATCCAGAGGCAGGAGAGACATTTTCTAGCAAGTTGGAAGGAAAAGGAACCATTTTGAGATCCGCAAGAATCCCCCTATTAAAGTGTAGTAATAGTCCAACCAGACCCTGAAATGAATGGGTATTTTATCTAACTCTTAAAGCATTTTCCTTTCTGATTGGCATCACTTTTCCCTGGTTTCAACTTGTGCTAGTGAATCTTTATGCAACAGCTGAGTTTCTCCTTAGTGTACTGGAATTTTGGGTTCCTCCATAGAAAATGAGACACATAATTGAGTTTTGGACAAAAAAAAACCCCAAACCAAACAGTAGTTTTCACTCCGTGGTCTGTTCTCTGATTTGTTCTCACATGTTCTCAGAAACCTTCAAAAAGGCAAAACTTGGAACTGAATATATATAATTTTTGATGATTATAGATTTTCTGTGCCAAATATAATGAGCCAGATAGCATATGACTGTTTCTATTGCTGAACACTATAATGAACTGTTTCACTGCCTTTCTCCCCCACTGTCAGACAGCAGGTTGGCCATGGAGCCAAAAGAGGTTTCAAAAAACAGGTGAGAGAATACATGAAGAATAGAATCTACCTTTCCCCCTTGATTTATTCTTATGTCCCACCCCTCTAACTACATAGAAAGAGTATACTGAGCATTTCAGAAAATAACTACACCCCTAGAAGATTTCCAAACGAGACTTCCATTAAAATTTGTACTTTCTTTATATTTAGGGAAATTTGAAGAGAAACTCATTTAAATAAGATATTTCTAATTCCAATATGTTCCTATTGTCTGTATAAAAATGTAAATGAAGTTATGCATGAAAATAAAATTCACTACTTAAGACAAAATATCAATATTTTGTGGGGAAAAAGGATGGATAAGCTCCTTATTGCTCTTTTCTCTAAGAAAATTGTATATGATTGATTACATTTCTTCTTTCTTTGTATTTAAAAAATTGTAATAAAGAAAATTTTATTTTCTTTGCTTGTAATAGATTTGAAGTAACTAGTTTTATTAAGCAAAATGTAAGTAAATCATTAAGATTATTTTTCATTTATAATAAATCCAAAGCATACGACTGGGATGTCCCTTGTGAATAAGACTGACATTCAGGAAAACTATTATCCTTTCATATGTCCACTAATGGAATTATGACAATTTTTAAAATGTCTTTGCTACTTGATTCCATTAGATGTATTTCTCTTAATTAGTTGTTTCTTTTGCCCACGTTATCTGCCATACCTATCTTATGGTAAATGTATAGGAAAGATGTCGTGTCTTGCTGCACAGCTGGAGAAGCTCCTAACAGAGTAGCAACCGTGCGTTTTCTGGCCATCTCTTGTGTGTTTTCTGGACATCTTTTGTACCTTTTTATTAGTAAAAACTGCTAACGCGAAAGGAGTTTTGATACCTGTTAAAGTGAGATGGCATCTTCTTCCTTTAAAATAAAAGATTACTTTGCTCCAAAGCTAATTCTGAAGATCAGCTGGAGAGGGTCCAGAGCAGCTGAATTCAAGTGACAAATAAGAAGAAAATAAGCCTCCCTCTCTCCAATTTAAAAGAAAATCTTTACATGGGGTATTTATTCATTGTTTCATATGCAGATAATCCTCTGCAAATGGTAAAGAACTAGAAATTAGAAAAATAGTAAGCAATAATACCACTGGGAGTCATTTACTTGGGCTTCACTTGCCTAAAATTACTACAATTATTAAATGTGTTGGAAAGAAATAATGAAACGCTACATCGTCTCTGCAAAAATGTACAAATTATATTTCCTGCTACAGAAATTGTTTGAGAGATATAAAAGACCATTATGTCATGATTCAGCAACAATTTACTTGCAATTTAATAGCAAATTAGATTCATACGCTATCATTTATTGCCAACTGGATAAGAAAAAAAAAATAAAAAGAGATTCTCTGTGTCCAGAGAGAGATTTTGCATTTGGCACATTTACTGGTTCTTAAATTAACGTGTTTTGCCAATAGTTTTCCCATGAGTACGTGGTAGCCCAGTGATCTCCTAACTACTCTGGACGCTCTGAGGCCATGTGGTCTTTCAAAGCATCCATTCACGATGCCCAACAAGGCTGAAATGCTCTTCAGAAGAAGTTTTCTAGGAAGAGCTCTGCCATATCAAAGAGCTTTCGATAAAACTTTGATTCACGCTGTGGACACGGATTTGAAATAAATTGTGAGTGATGATCAGTCAATGACCATTTCCATAATCATCGTGCCATCAGTAATTTATCAAGGTAAGTGTCCCTGATGTCACACAGCCTGGGTAACTGAGGGACAGAAGCACAAGCTGTGATTTTAAAATGTATTTCTAAGAATATTTAAAAAGATTTCCAACAGTAAAATAATCTATACGATGCTCTAAGCAAAAAAAGATCAGGCAGGACTGTAATACAGTACTCTTGACAAAAATTTTCCCTAGAAAAAGGTGACAATTTTATCCTTGGAACATTTAAATGAAAATTTTCCTATCAGATGGTTGAGCATAATTTGCCAGTGTGCTCTGGAACAAAATAACTTGCTGGGTAAAGCAATCTGTCAAAGAAACTCATATTAAATCTCCTAGACCCTTTAAAAATATGTTTATTTCCTCTTTCTGTGTTATTAAATATCAACTGTAGCTCAGTGATTTTTGGTTTGCTTCTTATTTTGTTAGCACAGCAGAAAGTGCCATATATAAAAGTATCTAGTATTTGACAAATGTTCCATAGTGACATGCTTTTTTCCATATACAAAATATTAACGAAAAAATGAAGTTTAAATTGCCACGTTTATGTCAGGCAGAAGTAAAAGGCTAAGACATATACATATACAACACGGATATGAACTAGTTCCCGAAGTACTCTTTTTGGTATTCGCAACATCTAATTTATGCATTTAACTTCGGGTTTCTAAATCGGGAGCCAAGTTCTGCCGTGGGAAGAGACAGGCTGTGCCACCGTACGGCCGAGAGCATCAGTGCGTGAATCCGCTCCTGGAGCAGCCTCTCCCTCTCCACCAACTACGGGGAGAGCTTAGTGAGCCGAACTTATACACACCCCCCCCTTAAATTGGATACCTAAAGCAGATGGAATGAACACCTGCCTTCATTTTCCACAGAATTTTGATGACATTTGGCTTTGAGGAAGGTCTTTTGCAATAGGAGAGGATTCCGCTGACCTGAACAAAGTATTACAAATATTGCAACAATAACCTGATACAGCTAAGCTCATCCCCAGAATTCTCCTTCTCTCTTTTTCAATTTCCAAATGGCATGTTCATATTCAAGATAAGGAAGAACGTCTTCCTTTGATCTGTAGTTTCTGAGCTGTCCCGTTGCCACAAAATATGTACCATTCTGTGGTCTCAATTCCAATGCACTATTCCAAAAACTTTGGCATAAAGTCTAAATTACAGACACAAACCTTTCTTCTGGCCTTAAAGCAATGCAAAAATAGACAGACACTACAAAGCAACTTTCTTGAATGTTTTCTGGTTAAAATAAGGGCAAAACTTTTCTACAATTTTGCTTAAGAGTTTCAAGGTTTAAACCAAATATTTAAATTCACAACTACAAGTTAATTTTTAAAATTCCTTGCAGTAATAGATAGTAAATGTACAATATTTGTATACAAATAGACTTGCAATACATCCCATCCTGTTGTCAGGTCCTTATCTTACTGTATAAGTTGAATTACATTCTTCTGGCTCACTCATACAAGTGCCTTAAGTGGCCTGGATGATAAGGAAAGGGAACTGGTCATTTGGAAGGGAGAGGACATAGTAAGTATAGACACAATGTCTTTAAGATAAAAAGTGGTGTTACTTCGTTCTTCTTGTCTCCAAATAACAAAAGGCAGAACTGGTTCTCAGTTCCTGGCTCTTTCAGGAGAAACAGGTGGGTAACTCTGCCTGTGCAGGGGCTAGACCATGCCAACCATATACAGGAGTGCATGCTCCTGTAAAAACTGTATTCCAGGCTCAGAATTTAACTGCGCAAAAGAACGCTTTGTATCATAGGATGGTTTAGGTTGGAAGGGACCTTAAAGATCATCCAGTTCCAACTCCCCTGCCATGGCTCAAAGCCTCATCGAACCTGACCTTGAACACCTCCAGGGACGGGGCAGCCACAGCTTCTCTGGGCAACCTGGGCCAGGGTCTCACCACCCTCAGAGTGAAAAATTTCTTCCTGAGATCTCATCTAAATCTCCCCTCTTCCAGTTTGAAGCCATTACCCCTCGTCCTATCACTACATGCCCTTGTAAAAAGTCTCTCCCCATCTCTCCTGGAGCCCCTTTAGGGACTGGAAGGGGCTCTAAGGTCTCCCCGGAGCCTTCTCTTCTCCAGGCTGAACCCCCCCAACTCTCATCTTAATCTTGTACAGGATCCATACATCCTAAAATTCTACAGAAGATCTAGAAAACTTTCCAGTGGTTCAAAGAGTGAACCAGACAGCATGCAATTTGGGGATCTGTCATTTGGCAGGCATTCTGGTGGCAATAGACTGTACACTCAGGGTTATGGGAGCAGAAGGGGTCAACTACATTTCTTGGAGGGGGCCATGTTACAGAGTTAAAGAAAAACACAACGGTGAGCTTTCATAGCAATTAATAGGAAATTTTCAAATTGCTGTAATAAAAATTCCATTCCATTTCATTCTCTCATATATTTGTAAAATTGAAAGAGCCACAATGAGTCTTCAGCGCAGCCCACCAGTGAAGTGTTTTTCACTGAACGTTCTGCAGTATTATAATTCCAGAAGATTAGGTGTACCTCATTTTTTTAAGATCTTAGAGAGCCTTCATAAAGTTCCATTTAAATCTGTTGAGCTCTATATTCGAGCTCCAGGTAATGACCTGCATAATGAAAAGGTCCCAAATGTCCACAGCAACCTGTCTCCCTTCCAGGGACTGTTTGTTTCATACAACCATTGCTTGTTATCTTTTACTTACTTCTTTCAGTTGGCCTTTAGATTACTCAGCCCCTTTTGGGATGAGGTTATCGATAATGAAATTTAAACCAACCTTTTTTATAAAAGGGAATGTTTTGTTTCTATTAATGACTAAAGTTGCTCTATCTACAATTTTGTACTCCTTGGAAATGAACCAGGCATTTACTGCTGACTATTAAAGTAAACAAGCTTATGATTTAATAAAGGCATAATAAATGTCTTTCTCTTGTTTATGACAGAACAAAATTCTTGTCTAACATCTTGTGATCTAGGCTGGAAACAAATTTCTGTGACAAATGCACACTCATTATCTGCAGAGATTAGAGACCTACTTAAAACAAATCAAACCCACTCAATGTCTATGCACTGGTTTGACATACCAGTGTGGTGACCTCTCTAAGAGATTGAAAGGTTTTGAACTTTCGCGCTGTCACTTGAACAATAATTTAAGATTCCAATAACGTCAGGCCTATCAGATGAACAGAAAAAGCTTGATGCGAGCCCTCGGGTAAGGTGAATAACACAGACATGAAATTGTTGAAGGAGAAAAGCTTCAAGCCGCAACAAAAAAAGATAAATAAAGGGAGGGTTGTTGGGGACAATCAGTTTTCTGAGACAAATAGTTCTATGCACAGATCAGCCAGGGCCGGTGCACAAGTTTGAAAAAGACCAGATTAAAATACAGATGCTAACTCAGCCTTGTAAACTCTGGTGCATTCTTCAGTGATAAATAGAATAAATCTGCACACAAATGTAATCACAATGCTATATTACTCAACTAGAATTGACAACTTTTCTTTAAGCTAAGCCTTAAAAAATCTTCTGTTTGCTCGTGTTTCACATGTGGTTTTACTTAAGAGAAGACTTAAGAGAAGGTATTTCAAGATAATCTCCAAACACTTTTTTTTTTTTTTAAAAGAATACTGATAAATTGAAACCTCACCATAAAAACAAAAAAAACCCCTTTCTATAACTTTGCTTTAATGTCATAAAATTATACTGCATTAGCTAACAATATATATTTGAAATGCCTAGAAGTCCAATTTTCTCCTGAGAAAAAGACTGAAATATCAGATGTTTGTGAGAAAATGCAAGTGCTAATAGAATGTTGAGACCAAGAAATTTTATATGTAGAACCAAAAATAATCGAGGGTGCTTTCCTAACATTTCAGGTTTGGAAGTTTGTTTCTTTTTAAAAGTCATGCAAAGCTGGAGAAATAATTCTTTACCTCTATCAACTAGTTTGATTAATCTCCCAGAAAAATTTCAATAAGGATTCACACAATATCTGTGTAATGTCATACAGCAAGGCCCGGAAGAATAGAAAATACATCACTTTCAAGGACGACACCATGTTCCATTAGCCTGAGTTTGGCTTGACTTTTTAAGTGGCTTTTAAAAATATTTTTGAATTTTTAAACACATTAGAGAAACACCACAATGCTTTTCAGACTGTAAGTATGTAAAGTACATTTTTCTGTAGCATAATTGAAACCTAATTAATCTATTCCCCTGGAGATCTTTTAGAGTTGAGGGTAGTGACTATCATAGGAAGAGGACTCAGTAACAAGAGGCATTTCCATTTACAAATATTTCCTCTGGAGCATCAAAAGAATGTTTGGAAATACGTTGCAACAATTTGACTTGAATGTTTTGACTGTGTATTACGCATGTCATTTAACCTTGTTGCACCTCAATTTCCACATATATGAGAAAAAGAAAATAATATTTACTCAATATGCTCACACAGCTTTTGCAGAAATATATTAATTTGTATTTGAGCTATACTTGAGAAGTATTATGTAGTATCTCAACTGAAATTTTCATGAAATCCTGAACACTGCCTTGGGAAATAATAGCAGGTTTTTTTTTTTCATTGGACCTTAATAAAATGACTCATTCATATGAAAACAGTACGTGAAGATATTTTACTGGGGAGAGGGGAATTAAACCGGCTTTTTATTTTCCTCTAGCTTTTAATAATTTTAAAGATTTATATGAGAACAATATATGAAGAAATTTTATTGGAGAGTAGAAACTAAAGCATCAAAGTATCTTTCAGAAAATGAATGAAAAGCCATATTTATCTGTCAGTAAAAACTGTAGTACATTCATAGGACAAGTGGTATATTTAAATGCTACTAATGCATTTAGTCTGCTATCAGTACATTCAGGTTACATATTATTAGTTAAAAGAAAAACAGAGATTAAACTCTCTGTTTCTCCTAGTTAATTCTGTCCAAGACTGTTTCAGTATGGTCCGTGCTGCATTGGAGTTTCATAGTCACAGAGAGAAGGACTAAGAAATCTACCTCAGACTTGGGTTTGGATATGTTATACAAAAATCCAATATTGGTGCTCTGAACATCTTTCTTTCAAGCCCCAAAAGGGACTACTTTTAGATTCGGATTGACTCTAAAAACAGATTTTCATGAGAAGACGGGGAAGGGAGGTTATCCTACACAAATGAAGACCAGTACGTCCTATACACTGTACCTGTCAACATGGACAGAATTTTATCCTCAGAATGTAAAAACGGAAAGTTGTATCTGCCAAGTATTCTCTCACACTATCACTTAAATTTTTATAAATAAGTCAGTGAAACTCAAGATGGAATGATAAAATACATCCTAACTTTAATAACATTTTTCTAACAACACATAAATTGTATCATAGTAATAAAGGTTGGGTCAATGCTGAGAAAACAGAAAAATGACATTTCTATCCAAGATAGAGAATGACACCTCTTAGAGATTTGAAAAGAATTTTTTTTTCTACATGCTAGTAAGGTCTGCGCATTCATCTTTCAAAATTTTCAATTTGTCTGACAACAGGCAACTAATTTAGAAACTAGTTTTGAACTATTAATTGAAATTATTCCTTTTGGTATTGTGTCAATACTTGTCGGTATTACTTATGGCCTGCTTTTCCCCTTTTTCCTGCTTTAATCTTTCCCAACCCCAAGAACATATTTTAAAATTTTTCGTTCCTTTTTTTTTGAGGGGGAAGGCATTTTGTTTTTTCAGTTTTCATTTTTATTTTTCAGTGTTAAATAATTAAGGCAAGTGACAATTCTGGTTGTTTAACTTTTTTTATAAAGTGGCCTAGGTTGGTTTTATTGTTTTCAATCTGTTTTTAGCTACAAGAAAGGATTTGGATCACTCAGATGTTGTTCTTCAAACACGTAAGAAAACCAGAAAAATTTTCATATCTGCTTGTGTACCCATATTAATTGAAGGAAAATGTTCAATAAAACTGGTCCATACAGGCATTTACGTATAATTTAAATAACAATAAAAACACATAAAATATGTCACGTATATATTACAAATAGACTCACTAAACATACATATATTTCTTTTAGCGTGGCAAATAACAATCTCACATTTGTTAAGTCACAGCTACTTAATTTTCACATCTCTCTAGGTACTCAAGAACATCAAATTATCAAAATGACTCTTCTCACATCACATACAACAGCTCCTGCCTCAGTGCTTCCAACTGGTAGGCATCTGCTCTTGGGTAACACTCAAGTAGTAAAGTCTGGTTGGCAGAGCAATATTACACATCTCAGAGGCTTTTCCCTGATTTTCCAATGTTTTTTTGCTCATTTCTGTCTTCAATAGTCATCCGAACTTGCTCTACAAACCAGCAATTACTGGTGACTCAATTACTTATCTTAATCACTACAGTTTTACATATCTCTTCAGATCAAAATATTACCTCAATAATTAAAAAAGGAATGATTATAGAACTGTTCCCAAAGATGAAATGGCTATGTGGAAGACAGAAAAATTAAGGGTTCTTAAATCCATAGGTCATCTCATTACAGACCCTATTCAATTCACAATGAAGTCAATAGAAGGCTTCCGAATGAATTCTCAAAGAAATGAATAGCCTTTGATATGGACATTTGTTTCCAAAGGTACTCAAATATCCATGCATTTCTCTCGAAACAAGGTATTTGGATGAGAACGCTTAATTACAGGGTGCTGCTCTTTCATTTACGTCTTATATAACTTGCCATTTTGCATAACATAATGAAGCTTTTCTGTACAGTTTCGTATTGAACGTGTTGTTAAAGGTACAAGAAGAACTAAAGAGGCTGCCTAGCACTGACAGGTGACGTTCTAGGAAGACTGATGTAGTCTTTTATCTATCTGAGCTGGTTAACCAGAAATATAAGGCACTTTACTGCATGGTGGTTTGGGTTTTTTCCCCCCCCCCCTTTTTTTTCAGATGCCATCCTGAAATAAACATGCCAAAACTCTGCTTTGCTGACTGCGTCATCGGGGCTTGCAAACGCCAGCACTTCTCTGACAAGCATTGTGAATCACAGTTATTTTCTTCTCCCAATGTCTACGAGGTCTGCCACCTGAGCTGGCGTAGTTTGTAAGTGCCATCAACTTCTCCTCAGGGCTTACAAGCTATACTTGCTCTTTCAGAAGAATCTGAAAATGTTGTGAACCATAACTATGTTTCTGAGAGAACTTACAAGTTCTGCCATCTGTGCCTGCAGTGCTTTAGAGCATCATAATATGGATATGGAGATATTTTCATCATGGGGTTTACGATCTCTACCAGCTGCATCAGCAGAGATTGTTAGTGCTGTGAACCACAACCATTTATCTCCCAGCACAGACGCCTGCTTCACTTTTTCATTCCTAATAGTCTATATGAGCCTGACCCAATGTTATACACAGGCGTATATTTTTCAGCAAAAGAGAAAGCAAAAAAACCCAAAATAATCCTTTAAAGCAGATCTTTAATCACTGCAGATCTCTCCAAATATTTACATAAGTTTAACTGTGCCCTGTCTAGCCCGAGAATTTACCGCAAATACAATTATTGCGATAGCCGTACCACTTGTAACCCTTTCTGCAGCCTGATGGAGCCGCAGCTCTTGCTGCTCTTCACAGATTTTGAGAAAGCATTTCCTTTTGTAAATAGGAACTTAATCTCTTTTTGTGTAGTTCTGGCACCTTCAGACTATCTCCAGTTTAGATAACGCCATGAAAAAACTGCCCTTAAGGAGGAATCTTTTGCTCTCATCAGATATCTTGAGGGAGTTTTGGCACTTGGCGATACAGCCCTGCTCTCCCTGCGTTGGCCCCGGGAAGGAAACGTGCTGGGGGTTTGTGAGGAATCACAGCAAAGCCAGATGGGTAAAACGAGGGCTGCCTGTGTCAGAGGGGAATGTGGAAAGGAGCTCGGTCTTCTCCATATGCTGACAGGGAAAGAAGCCACCGGCATGCCAAGAAGCTCTGACTGGCTGTCTAAATGGGGCTGACAGAGATATAAAAGAAAGTAGGCAGAGATTTTACTATCGATGGCATCATATGCCTGTCGCATTCCCGTATACAAGTATGGGAAACTCATGGTGCTGGAAAACTGTGCTAATGAAATGTATATAAATTAACAACTAATGAGCTCTCAAATTACAGTTTTGAAGGTACTGGGCTTAGATATAGAATCACAGAATTGTCCAGGTTGGAAGGGACCTTTCAGACCATCAAGCCCAACCATCAACCTAACACTGACAAAGCCACCACTAAACCATGTCCTTCAGAACCATGCCTGCCTGCCTTTTAAATCCCTCCAGGGATAGTGACTCCACCAGTCCCCTGGGCAGCCTGTTCCAAGGCTTGACAACCCTTTCCATGAATAAATTTTTCCTAATATCCATCCTAAACCTTCCCTGGCACAACTTGAGGCCATTTCCTCTTGTACCTTGGGAGAGGAGACTGACTCCCACCTCTGTACAACCTCCTCACAGGTGGGCACATGAAGGACCCCAAAGCCCCCAGGCAGGAGAACCAGGCACCTGGTGATTCCAAAAAGCAACTAAATCTGCAAACTTCAAATCCTGGGCCTTCAGTCCAATGGAAGGTTTTCCCTCATAACATGTCTTTTGGAAATCAACGAACACAACTGGTTTTGGAAAACTATTTGTTTAGGTTGAAGGTAAGTATTTTTGATTTCTGTTATAAATGTAGAGGTTTTAAATGTGCAACTATTAAAGTCAATTTTCATTATTTTAAAAATTTTATCCAAAATTTACATATGGGTTTTGCTGCTGACCAAATTATGGGGCAAATGCAAAGTTTCTAGTTGAAGCTAGGCCTTTATTTTTTTCTATGCTGAACAGGAATAAAAATCCTCTGATGAATTTTTAGCACTTGAGATGTAATATCTAAATCACGGAAAGAAATAGAACCTTGTGCGGTTATCTAGTGCTTTATCAACTAATACCTATCTTGGCTTTTCAAAAATTTCTTGTATCTTTGGTTCTGAGTTGAAAGGCTACATATGCTAAATTTTATACAAAAGACAAATCTTCAAAAAGAAAACAGGTGTATCAATGCTTTATAACTCTCTTAAATGCTAATTCTACTGTAGTCTTTACTGTGCAGTCATTAGTGCCTCCATCCACATCCTCAGAAGCGTTCAGAATTTCAGTCCTACTCCCTATTTGCAATGTACCAGTGAGATACTTGACATTTTGTTCCTTGTTTGCATGAATGTTTTAGCAATTCTGACGTATGTTTACATACATATTTTCCATGAACACTTCAAACCACTTTGTTAATACGCTCAAAGGTCTATTTTTCTAGCACTGCTGCTTTCTAAACCTCAGGATTTTTAAAAAAAGGGACTCCAAAAGGTGTGATGGCAATTAGTCTGAAAATTTGAATTGATGCTTCTTGATTTTTTTGTGCTTTTCTACCAGATATAGCAACTGAGAAAACAAAAGTTTTAAGTTCATACAACCTTCCAAGGGAGAAGAATTTAATTTTTCTCAGACTAATACTAAATATTTCCCTTTCTGAAACAGTGCACAGCTCAGGAAAGACAAAATCAAACCGAAAATAAGTGTGGAACTGCACCTGCTTCTTGGAAGTAGGTGGTATTTAAGCTGAATTTAATCTTGGTATTTATATACAGAGAGAGCACACTGGCAAAGAATCCACATGAATGTGGTCCAGGTATCTACAATTAGGGGATCATTACTAAAACAAATTATTTTCATGAATATGTGCATCTGGCCATTATGTCATTGTTTGGAAACCTGCAGTCAAAACTACAGACAAAATTTCACTTTATCCAAATCGACTCTATATTGGGCTGCCTGCATGATCTCCCTCTTTTTCCTAACACGAATATGAAAACATTTAGAGGGCTTATTGATCCCCAATACTTAACTGTTAGGTCATATGAATAGCAAATGAAATATGATATAAAATATGCAAAATAATAGTACATTAGCCTAAACAACACTAATAAATTGCAAAGCTTAGCATGAAATTGAAAATCACTAATGGAGCACTGTGCAGTTTGTTGAAGCAATGAGCAGTCAAAGAATCATACATAATGTAACAGTACAATTGCTAACAGCAGGCTCATAGAAGACAATTTAAACTTATTTTTTATGGACAAGAGGAATTGATCTTTGAAGCGGTTCCTAAGGAGATTCCACTTAGCCCGAACAGCATCTTGGGAGTGAGTTCTAGTCTATCCCTTGCATCCAATACATATTTATGAACTTCCAGAAAAGACTGATTTAAATTACACATGAGGTTATGGTTTACGAACTTAAACCAGAAGAGGTAAAAATACTAGACATGTGGAACTAATACCTGAAACTGGTATTGAATTTGATGGTTCTGACAGTGCTGCAGGTTGCACTGAAAGACAGGTCATATGTAATGAGTTCCACCTCTTGGAATTCTTGGGAGTTACAAATATGTAAAGCTACAAACACGAGATACAAAAAGCTTTCAAAATCAGAATGTGCTAGATGATATTCTATTTTCTCAAGGCCATCTACTTAAAAAAACAACTTATGCTTAATGTAGTTGGTATCAAATGCAGTAATAGGAAAAGTTCTCACATTTGTGAACATTCATGGGGAAATTTATAATTAATATGATATTTTGTCTTTTACCAGAATTTTCTCAATGAAATGTTAAATTTTATGTTGTCATTCAATAAAATTCCACAAGAGTTTATGTAATTTAGTGGAACCATAAAATCTGGTGTATTTTAAGTAAAATTAAGAAATTAACACCAAAGTGTGAAATTCTTATAATATGAGATTGCATGCAAAAAATATTTTCCTCTCCTAAAAGGTATTGCAATTGTAACACGGTAACTGTTCACTTTCCTTTTATGTTTTCAGCAGCCAACATTTTCCTTGATGAGCAGGACTTTTTTTTTTTCCCAATTGATTTCAACACAGTATATGAATATATGCCTATTTTATGCTCTTATTTTGCACTTGGTGGTTGTGTAGGCCTAAAGTCATTAGCTTAAATGTCTTATTGAATACCTCAAAAAATGTGCAGAAAGATTATGTATGTGTAAAATGGGAAGGTGGCACAGATTGGTCTTTTGTTTGTTCAAATGTAAAGTATTGGATGGTGTGGGCTTTTTGTATTACTCAAGTTTTGTGGATAGATTGCTACTTCTTACGCCTAGTCATACAGTTAATAAACCTAAAACTAAAATTAATTTAATAGCAAGTAGGTTGCCAAAGGGCAACTGTTCATGCGTTCAGTGTGCAAACAATATTGTAGGTTGCATATGTTGAGATCTGAAGGTTTGTTTAAAAATGTAGCAAAGACAAAACTGTACGACAGAAACTCCATCCTCCCGGGGCGCCCACTGATGTAAAGGTGGGATGACTGAGGGTCATCGCCACGGGATATTGCTTGATCGCGCTTAAAGCTGAAAATGCCATATCCAAAGTACTACCGGGAGGTAACAGTCCCAAATCTATATGGATACTCTTTCTTTTCCTCCTGAACATCCTAGGGGTACCGCACTGGAGATTTAGGGTATTAAAGTTTTATAGTCCAACTCAGCAAGTAGCTTGTGACTTCAGGGAAGCAGATGAAGAACTACAACATCATCGCCATATCCTTGTTAAAGACACAGGCTCCAACTCAAAACACATTTCTCGTCACAATAATTCAGGTAAAGGTGTTTCTCCACGCTGCTGGTATTGCCAAATGGAGATATAGGATGTTCAACTTACACTTTTGGGCATGAAATACAGACGAAATACCTAAAATACCTATATATCAAAATAATAATTTAACCTAGGTATTATACCAGTTTAGTGTTTGCTATGTTCAGCTCTGACCTCCCTACCAAATAAACTGATTTTTCTGATTTTTAACAGTCTGTGAGCGGCATTCCTGCTCCTCAAACTGCATAATATCAGAACTGTACTGTCAGACAGCTATTAATCTACTCAGAAACAATAAGGCTATTTTTTCTTAAAACCTGGCTGATTCTTATTTTTAGCTGATCCAATTCTTTTCACAACCTAAGCTGTCTTTTTTTTTTCTTTTTTTTTTTTTTTCTTTCCCTAAAGGGTCCATTTTCTGCCTGGGTGTCAGCAAAGCACCATTTTACAATTTCCTCGTCTCCTAGCTTTTGCATCCAACAACTATGTATTGATGAAAAGTATCCCTTTTCTGTAGCGTTCCTCTCTGACACCAGCATTCAGCTGCTCATCCTCTGGGATGAACTTCTTCTCATACTGTGCGATAATACAAGTGTAACAAGGATGCTAACATTTTCAGAAGAGGCTACATCAGAAATTGGCACCTTAGTTAATGATATTTGAATGAAAAGAAACTCCCCCTAGACCTGTGAAAAATAACGTATTCCACGTTCCTCTCATGAAATAAAGAAATACATAAAAATGAGACTGCTCCATTTCAATCTCAGAGCTGACACTGAGACTGGAATGGAGCAGCTGGAAAGTGAAAGTCAATGGGATGATGTTGGCTTGAGGGCACTGATATACTGGAATTAGAAAATACTGGTAATTGAGGAGCTGATGTGAACCGGGGGATTCAGGATGATGTATGGTTGGTTGCATGGGATGATACAAGGCGGGAAGAAGTTTTGCTCAGAGAAGCTGTGGCTGCTCCGTCCCTGGAGGTGATCAAGGCCAGGCTGGATGGGGCTTTGAGCAACCTGGTCTGGTGGGAGGTGTCCCTGTCCATGGCAGGGCGTTGGAACTAGATGATCTGTAAGGTCCCTTCTAACCCAAACCATCCTATGGTTCTAAGAAACTGGCATATAAGGCATTATATATATATGCCTTATATACATATGCCATATGGCATAGATATCATATATATATATATGCCATATAAGTCCTGGCATATAAGGCATTAATTTTTTCACTCTGGGCAACCCTAGTTGTCCCCACTAAGTAGAGGAGAGTAGCAAGAGAAGAGGAGTGATTTAGCAGTAACTGACATAGCTGCTGTCATCCTTTTCCTCCCTCACAACCCATTCGAAGGAAAAGCGAAAGTGCTGCTTCACTCAGAAAGTGTGGTTACCCTCCAGAAGCACTGTTGAAGCCACTACCATGGGTGTGTGTGGATGCCTCCAATCTTCAGGGAGTATTGAGACTCTGTTCCTAGACTGGAGCAGCGTTGCAAGCCTTGGTATTTAGGAACGCTAATGTATATCTACTTTTTGAATATTGTCATCTGATTCTGACTTACTTAAAATATAAATGAGGCAGGCTAAAATAGAGATAATCTAGATTTTCAACTCATTGCCGCTCCCTCCCACTGACCTGATGAATGGTAATCAATAGGTATATCATTAGACCAATTTTAAGACACAAAATGCTGGAAGTATTTTTTCTTAAATTGCAAATGAAAACGTGCCTAAACAAGGACCATGCCTTATCTTCAAAAGAAGTGCATGGGAATTCATCCAGTTCATCAACAGCATTTAAAATATCATCAGTTACTCACTTCCGAGAGCTGAGCAAAAATAAAACACCGATCCAACAATTTTCTTAGTCTTCTACAGAAGACTGCATTCTCAGTAGCTCAGTTGTGAGAGAGGGGCACGATTTCATGGGAAGAGCATGCTTACTAGATCCCGTACTGCAGCCCAGAATATCCGCAATAGCAAAGGAATAGAAGACTGAAAGACCTGTATCTCCAGTTCCTGTTAGCCTTAGGAGAAGAGGTAAACACCAAAGGCACGGTAAGGTCACATATGCATTACTTTGCATTTTCTGTATATTTTATAGTACAATGTCATGACCCACTGGAAATATCCAACACCAGTGACTAAATATCAAATTTTGCTACTTAGACATCTCTAATTAATGTTTTGCTTTGTTCTCCTTGCAGTATGTTTTCATCGTAAAGACATGAGTCATCAATAGTTACTGGTCCCGGGTAGATCTGGATATCTGATGGTGGAATATATCTGGCAAGTAAAATAGTAAAAAGAACCTATATAAAAAAAAAATCTAAGTACAGAACTAAATTTGTTGTTTAAGGAGGACAAGAAGCCTGAGGCTATTTTAAATGTTTCCTCTTTCCTTCTTTCTTTCTTTCCTTCTTTCCATCTTTCTTCCTTTCTCTCTCTGTCCCTTCCTCTCTGTTTTTGATCAAAATTGTGAGGTTCCACCAATGAAAAGAATTGGTAGCATATGAAAAATCTCACTTCTGTGTGTATCTGCTTTGTTTATTCACTCTGTAATGGTGCTATATAAGCCTACTGATACGGTGATACAATCCCCTGCTTAATAAAAGAGAGAGCCCCAAATTGGCAGCCCATTTTAATATACAAGATATTCTGCTGTAGCTGCAGTGTATTTAGAGAGAATAGTAGAAGTAGTAAGTCTTTTCTTTCACATATTAATACATGTAACTAAAATAAATATATGCTATATTGTCTTATACCTGAGTATAAGCCCTCTTGATTACTGGCAAAACTCTGAAGATCATACAGACAGATAAAAATATTATCCTTTTGAGAACTCTGAGTATATTTACTTGGTACACGCAAACATATAGTGATTAAGTATGACAAATCATACTTCTAATAGATTTTTTTTTTTTCCTTTTTGCAACCTATTTAGTTCCTGTGAAAGGCACCAAATGGACAGCCCTCAAATCCTGAGCCTTGCATTGTTCCCGTTAGAAAAAAGCTACCCCAATTTCCCACCAGCGTATATAATTGCTGCCATTGAACTACTATTTGTGACGGTAAGACAACAGCATAGTCTGTATACCGCATTCAGCGCTCACTGTTTCTACCAATAGTGCAAACCAGAGTGCCAATTGTGGCATTAGCTTTTGTGGATATAACAACCTGTCAATTAGGAAGTGAATTAACCAGTTCACTACACAATAATCATCGCATAATAACTCTCAGGCCCTGCTAAGCTGAGCTATTTTCAAACTGGCAAATCAGAGCCTCTGATCTAGGGCTGTGTGCCATACAGATAACCCAAATTTGTTCATTTGATCGTGCCTTTGTACTTTGGCTGCAGCATTAAACCAGAATATATTCAGATCTTGTTATTCCTTTTACCATTTCACTGGTGTGACACTGATGGCTGCTGGTAATGAGCAAACACAATACAAAATAAGGGCAACAATCAAGACATCACTTTTCTTCATTATATAACCTTGGCAATGGATTATTAAACTTGCCAATTTCAGCTGGTTATAAAAATATACAGAACATGTTTGAGGATAGCATATTTAAACTTGTAACAAGCAACCTGGACCTGATTGTTTTGGTTGTTAGAAGTAGCTGACTTTGACCATCCTTAGAGTAGTTTTTCAATGGTATGCTGGAACCACATTATTACCATAACTACTGTAATCACCATGACAGTAATGATTATGCTGAAATCTAAATGTGTGAAATTAAGCCACTAACAACTGTAAATATGTCCAGCAATGAAGTCAGTGAAAGGTCATTACACTACGTACAACTCAATTCACAGAAACCGAGCGGGGACATTGTATTCAGATGGTTGGAAGATTTGTACTGTGTCTGTATATGGGCTTCTTTGGTGATTTCATGAAGCACGAACGATCATAATAAAGTGCCATATCAAATGTTCTCTTGGTCTCAAGTTATTATACTGTATGAAAAAAATACACTGCCTTTTACTTGCAATCAAACTACTGAGCTAATTCATTCTCATAAGGAAAGGTGAAATTACAGACAATTTGGTAAATCAATCCAGTATGACAAGTGCACATATGTTTATATGTAAATTTAATCCGCTTGGATCCTCACACACAACCAGAACAGGATATTTCGTGAAAATGTCAGCACTTCCAAATTGAAAAAGAAGTAAACTCTGAAGGTAGTGGTTCAGAGTTGGAGTTTGAAAGTGTTGATCTGCATTGGATGCAATTTTGCATTTGGTTCCAAACAAAGCCAAGGAGTACAAAGAAAAATAAAATACAATACAGGAGAAGAGGAGACAGTTTTCTAAGCATGATGTAACTTTCAGGAGTAGGTATAAATCTACAGAAAATGCCTGATCTGTTTCTGTTTTACCATTATACTCTTTCCTTCCTTTGGGAAAGATGGGGCAATAGATACAGAATATGTTTTATTAAACATACCAGAAGTATAAATGACTAGGTCCTCCTGACCATGACACTTGCAATCCTATTAGTCAAAGACATTGTACTGATTTAAGGGGATGTTAGTGATACCATCCTGACAAAGGCTGAAAAAAGATAAAGAGAAACCCTGACAGAATGCAAATCCAGTATGAACATGGGTAGATGTAAAGCTCAGATGTAAAGCAAATACATACGAAAAAGGACAGCAAGGAATTAGAAAAGAAAGGAAAGCAGCTTTCAGTAATGAGGGCAGAAATATCCTGAATAATAGAAAAATATAGAAAATAATGGGAAAGACAGAGACAAATCAAACAAAGGTTATTGAGGGCAGCTAAGGTTCAGCATGAACAGCACTGTATTGGGTTTTATAAAGGTGGCAAGACCCAAGCTTGTTCCTGCAGTATCTAGAAGTCTCTGTACCTTACTGTTAGAACCAAACCCACCCACGCTGGTTTTGGAAGTAATGTATTTACATCCCTATGATGCTGCCTCTGAGCTTCATAAGCTCTGCCCATCCTGAAGCAGCTGTGCAAGGAAACAACTCTGTGTCTCTGATATGGTCAATCTGGTACTCAGAGAAATAATTGGGAGTTGACTGAACGCCCGTGTCAAAGATAAGATGGCTAAACATAGAGATAAACAAGTAAGGAGCTAGTGAAGCATACAAAGGAGAAAGGTGATAGAAAGCGAAAAGCAAGAGAAACTACTGACAGAAGCAACATTATGGGCAGACTGGAGGAGGTGATCTGATGGGATTTTAAGATTTTTAAGCATCACCCAGAATATATTACTAAACGTATAAAGAATGAGGGCTGAATTCATTAAAAACGTATACCAGAAAAAGCATAAAAATGCTGCAGTTCTGGTTGAAACTTCTTTATGCAATAATTTACTGTTAAGCAAATAACTGATGAGTTTGAGGGTAAAATAAATACTCCTGCAGGCCACTGCCCAATGGCAATGGCTCATTATTTAACAGGCTGAACTGAAAGAACGTATGTATCCTACACGTGGATCAGTCTGCTGAAGGTAATGATGACGTCTTAGACTGGAAGACTTCAAATCAAAAGGCATATAAAAGTGTACCATGAAAAATAATGCTCTAAGAGCAATCACTCTGTAACATCCAGAATTCAACAGTAAATAAAAAAAAGTGTATTTCTTTTGTTTTCCTAGTAAGCTACGCCGCCTTCACTACTGACAAAATTAAAACCTATATTAAGATGTGTTCTTTCCATTCTATAGAAGAGATATTATACAAGCCTGTATGTATTTCTTATTCACCCATGAAAAAGCAACTTACTTTATCTTGTGGTTGCACTTCTCTTTCGTCTTCTGTTTCTTTGATTCCTTACAGTGAGACTTCTAAAAGTCTAAGTGAGGATTATCCCAAATACTAAGGACATACAAGTAGTTTCAGACAGAGGTACTGAAAGCTTGTGCCTAGGATCTTTGCTCCTGGTGTCATCTGATGACACGGAAATCTCAGGGTTTATTGTTAAAAAAAGAAAGAAAAAGGAAAAATAAAAAAAAAAAAATCAGTCCTCATTGTTGTAATTGAGGAAAAAACCCAAGAGAAAAGAATCCCTGAGGAAAAAACTCTTGAGAAAAAACCCCCAGAAAGGTAACTGATGCAAATGGAAGTCATTCTGGAGGGCTGCATACAACCCCTACTATAACTCTTACTTGCATGCTTATATATCTTACTGTGTTACCCTCACTATAATTTACAAAAGTAAATATCGCACTTGTCTTAAAGAATAGAATTTGATTCTTTTTCCTTTAAAAACGAAGGTGTCTGCTGATACTGCAGTAGGTGACACCCGTGTTTCTAATTCAGTCTCCCTGTTGTCACAGCACTACAAATTCCACTACGGATACAAAGCCTGCACTTTAGTGGGTTGGTGCTAAACCCTACTACTGGAGGGATTCCAGTTCGCTTGATTATACATGAAAACACATCTTTAAAGCTGAATCTCAAGGGAGGCAAAGAAGGTTGTGATAGTGATCTCCAACCTATGATACGGAAGAATCTTTCTACTCTCATTTGAAGCATGAGAAAGACATAGCTCATTGAGACCATCAATGGTCTCATTTATAAAGGATTCACTGGGAGCTGGAAAAAATTTAGAGGAAGGTGAGAGAGAAGGTAAAACAAGTCAAATCTTTTGAGGGCTGGAGAAGGAGCAAGCGAGGCTGTGACTTTCTCCACCTCCAATGCACAAATTAGTTGCAAGAGGCTAGTACGAGCGGAGCACATGAAAGTGGGCTGTGTGTTGTGTAGGCCATAATACCACAGGGACTCCAGGAAGAAGGGAAGTTTAGGAAAAATTGAGACACCTCTCACGATGATTCCAGTTCTTACTACTCCCTAAATAACTTTCCTGAAGAGAAAAAGACATGTTTAAATGGAAGGGGGTTTATAAGAGATACAGCAAAGGACTATGAGACGGAATCGACTAAATCCTACAGGCAAAGAGAAGGAAAATGATGTTAATGACATTCTGTGCCTGTTGCTTTGGTGGACAGTAGCGCCTCATCCAACCTCCATTAGAATCAAGGAGGCTGGTCGCAGAATAAGCTACTCTACATTCAGGAATAAGAGTTCTTCCCAATGAGGTTATGCTGCATCACCTGAGACATTTAATAACTAGACTAGACTAAACATTTTAGGCAAATTCTGCAATACAAATTTCCCATCATGATTTACTCTGCACAATGCAAAGCTCAAGATGCTAAGTGCATTACATGTAAATATTAGCAGCTCAAGCTGATAGATTTATGGAGAGGAATTAATCTAAATGATGGTTAATCATATTGCCCTTGTTTTGTGAGAGACTACGTCTGTCACCCGCCAGGCAATGAAAAAAGACGTTGAATTCAACTCACAAGAAGTAGCTGAGGAACCCTTTACTTTCTTAGATGCTTTATGTTGTAGCTATCAACACACTGCCTATGCTGTTCATCTTCTTTCTATCTGCCTATAACCAGATGCTTTGATCAAAACAGTGAAGAATATTTTATTATATACTTTAGCATGAAACTTCTTCCATAACATTGATTCATTTGTGAGTTGTTAAATACAGCCCCAGCCTTTATGTAACTGCCATCTAAGCCAATTCTGTTTTAGTCACTATAACAGACTTTTGTGCTGAGGATCTCCAGATCTGACTGAGAAATAGTTTGGTTAGAAAAGGACAGTCATTGTAAGCAACGTATACACTTTTTAAAAACAGCAAAGACTCATACTGTCATAACAAAGAACTAACCTAATCTTTGCCCCTGTGCTACTGAAGAGAGAAGGAGATAGTTCCCAGTAGGATTTCATTGAGGCAATATACAGGTATTGTTGCAATACCTTTATTTTAAAATGCCTTGATATATCAGTTTTTAAAATGCATCATTCATCAAAACCACACAAAAGCCATCACTTCAAAAGCCCCTGATTAATCTGAACACAATCAAGGGCATGTGAGATAGCTGCCATTTAGTTCAGCCAAAGCAATCCATGCCAACTGCAATAAACCCATCAAACTGTCATAGAGTCAAGCTGTGAGAAAAAGACTATGGTGATTACATGCAATAGTTTCCTTCAGTGGTTTTATAATTTCAATTTTTGTAACATTTCAAGATTTTCAATACTTATAGTAGCAATCCTTCAGCACAGAATATTTTCCCTGGGAGTTACTATCAACAACTTAGCCTATTGGTTTTTTTCCCCATCATTGAATCAAGCATATAAGCTCATCAGACAAGAAATATTGTGATTACAATTGTATATAAATTATTTAAAGAGATTCAGCCAATCAAAACAGATATTTAAGTGCCTATTTTCTTTGATATGTGCATATAACTCCCATTAAAAGGACACAGTCACAGCTGAGAAACCTGAAATTGAACCTATACCTAAAACTAAAATTACATTTTTTTGCTTCACCCTGAAAGCCTTCTGTCCTTCACCAATGACCCTCTGGACAACAAAAAAAGGATATCTAGATACTCAAGATGTAAAGTGAAAAATACAATCTGCTCATTATGATGATCAAGAAGCACAGAGAAGAATGACACTCAAGATTAAGGAAACTTAAGACAAACTATTTAAATTGTCCTTTCAAAAACACTGCATTATTTATGAGAATCCTTCAGGCAGATGGAATGTTGGAACCTCAAGGTGTGTTTTCTTCTCCCCAGCTACATTTGATGCCTCACAAAAGCTGTTGGGAACTTCATCACCACACTGCAAATAGTATACCACGTAGCGAGGGACGGAGGGGCACAACGTCGTGAGTCTCTGCTCTCCAAAGCTCTTGGAGTAGCAGTGTGTTTAAACAAAAGTCACTGTCAGATTTCATAGCAATAAAAAGACCATAAGGATGAACAAATTTATGAGCTTCGCCCAGACTGCATCTTGCTGGGATTATTATTCAGCTGACTGAAATACTTGCTGTCTCAACCTTGAATACCAGCGCCTATGCCAGGCCACTGATCTATGTTCTTGGTGTCAGCACATCTACGCAGACTTAAAAATGCCAGATTCCCTTTCCACCAGGCACCACTCTCTTCCCTACTTGTAGTATGGTTTACTAGGATATTATCCATGTGCTGTAGTAAGGTCCATGAATGGACACTTGGGGGAAAAAGCTAATTTTTTTTGCTGATGTGAATTTGTTCACAGCAAAAATATTTTCTGATGAATTTGAGGGAAAAAAAAGAAAAATATTTCTAAAGATTAGGGCTGTGTGGCCCTAAGATGGGTGGACTATGGCCTGCTAGGATGGAATCAGAGACTCAGCTGCAGCTCACCTTTTCATTCTGCTTAGCGCTCTTGCGGTGGTGAGGCTTAGAGCAGATGGATATCTTACAGAATG